>NW_026555341.1:12291135-12623110 GCF_029017545.1 Prosopis cineraria | reverse complement strand
TGTGGCCAACATTGTGAAATCTCAATATCATGCTTATAATCCACTTGTCTTTGAAAATCTCTCCAAAAGAGATTTGCACTCTGATAATGTCATCGTGAACCTCAGACACTATGTACGGCAACGAATGACAAATTAAAATAATTTTTAATTAAATAATCATGGGATAATACGTACAAATACTAACGACCAAACAGAACAAGGCTCCAAAGTTATATTAATACGAAACACTAAGCTGTTATCAACAAAATTCACATAAATTAAGAAAATTAATTAAGTTGGTCAATTATTAAAAAAAGAAAGTGTTCATTTCCTAAATCCCCAATGACGGATGCACGTTGGACAAATAGGAAAATATACATAACAAGACCCAAAAGAAATGTATGTACCCCTTAAAAAATTTCTTTGCTCCGTCATTTAAAACAAAAAATTCACTGTCCCCTTACAAAAAATTTCATATAAATTATCCTGACTATAATTATATAAATATTATAAAAATTATAAATTTATTTTAAATATAATTATGCCCCCACTAGCTCTTTTTTTTTTTTATCGGTCACTGAAAATACCCCTAATTTTATAAGCAAGAATACATATGTTCTAACATTTTAAAGTACCACAACAACATATAGGAATAGTTTAGTGAAAACATGACAATATAAGAGACAAAGTAGATTGAAGTACAAAATACTTCCTCTATCCTTAATATAACGTAAAATTTGGGAATTTTTTCTTTAGTATAAAACAAAATTAGAGTAATTAATTTTATTTTTCAATTTCACTCTTGTTTATTTATCATGATTGGAATTCCCCTACAATAATTTATTATTATTATTATTATTAATGGTAAAGAATGGTAAAATTAAAAGTTAACATATGAGGACCATTTCTTAATAGCCTAAAGTTGATTAAATTGTCTCATGTTAAGGTTTAGAGGGAGTAAGAAATATTGAGATATCTTACATTTAAGATAAAAAACAACTATTTAACTAACTATTCCCTCTAGTCCTATTTATAAAATAAATAAATAATTTTTTTTATTTTATTTAAAAGTCACATTATTAAATGTCTGTTACAAATTTTTTCATTTACCTTTTATTAAATGTTGGTGAGAGAAAGTGTGTTTTTAAAATATGTATATTTTAATAAGAATAAAGTTAAAATTTATTAAATTTTTAAAACAAATTAATAAATTTTTAATATTTTTCTTAGTTATAGATTTATGCTAAAACATGTTGAAAGCATGAACGGATAAAGGGGACATGCAAGGGTGGTGGCCCCCATACTACAAATTTTTTTGAAATATTTTAATTTTCATTTGTAAAATATGTGAAAAATTATTTTGGCCTCCCAGTTCTTGTAATGTTTCAGTTTTGGCCCCATATGTTTACTTTAAATTCATTCTTAATTGAAAATAACTTATAAAGAAGATTATATGAATATATTCAAGACCAAAGGAGCATAATGACACACATACACAATTCTCGTAAAGTTGGTAGGGCTAATAATTATGTAAGAGGCGCCACCTTCTCAATCTGACATTACCAATTTGAACTCAAACTCTCATATGACGTGGATCACTCGTCATATTTAGGCTTTAGCACGCTAAATTTATAAATCAATACATTTTATATATTAGTAGTATTATATTATTTTTCTCTTTGTTATAGATATATATCCCACTTCTCATGGTGATCCTAATAATAGTGTCTGTTGAAAGCATGCAGTGTCATTTTTGTTATGAGTGGTACTTTTGGGACAGTTGAAAGCGAATGGGAGTGATGAATATTGATGATAATGCAGAGCTTCGGATTGAACTCATGATGAGTAGGGCCATTCCAAGACTAAGTCTTGGCCAATTATACCTACTCACCCTCCAAAAATCCACTCATGCTTGTGTGTGTGTGAGAGAGAGAGTACAACTAAGCAGGTGTGGTACACAGCACTGATGGCTCAGTCAGTTTTTGTTGAATCTGGAGTCAATGAGCGTACCAACCAAGTTTTCTTTCTTTTTTTTTTTTTAATTTAAATACTTTTGTTCGAGGCACAATAAGGTGCATTACTTGCCATTGGGTACTTTTGTTGGGGGCACAGGGGGTGTATCAAGTCTTCTTACCTCGTGACCATCTGTACTGAAGGCTTGAAGTCACAGGATTTTACCAACGTTTGAAAATTCACACTTGTTTTGAAATAAATGAAATGAAGGGTTGAATTTTTTCCCCTATTTGTAAGCACAAGGAGCAAACTCCTTGTGAGAAGAAATTATCTCCTCCAAAATACTGAAGGCCAACAACGAACTTCTCCCAACTAAGTTGTTATATAACAAACTATGATCCAAACCACTAACTATTTGTTTATGTGGTCAAAACTTTTACCATTCATGCAAGCTTTAATTGGTTCAAAGGATGATAATGTATTTCAATTGCAACCATATGAATAATTAGATTAAGGCACATGACATAGTAAATAGTAGAGCTATGAATTTTTTTAATATATATATATATATATATATATCACCATCATTGGCAGTAACCATTTGATTGAATCAACGATAACTATAGTGCTGCGTAGGACATTCATTGGAAGAGAGGATTTGTAGCATTCATTGAATCCGGATCCTTGTCTGTTTCTAGAAATTGTCATTGTCATCAAATATATGTATTAAGTTTGAAAACCTTAAAACCTGTGTTTAATTGTTCTTCTACTTATTATATTCTAATCACAACTTTACTTATCTGCCAGTTGGCCCCATTTATTTCTTTTTGTATTGCTACGCAATTATTTAAAAAAAATTAAAGTGATGATCAAGTGATTTTTCCTTGCATCACTGCCTATAAATAACAAGCAATTATTGTTAATGCTGACAAAAATTCAAGTCAGCTAGGCAACCTAAAGATGTCCTATAACATTCTCATCATGAGTTTGCATTGAAGATAAGTATGAAGCAAAACCCCTCAAGGACAACTAATTGCTTTGCATGTTTAATTGGGTCCTGAGGTTCCATTTCTGAGGTTGGCGAAGTTGATATTTTGGTCACTAACAAAAGTTGATATTTTGCATTGCAAATCAATTTTATTTCATCCCTACATATATGATGAAAGTTAAAATTTAGAATACTGATATTTTGCATTAACCTTGCCAACTTCAAGGATTTTAAATTTTAGATGATCCTAATCTTTGAATGTTGCACGAGATTTCTATGATAAAAATCTATAATAATGGATCAAAGATAACATTTTCAAAAACATTTTCCTTCTATACTTGGAATAATCATTTGGGTTTTGGATGGCTACTCTTGAATGGTTGTTTCTTTTTTTCTTTTTTTTCTTACTTGGAGGATTACAATAGAGGTGGTCACCAAGTCATGATTTATAGGGACCAAAGGTAACAAGGCATAATTACACTTTGCATGACCTATCAACATATATCTACCAATCAAGTTGATAAGAATTTGATTCATAACCTATAAAGTGTGGGATTAAAATCTCACTATTAATGGAAGACCTTGTAAGTGAGCAATTGTAAATACATTTATAACGTTCTTTATGCCTGGAGCATGCCATAACATTGATAAACTCTTAGAAATCAACTCACCTAAACTTTATATAAAAAAAAAACATAAATTCTAATGAGAGAAATGATATTTAAGTAACAATTACAATTAAGGATACTAAAACAATGAAATTTTAAGAAAAAAAAAGAAAAAAACCCAAATCCTTAGTAGGAAATTAAAATTGTGATTGAGTTTTTTCAATACTCATTTTCCATGATTTTAATTATGAAGAGAATTAAAAATAATTATTTTTAGTACTGAAAACATGGAAAACAAGTATTGGAAACATCTAAAGTAACTACCAAAAATTGAAAACATAAGTATATGAAGAGCACAAAATTTGAAAAATGTGTACTGAAACATGGAAGATGACCGTACAAAAGAAATTCAATGAAAAAAATTAATTGCAAATAAAAACTATATCTTTTTTTGAAATTTCATAATTTTAGAGTCCTTAATAATAACTAATATTCTTAAAAGTTCTTAAATATCATTATTCATGAGCCATAAACATCACACTCATTTTTGTCACTCAGCTCGCACTAGTTTAGGTAAACGGAGTTCAAATTGATAGGCCTTAGCAGAGTGAAACATTGAACCCTGTACCCTAACCTACCATAAAGGGGCTCATGTTCTTGTGTGAATCAGTGGTTTACATTGAGTTCCACTGGTAGGAATGTCTCAAGATGAATCATTGGTTCAGGACATTGGGCAACAACCTGTCTGTCATGCACCATATGCACATGATGTTTTTTAACAAGCATTGTTTATTGGACAAGTTTGTGAATCGAGTTGAGTGACACAAGATTTACGGATCAACTAACCCTTTAAGTACCATAATTCTGTTCATCTGATTAAAGCTTTATTCTGTACTAAATGTCATAGCCAAATGCTTGTTTTGAATCTGTTGTTCTTGCGACATCGAGGATGATCTACCCATTTGTAAGCATTCATCTACTAATTCCAAATGAAGATGCAGTTGCAAAATCAAATCTCAACAACTCCCATCCATATTAGATACGATTATCACAAAATAAACAAACCTTATCTCACTAAAAAAAATTGACTACATAAATTGCACGATACTATTATGCTCCATCAACAACCAAACCTTTGTAGATATATACAGAAAAAACGAAATGGGGGAAAAAGATTTAGGTAAGTGCCACTATACCCATTCTGATGCGTGCTCTTTGAGGAACTCCCACTTGCATTGAGGAAGCGAAGTGATGTGGCAGGCAGCAGATAAATGGGAAAATATTGCGTCAGAAAAAAGGATCATATTAAGTATAGACACTGACCTTCCATAAATTAAGTTCTGATACATATGATTCAGGTATCTAGAAATGAAAATACACAGAATCCAAAAATAAATACTAATAGACACTAAAACAAAAGATAAGATCTGGAAGCCCTTATTTTGTTCCACTAACTGATGTTAACCTGTTTCAGTGGTTCAACCATAAGGATCGATCCACGCAGCTGCAGCAGTATGAAGCATCTCAGTACAACCAGTTTCCCAAATCTCTTTTCCTAAGGAGAATTTTCCATAAGCATGAACAGATGTCCCATGGACAGAAGTAGATTACTGTGCTCGATTTGTCTTATTTCTCATTGGAAGACAGTAGAAATTGAAATTTCACTCCACAACAACATTCACCAGTTCATATTCGATCAAGGATAAGTTGTTATCCTCCTTAACGGTGAAGCTTGCAGGCTCTGCGACTTCAACACGGCCCCACTTGTCCACAGCAAGCCTCATGGATCCTCTGTACATGTCAATTTTAGCATTGCGCAGGGTAACAGTTGAACCTTCTTTCATCGTGTCCACTGAACAAGAGCAACAATGAACATGCAATTTATCAAGAGGATTTCTCCTTTGCAAATCAACATTTAAAAATTACGAGTGCATGGCTTTGTTGAATCAAACAAATTTACAATTTAAACATGATCTGTACATGTATTACAAAATTCTCATTATATGAACCACTGTTGATGTCAAGTACTAGACATGATTGAGTCAAGGACATCATTGATGATTAGTAGTCATCATATTGTGTTTATCTTATAGGATGTAAATATTGGGCTTGCTTGGATAGGGTCAACATTTCAAAAGATTTTGTCATTTATCATTCAAGGCTAGCCCAGGCCCGACTTAGCCAATTGGAAACAAGGTAGTTTTGACTTTACAACTACTGTTTATTGCTTTCTCTTTTGTTCTGTAGCTTTTAACCCATGCCCATATCTCACCAAAAGGTTTCCACCAATCATTTTATGCACTACTCCATCTTCATTAAAAAAAAAAAGAAAACACACGCACATGCCCACAAAAGGGGGGAAAATAAACCCACATCATAAGTCTTGGAGTGAAATTCCCTATTGAAGGGGAAGAAACAACTTTGAACAATTTGGGTTACTTATTCAGATGTGTTCAAAAGGCACCAGATCCTAAATCTATGCCCAAAATGAGACCCGGCTGGTCATTGACTTATTGCATACCAGTACCAGTTTAATAGTTTCTTTCCTGCATTGCTAGTTTGAGCCCATGAGCACCCATGACAGTTTCATGGTCCAATCCAGACTGTTACCCCTCCAGGCGACAGGCCGAACCCGCCAAACCAACCAGGCAGTTTGATCTAAAAACACTGCTTTGCTGCTGATTTTATTTGAAGACAAATAAAAGAATAAAGAGATAAATAAAAATCAAATTTTATATGTCAACCAAGTAACCAAAAAAGTAAAATGTAAAATGATGGATTATTATTACCCAAAAATGAAAAGCACCTGATGGAGTCCAAACTTTCTTGCGGCTCCCCATGTAGGACTTCATCAATATCACAATTTGACTATTGCCAAAAAATTTAATTAACCAAGTTACCCCCCTTCTTATCTATTTCCTTTGTCTTACCGGTGGAACCCTAAAACATAATCATTGCAATGAATGATATAGAACAAATAGAAAATGGTGGATCAGCTTAAAGTCAGAAATCCATTATTGGCTCTTTCTGGACATACAAGTGGAAAACAATTGAAAGGAGAATTGACCAGGGAAAAGGGAAAAAAACAGCGAGCGGTTTCATTCAAATTCCCACAGCAAGCAACTTCCTTGCCTCAAAAAGGTGCCAGGGGAAAGCATCTAGTAGAAGATGCCTTGACTGAGTCATGAAGAAGCAAGGATCCCAACTGGCACGTTGACTTGGTGCATTAGGCATGCCTTTGGATGCCATTAACTTCACTAGCGTTTGACCAATTATATCTTTTGATCCCAAATGACCTAAAATGATTGAAGCCTAGCAACAAAAAAAAAAAGAGGCCAAAATTCCAAATATCACCGGCTTAGTACAACTATGAAGTCCAAGATCTTATGATCTACACTAATATTGGGATCTTTTGAGATTCTATAAGGACTTAAAATTTTCATAACATTAGGATCATAATTCGTAGGTTTGATTGGAATTGTAGGATCATTCGATCATATAGATCTAGACAACCATGGCTAAACCCACTAATCACTAGCGTTGCTGAAATCACACAATTTAGGATTCAAATCATGCATTTATAATGATTCGCTCTTCCAGCAATACAGACCACTGGAATAATTGAAGTACCTAGTCGGTACAAGAATATCATAAAATGTGTATGGATTACACTTTATTAACAACAAATTACTTTCTAATAATGAACATTAGATATCAAATTAAATGTGCAGACTATGCCTACAAAAAATACTTTTAGCAAGAAACATAAGTCATCAATCTAAAATAAAAGAAGGCTCCTTCCTTCCTCCAGATAAATTCCAATAAATAAAATAAGCAGCATTGCAATAACACGCTGCAGTAAGGAAGACTTCAATAGGCAGGACCAAAAAAATTAATACAATGTTATCTATACCTTGGTCATTTCTTGCAGTGAATATGATCATTCCTGTCTCATCACACCACCAAACATTCAGCAATTCGCATCTGACGAGGTTGAGGACCATCAGGACGACCCTTTTGTAGCACCATCTTAGTGCTAACTACCTTCACAGTTAAAGTGTGCCCTTGTGCCCGGGCGAAGTTGGTCAACCTTGGTGAAGACTGGCTTCCTCAACCCTGGTTTTGCTTCTGCCATATTTTTCAACCTAAAAAAACCAAAATCAATTAAAAAAAACAAAAGAAAACAGGGGGACGCACAACCTTTTGGAAGTGGAGGAAAATTAATCAAAAAGAGCAATTTCTTTAAACTAATTTGATCATTTCTAACTTGCTTTCCTTTCATGATTTGCTTGACTTTCTAAATCATTGAATGCATCATTGATCAAATGGTTAAGCTTATAATATTGCCTCTTTTTCATCCCAATACTCCCTATTGTCATGCATCTAATTCTAAGAACAAGAAGTCATTATCATGGAAGTCAAGCAAGTGAAAGTAATCAACGAAGTTTAAAGAAAGTCCCCTTCAAGTTGCAACATAACCCCATCCACATTGTCAAATGAAGCAAGATGGAAGCTAGGAGACCTTATAGCATCTAGCAACATTATCCACCCATAAATATTACATTCACGCCAACATAATCCACAAACTAATGAACTTAGACATCAAGAAAAAATTTCAATTATTTTATTTTCAATGCAGCTGTCATGAGCATCAGGTTCCATATGATATAGGATACTTGAATCCAAGATTAGGAACTCCGTCCCCTTGGCCGAGAAAAATGATAGTTCATCCAGTCCTAATTATAAGACATGTTTTTCACGGTCCTTAATAAATCCCAATTACAAAATGTTTGAAGCATTTATGAATTTCGTTTCCAAATATACTCTTCTTTGGAAGTTGGATTTTTGAATTTATGTGTGGAAAAGAAAGCCCCCACACACCATTTAATACCTTTAATTAAAGGTAATTTTAAAATGTTGTGATAATTTCTGAAAAAAGCAAGACCATCACCTAATTCTAACCACTTTTTAAATCTATATGATTAGGTTAAAAGTGTCCTATAAATAGGACCAAAAGGAGCGCAAAGACTGACAGAAGCAATTATGGAAACCCAATAATGTCTTCCTAATATATACTGGTAATGACGCATAGAGACTAAAACCATAAGAAATGTGGACTTCGACACATACAGGACAAATAGAATCCTTGTGCATTTTGGGGTGTCGTGTTGTGCTATGTCGCATATGTGTTAAACATTGACATAACTCCTTTTGGAAGCACCCATGCCTCATTATAGTTTATAATACTTGCTTGGTCTGTTTTCTTCCTCACAAGTTTCAGTCTAATGAAAATCCAACTTTAGTCATTATTATGGACATTGATGTCAAAGGCACTGGCCTAAGCAACTGAGGCATGAAGGTGAGTCGCTATCTATGACTAATACCTCTATAACATGAGAGGCACCGCCTTCAATCAGTTGCAGTAACGTGAGTGCCAAACTTTATCTATTGTACTTGTTTCAGGGGTGCCTTAGGTGTTCTACTTCTGTGCTTAAAAGCAACAAAAGACTGTCAACTAATAAGCCTGCCCTAAAGTATACTAAAAATAATAACAAAATAAAATAAAAATCACAAAACCCAACGTCCCAACTCCAACGCTAGGACCTCAATCTAGCTTCTAGCATTAGAGATTTAAGAGAATAAGATGATTATTTGGGCCGTATAGTAAACAAACACAAAAATCAAAACTGTTAGGGACCTCAGCTACACTATATCACACATGATCGGCTAAACAAAGAAGCTGATGATTATAGGTTAACCATAGCCATACTATACTCATCGGTTACTTTAGGACCTTGCTTCACTCGGACGTGTGCCTTTCTAACATCACTATTCTCTCGCTTAAGGCGTCTCAAAAATCCAGCGCCTAATGGACTTGTTCTCCTCTGATTATCATGATAAAATCACAAAGAAGAAAAACAAAATCGAGATTGATGGAGTGAACTCGTACTCAACCTCCCAACTAGCCAATGGGGCCAAAAGTTTTCATGTTTCTAGGTAACTAGGAAAGCAACAATGATTATCGAGAATCCAAACTCCACAGTTTTTTGCCCCGTTCCACCGAACTTATTAAAGAATCACTTTTGTTCTTTGGGGAAAAAACCACAGAAAACATTTGGTACGCGAAATTCGTCTCATAACTTGAGCATAGATTAACGAATTCGTATACGAACTGTGATACCAGAAATCAACAATTCTAAAGCAACAGAGCGACTAAAAACCAAATTATTTAAAATTGGAATTTGAACGGTAAAAACAGTGACGTAGCATATCAAGACATGAAAGGAGAAAAGTTAATGACCTCTGCGATGAAGAGCACGGAGTGAGAAACAAAAAAAAATATGAAGAAGGCAATTTGTGAAGCTTGCAGGCGAATAAGTGTGAACCAAAAATGCGTCAGCAAGAAATCAAAGTCTGAAACTCACCTGATACTGCCGATGTGGAGACACTGTTGCCAAATCAAAATGGAAGAGGAGATCTGAACGCGAAAGTGAAAGTGCACAACGAAGCCGCCCAGGTCGACTTTTAAGGAGAGAAAAAGGCAGTGCCGCTTTTCACGGGTAGATTAGTAACCAGGTCCGACCCGCATCGATCTCTGTGTTGATAGTTGATATTTACAAATCACTTTTTTTTTTATGCGAATATAATATTAAAATGATTAAACCCCGCACTTTAGTAAAATTAAGTGTGAAAATAACAGTTATAAATTAATGATAATTAGATTTGATAAATTTTTAAAAAATAAGCTTCAATTATTGATTTAAATAATTATAATTTCATAAATTTAAATTAGAAATAAAATATATAAACTTTAAATGTAACTCATTTGTGATTGGAATTCCTATTTTTAACTATTTAAATTGAATTTAGAATTCAATTTTTTTGTTTTCCAAAATATCTAATTATCAATTAATATTGAAATATAATTTATTTTTATAAAAAATTATTTATAAAATTTAGAGCCATTTGATTCAGCTTATTTTATGAAAAATAACTTATTTTTTAAAAATAATTTATATTGTTACTTTTTATATTATTTATTTAAATGTTTAAAAATAATAATAGTTTTTAAAAAATACATTTATGCTTATTTTAAGAAATTATTTTAAATATTTTTTAAAAATAATCTAATACAATAAATGAAAAAGTGTGTTTTAAGAATGTGGACTATGTGAGGGTATCAGAAAATTTTAAAATCATAAAATAATAAATAATTTTTATAAAATAGAAATAAAAATATCATAAATTTTTTAAAATAAATAAAAAATGATTAATTTTTTATTATGGCAACTAAATATAAAATAATATTTATTTTTTATAAAATATATACAAAAAGAATATTTTTTATAAAATCTCTAAACTATTTTAAAATTATTTTTTATCTTAAAACATTGGTCTTTAAGATTAAAAGATAAGAGATTTTTAGATAAATTAGAGATATTATCAAAAAATTATTTAGAAAAAAGAAGACATCATTTTATATTTAATTACAATAATAAAAAATTATTTTTATTATCTTAATTAATTTTAATTTTTATAAAATATTTATATACTTAGCATTATGTACTTAATATGCTTCTTTTCAATTAAATTAAAATATGTAAATCTTGTATAAATTATATATTTTATAATAAAATCTTCTTATTAATTTTATTATTATATTACAATTCATTTGTTTTGATTTAATTGAACGTAAATATATTAAATATATAAGAATTACCCTCTTTTTATAATACCTTCCTCATCTCTATTTATAAAAAATGATTTATTACTTAGTAGTTCTTTTCAAAGTTTATAATATCTTTTTGTATCTGCACATTTTATGGCATTCTCCATCGTCTATGGTATTATCAAATCATTTTAAGGTAACCTCTCAAAAAAATTAAAATATTTTTTTTCAGATTTTGATCATTTTTAAAGGTTTAAACTAAATTCATAAAAATATACAAAATATTTTTTCCAAAAAATAAGATATTTTTTCATGAAAAAATATCAAACAAAGGGATCTTAATTTTTTTCGGCCAAACGTACCTAAATTAAATCTAAGGACACTCTAACCTTAGCCCCAAAAAAAAAAAAATTGAAGGACTATAATTTATAAAATGTGCTATGCAAACTTTAAGATGTTAAATTATTGACAAGTTTTAAAGGATCGTAATTTATTATTTATCATTAATGGATGATAATTCTAACTATTTTCTTACAAAATTAATGCATAATGTAACACCCTAAATTTTTTTTAAAATAATTTAACTCAATCATGGTAGAAAAGTGTCTATTATGATAAACAAAAATTAACTTATCCTATATATTTTTTGAAATAATTCTATAACTTAAAAACTACCATGGTAATAAATGATAAAACATAACCTTATAAAATACTTCTCCTTTTAAATTGACTACCACGGTAGAAAAGATTAAACCCCTTTTCAAATAATACAAAATAATTTTATATAACTAATACACATTTATAACTATAGTTGGATTACATCCATCCAACACATTTTATATCAATAAATTAATATAAAATATTTTATAATTGGTTTAAGTTTGGACAATACAACATTCAGATAAATTTTTACCTCCCATATACCGTTAGACTAAAACCATATTTTCCATCCTTATATTTCCAACAAGTGCAAACCATAGACCAATAATTAAAATAAATAACTTAATCAATTTTCAAAACAAGCCAATTATTTGGCCTCATAATCATGCCATTTCAAACCATTCAAAATAAATCATAGATCAAAGTTACAGTCATCCAAAGTGTACCAAAAGTAAAAATAGTTTGAAGGGCATGATTACATCATTATATTTATATAATTGTCAATAAGCAAAAAACCCTAGTATTGACAATATAACACATTAAAAATTATAAATCAAATACCCAAAAGAAACAGTAAATTTATGCCACTAAGCCTCAGGGGCTCCTCCACGTGCCACTTGTGGCTCTTCTCCTGAAAATTGTTAACCACATAATGAGATTCAAAAGTTTTAGTAACCAATGCTAATTTATGAGAGTATATACAAACAGTTAAATATGCCCTTGCTAAGTGGGGAAACAATAATAATATAATTCCAACAAAATACAAGAAATATTACAATACATAACAAACAACCATCCTTATCTCCCTCCATTAACCTTGAGCTGTAGCCCTCACTCAGTGCTAAATGACCTAGCCAAAGATAGATTAGTCCGAATCCTTAGAAGTCATCTATTGGGCTCCAATAGGGGCGTACCATGTGGCATATAAATACAACAATAACAAGTCTCCCAATACCTCCCACAATAATCAAATAAATTCATAACAATATTGTGCAATTATACCATATTACCATCTTCACAATTTTCTCATTTTCAACAATATTTTAATATGACATCCCACTTGGCAAAAATAATTCAAAATGCAGATCCACAATTTTACAATTTTTTTCATAAATATAATAAGGTAATTTCTCAACAACAATTCATAATTTTCTCAATAATCACCCAATTAAAATGGAGCAACACTAATCCTAAATTAAAAATATGGTTACCTTGTGGCTTTTTTAATAATTATTCCTTACAATTTCTCTCCTACCACAATCTTCACCACAATATAATTTATAAATAATATATTATTTATAAATATTAGTTTCAATTATTAAAACTAATAAAATAACTTGAATAATAGAATTAGAGAATATAAAATAATTCTTAATCTCAATTTTAATACAAATCTAGAGTTGGTACTATTAAGTAAAATTTGTACCTCCTCTCTTAGTCATCAATAAATATTAATAAGCTAAAATGAACCTCTAAATCAATTTCTATTATCAAATTTTTTTATTTTATAAATTCGCACTTAAAATATTCAAAAATTAAAAATTGAGACTCAAGCTTAGAATCATCATCCGATAGCCATAATAATCCATTTCTCATCCCAAATAATCATCTAAACCTCAATAAATTAACATATATTTTTGGATTTAATAAAAATCTAGCCTAAGATTTGATCCATAAGCCTTAAATTCAAAGCTCACTTACAAATTTATACTCTAAAATATTTATTATACTACTAACAACCTCAACAACCATATTTATTCAACATAAATTCATTCCTTTTCCAAACTCTAGATTTTCTATCACCATAAAATCAAAAACCAAAGAGGAAGGATGGCTAAGAAAAAATTTTTAAAACACTTATTTAACCTTGAAAAGCTTAAATCTCACCCTAAATATTCTATTAGGAAGTCTTACCTTTAAAACATAGCTCCCAGCACCAATGAACTCGCGCACTGTCGCTCCCTCTGTTTGCGCACGAAGAGAAATAAGAAGGGAAGGAGAAATGAAAGGAAAAAAAAAGGATGTTTGTTTGTTTTAAAAAGCACTTGTGGGTTCCACATTTCCTTTTCCTTTCTTCTTTCTTCTTTTTTTTTAATATATATATATATATCACACACACACATCACACTATCACAGCAAGCGAAAAATGTCAGCCCTCCCTTTATTCTATTTTTTTTAATTCCTCCACACACACACACACATATTTATATTTCATTTCTCAACCTCTCCTTCTATTATATTTCTCTTTCTTCTTTCCTAATAATGATAATAATAATAATTTTTAAAATCTTAACTTAGAATTATATCCTATGTTATATCTGATAATCATTTCTTATTAATTTGCTTACCTCTAAATATTCTACAAAATTTTCATTAACCCAAATTAACTATTAAAATTTAAATTGAGATATTACAATTCTTCCCTCCTTTTAAAAATTTTGTCTTCAAGATTTGAAACTAGTAACTATGAACTACGTACCTATTCAAAAAGATGAGGATAATCGTGTCACAAATTTTCCTCAATCTCCTAGGTAGCATCACCAGGAGTTGTGCCCCTCTAGATTACTTTCACTAATCTAATAGTCTTGTTTCTTAATTGTTTGTCCTTGTAATCCACAATCCTTTCTAGTTCAACTTTAAATGTCAAATTCTCCCTGAGTTCAATCTCCTCAAGTTCAATTATGTGGGAAGGATCCGGTTGATACTTTTTCAGTTGTGACACATGGAATACATTGTGTATACCAGCAATTTGGGGCAGTAATGCTACTTGGTAAGCTACCAATCCAACTCATTTTAAAATCTCAAAAGGTCAACTTTTTAGCCTTAATAACTCTTCCAACACCAATTACAGAAGAGATTTTCAAAAATATATGGTCGCCCACTTCAAATTCAAGCGGTTTTCTCCTCGTATCCATATAACTCTTCTATCTACTCTGAGCTGTGAGTAATTTTTGCTTGATTAATGTAATATTTCGAGTAGTCTTATCAACAATGTCTAGCCCTAAAACAATTCCCTCACTCAATTCTGTCCAACACAGTGGTGATCTACATTTTCTTCCATATAATGTCTCATAAGGTGCTATCTGAATGTCAGAGTGAAAATTATTATTGTAAGTAAATTCAACTAATGACAAGTGACTATCCCAATTACCTCTAAACTTAATGGCACAAGCCCTCAACATATCTTCAAGAGTCTATATGGTTCGTTCTGTCTGCCCATCAGTCTGGGGGTGGTAAGCGGTGCTAAGACTCATACAAGTACCCATGGCTTCCTGTAATGACTTCCAAAACTTTGATGTGAATCTTAGATCATGATCAGATATGATATTAGTTGGCACTTTATGCAATCTCACCACTTCTCTTATGTATATTTTAGTTAATTTCTCAAGAGAATAAGTGATATTGGTAGCAAGAAAGTGAGCCGATTTAGTGAGTCGATCCACAATTACCCAATAGTGTCATGGCCAGAAGATGTTCTAGGTAATCCCTTAATGAAGTCCATAGAAATATTGTCTTATTTCCACTCTAGAATATCAAGAGACTGTAGTATTTCGGTTGGGTTTCTGATGCTCAATTTTGACTTTCTGGAAAGTCAAACAATGAGTTACATGCTTAGTTATATCTCTCTTTATCCCTGGCCACTACTAACCACGTCTTAAGTCATGATACATCTTAGTTACTCCTAGGTGAATGGTATATCTACTCTGATGAGCCTCATTAAGTAGGATATTTTTCAATCAAGTATTATTAGGCACACACACTCTACCCTTATGTCTCACAATATCATCATCGGTCACATCAAAATGTTCAACCTTTCTAGCCCCAATCTCTACCCTAATCTTGTTCAAATGATCATCCTTCTGCTGTGCAACTCTAATTTGTTTCTAAAAATTATTCTCAAATTCAATAATGTGTAGAGCAGCTAAATGATTCTCGACTACTTCTACATTTACTACATGAAAATTACTCCATAATTCATGTTCTCTAACCATTATGTGAGTAGTATGTACAAGCTTCCTGCTTAGAGTGTCGGTGACTACGTTAGCTTTCCCTGGATGATACTTCAACTCAAAGTCATAATCTTTCAAAAACTCAATCCATTTGTGCTGTCTCATGTTGAGTTCATTTTGATCAAACAAATATTTTAAACTTTTATAATCACTTAAGACTTCAAAGGAAGAACCATAAAGATAGTGCCTCCAAATCTTCGACGTAAGCACCACAGTAGCAAGCTCCAAGTCATGTGTAGCGTAATTTTCCTCATAAGGCTTTAACTGTCGAGAGGCATAAGCTACTGTTCGATCATCTTGCATTAATACACAACCTAAACCTTTCTTAGAAGCATCAGTATAAAAGGTATAAGAAGCAGCTGGAATAGGTAAGGTGAACACCACTGTGGTGGTCAACCTCTTTTTCAGCTCCTGAAAGGCAACTCCACACTCGTTCGTCCAAATAAATGGAGCATCCTTCCTGGTCAACTTAGTTAAAGGCACTGCAATTTGTGAAAAACCCTTGATGAAGCGACAATAGTAGCTTGTAAGACCTAAGAAACTCCTAATTTCTTGAGGTTGTTCCCATTTCATCACTGCATCTATCTTACTAGGGTCCACTGCTACCCCTTCTTCTGAAACAACATGGCCTAAGAATTTAACTTCTTTAAGTCAAAAATCACATTTGCTCAGCTTGCCATAGAGTTTGTGCTCTCTTAATATCTCCAAAATAATTCTGAGATTTCTAGCATGGTCCACCCTATCTTGAGAATAAATAAGTATGTCATCAATAAAGACTATAATAAATTTATCAAGACAAGGCCTGAAGATTCAATTCATATAATCTATGAAAACAACCAGGGCATTTGTTAACCCGAATGGCATCACAAGGAACTCATAGTGCCCATATTTAGTCCTGAAAGTTGTTTTAGTAATATTCTCTGCTCTAACCCTCAGTTGATGATATCCTAATCTCATATCAATCTTAAAAAACACCATTGAATTGACTAATTGATCTAACAAATTATCAATTTAAGGTAAGGGGTATTTGTTCTTGATGGTTACCTTATTCAACTGTCTATAATCAATACACAATCTAAGGCTCCTATCTTTCTTTTTCACAAACAGTGTCGATGACCCCCATGGTGATACACTTGGTTTGATAAACCCTTTCTCTAACAACTCTTCAATTTATCTCTTCAACTCAACTAACTCCAATGGGGACATCGTATAGGGTGCCTTAAAAATAGGCCCCGTACCAAGTACTAGCTCAATCGAGAACTCAACCTTTTGTTTTAGAGGCAAACTGATCACTTCAGTAGGAAAGACATCCAGGAATTCTCTCACTACTGGAATCCGATCCACACCTTCTTTAATCTTTTCCTTGATTGAGAAGAAAACCATAAAAGCTTGACAACCCTTTTTTATACACTGTTCTACTTGAGTTGTAGATAACAACATATGACTTTAGGACTCTACAGGGGTTATAGTAAGAGCTGAGAGTGACACACTCTTTTTCTGACAATCAAGTATAGCTTTATTTGCAGACAACCAATCCATCCCTACAATAACCTTAATCCCAGACAAAGACAAACAAATGATGTCTATGGTGGTCTTTCGACCCTCATATTCAACCTCTACATTTAGACATACCTTAACAGTCCTTACAGTCAAACCAGCAGGAGTATAAATTTTCACATCAAAAGGTAAGGTACATGCAAGAAATTTACATCTTTTCATACATTCATCAAGCACAAAGGAGTGCGTAGCACTCAAATCAAACAAAGCATAAACATCATTATCAAGGATTTGGATTATACCAAGGTACGTAAAACTGGACCGGTCATTGAACTGGTTATGACACTGGGTCACGGGTTAGTGGTTCAATTAGGGTTGAACCGGTGGCAAACCGGTCATGATTAAAATAATATAATTTAAATAAAAAGACATTAATTATGAAAATATTCAACTAAATTCAACCACTCAAAAGTCTAACAGTAATAAAATACAATATTTTAAATATCTATCATTACACTTACAACTCTTCAATCTCAAAAGTCTAGAGAAGAGATGGAAATAGAGTTGGAGAAGAGACGGAGATTGAGCTAGAAAAAAGACGAAGAGTCAGAGATTAAGCTGGAGAAGAGATGAAGATAGCAAAGACAGAGATAGAGCTGGAGAAGAGATGGAGATAGAGCTGGAGCCTGAAAAAGAGACGAAGACTAAGCTAGAGAAGAGACACTGATTAGGTTAGAGTGAGAGAGGAGAGACACAGATGAAAGGCCAAAATAAATGCTGCCTGAAAATTTAAATTGGACTTAGCGTGCTCTATCTCTAATTTTTTATTTTTGACTTTAGTTTTACTTTTTTTTTGTTATCTTATTTCTAAATTCAGCACTCTGAAAAATAAAAAATGAAAAAAAAATTCTCAAAAAAAATAACCCGGTTAACCCAGTCAACCCACCAGGTTAACCGGGTTATACCGGGTTGAACCCGGGTTGACCGGGTTACACCGGTTTATTTCATCACCGGTTTAGGAGTAAACCCAGACCGGACAAGGGACCGGGTCACCGGTTTCCAGGTTGACCCGGCCGGTCCGGTCCGAGTTTCAATACCATGGATTATACCTCAGATAATATTAGGGTTGTTAGCAGCCTCCAGCCCAGAGAAGGCATACATTTGTGCTGGCACTGTAAGTCTCTGATAATTACCCTTGTTCTTGTTCTAATGGCAAAATCAGGCGATATGATCATGCTTCTGGTAGATGTAACAAACCCATCAATCACCAACATGGAACCTCCCATACTTACTACATGCTTGATTACTAGCAGCACCAGAAGTAGGAGTAGAGGTAGCTGGGCTCCTGTAGGACCCCTGACTCCTACTCTGATTCCCTCTATAACTCTGGCCCTTATGGTAGTAGCCCTTTCTTCTTTTGATTTTCAAAGCCTCTAAAAACTTGGTTGCTCCTTTTCCCTACTTCACCAATGGGTCCAGGGTAGATAGGGGGCTTCCCATGAGGTTCCTTCCTCCTCTTTCTATCAACTTCTATTCTAGCCTCTCTCTTCCTCCGGGAGACTATCCGAAGCTTATTGCACATCTCACTAAATGTTTTAATCTCAAAAAGGGCTAACTGTTCCCTTAGATCAGGCCTCGCCTTCTCTAGCAATTGTTCAACCATCCACTCTGTGTCTTCATGTTTTTAGAGGTAGGTGGAGTATTTAGATAACTCTAAAAATTGCTTAATAAATTCATCCTCATCTAGATTACCCTGGCGGAATACACGAAACTCAGCATCCTTTTCTACTCTTAGTGCGGTAAGAAAATAATTCTTGAACAATATAGCTTTAAAATCCTCCCAAGTAAGACAGGAGTCATCCTTCGATCTTAATGTTTCCCACCACTTCTTAACACCCTTTTCTAGCAAGAATATCGGCAATTGTACCTTTTGATTAGAAGTGCACACAACTATACGAAAAATACTTTCTAATTGATCTAGCCATTCTTCAACCATTGGCTTAAGATTCCCATCAAAAGTAGGAGGGTTGAACTTACGAAAAGTACTTCAAATCTTTGTGATCGTGGATGTCTATTAATTAGAGTGGAGACTCTCATTCTTCAAACTAGTCTTATGGTGAGAATAAGAAGGTGAACCTTCACTAGTAGATTAGCTTACATTGTATATATTGGTATGGCTTCCTTCTTATTGGCCATTTCTCTCTCAATTGGTATTCTCTTTCTATTGCCTCAAAGCGGCCAACTCTTCTTCTTGTCTCTTCATGCAGTTACTAAGATCTCATAACATATCCATCATCTGCCTCATGGTTAGCTCACCCTGCCTTGGTTGTGGCTGTATGGGCCCGCCCTACCCCATTTGTTGCTATATGGGCTCCAGTTGTGGTAGTGAAGGTATGTCATTTCCCACTGGCTCTTTATAATCATCGGCATTTTTGCTACCTTTTCTAGTTTTGGACACCATCTCTCCCCTTCTAAAGGATGGAAGTCACACAATTAAATCAATACTAATCTCAAGACAAGAAAAGTAATGGAGAAGCATTATGATTTAATAATGTATATTGCTAATAAATTAAGTTAATGCATAACAACTCCACAATTTACAAGAAACTTGAAACATGTAGCTCTGATACCAAGATGTAACACCCTAATTTTTTTTTTCAAAACAATTTAACTCAACTATGGTAGAAAAGTATCTACCATGGTAAACAAAAATCAACTTATCCTATATTTTTTTAAAAAAATAATTATATAACTTAAAACACTATCATGGTAAGAAACAATAAAACATAGCCTTATAAAATACTTCTTCTTTTAAATTAACTACCATGATAGAAAAGATTAAACCCCTTTTTAAATAATACAAAATAATTTTATACAACTAATATATATTTACAGCTATAGTTGGGTTACAGTCACCCAATACATTTTATATCAATAAATTCAATATAAAAATATTTTATAATTAGCTTAAGCTTGCACAATACAACATTTCAAATAAATTTTTATCTCCCATATGCCATTAGGCTAAAACTATATTTTCCATCCTTATACTCCCAACAAGTGCAAACCATAGATCAATAACTAAAATAAATAACTTAATCAATTTCCAAAATAAGCTAATTATTTAACCTCATAATCATGCCATTTCAAACCATCCAAAATAAATCAGATATCAAAGTTACAGTCATCCAAAGTGTACTAGAAGTAAAAATAGTTTGAAGGGCATGATTACATCATTATATTCATATAATTGTCAATAAACAAAAAGCCCTAGTATTGGCAATATAATACATTAAAAATTATAAATTAAATACCTAAAAGAGACAGTGAATCTATGCCACTAAGCCTCAGGGGCTCCTTCACGCGCCACTCGTGGCTCTTCTCCTGAAAATTGTTAACCACATAATGAGATTTAAAAGTCTTAGTAACCAATGTCAATTTATGAGAGTATATACAAACAGTTAAATATGCCCTTGCTAAGTAGGGAAACAATAATAATATAATTCCAACAAAATACAAGAAATATTACAATACATAACAAATAATCATCCTTATCTCCCTCTATTAACTTCGAGCCGTAGCTCTCACTCGGTGCTAAATGACTCGGTCAAAGGTAGATTAGCCCGAAACCTTACAAGCCATCTATTGGGCTCCAATAGGGACGTACCACGTGGCACATAAATACAACAACAAGTCTCTCAATACCTCCCACAATAATTAAATAAATTCATAATAATATCGTATAATTATATCATATTACCATCTTCACAATTTTTTCATTTTCAACAATATTTTAATATGACATCTCACTTGGCAAAAATAATTCAAAATGCAGATCCACAATTTCACAATTTTTTTATAAATATAATAAGGTAATTTCTCAACGATAATTCATAATTTTCTCAATAATCACCCAATTAACATGGAGCAACACTAATCACAAATTAAAAATATGGTTATCTCATGACTTTTTTAATAAATTAGTCCTTACAATTTCTCTCTCACCACAATTTTCACCAACAACACAATCTACAAATAATATATTAATAAATATTAGTCAATTATTGAAACTAATAAAATAACTCTAATAATAGAATTAGAGAATATAACATAATTCTTAATCTCAATCTTAATACAAATCTAGAGTTAGTACTATTAAGTAAAATTTTTAGCTCCTCTCTTAGTCATCAATAAACATTAATATGCTAAAATCAACCTCTGAACTAATTTCTATTATCAAGTTTTTTCTTTTTATTTCATAAATTTGCACATAAAATATCCAAAAATTGAAAATTGAGTCTCAACCTTAGAATCATCATCCTATAGTCACAATAATCCATTTCTCATCCTAAATAATTATCTAAACCTCAATAAATTAACATATATTTTAAAATTTAATAAAAATCTAGCCTAGGGTTTGATCCATAAGCCTCAAATTCAAAGCTTACTAACAAATTT
Source organism: Prosopis cineraria (assembly GCF_029017545.1). Lineage (NCBI taxonomy): Eukaryota > Viridiplantae > Streptophyta > Magnoliopsida > Fabales > Fabaceae > Prosopis > Prosopis cineraria. The sequence continues at coordinate 12,601,288 of NW_026555341.1, read as the reverse complement.
ATACTCTAGAATATTTATTATACTACTAACAACCTCAACAATCACATTTATTTAACATAAATTCATCCTCTTCTAAACTCTAGATTTTTTATCACTAGAAAATTAGAAACCAAAGAGGAAGGATGGCTAAGAAAAAAATTTAAAATACTTATTTAGTCTTAAAAAGCTTAAAATCTCACCCTAAATATTCTATTAGGAAGTCTTATCTTTAAAATGTAGCTCCCTAACACCAACGAACTCGAGCACTGTCGTCCCCTCTGTTCGCGCATAAAGAAAAATGAGAAGGGAAGGAGAAATGAAAGTAAAAAAAAAACAATGTTTGTTTGTTTAAAAAACACTTGTTGTAACATCCTAATTTAAATTTTAATAGTTAATTTGGGTTAATAGAAATAAAAAAAATAATATTTAGAGGTAAGAAAATTAGTAAGAAATGATTATTAAATCTAACTTAGGATATAATTCTAAAAAAAAAAATTTAAAAAAAATAATAAATAAAAAAATAATTAAAAAAATAATAATAAAAAATAAAAAAATATTATTAAATTATTATTATAATAAAAAAAAGGGAAAACGTATTAAAAAAAAGGAAAGAAGGAGTGAACTTTCGGTGGGCAATGATTATGTTTAATAATAAAAAAAAAGAAGAAGAAGAGAGAGGAAAGAGTAAATAAAAAAAAATGTGTGGGACCTACTGAATTTTTATAAAACTCACCCGTTTCCTTTCATTTCTTCATTCCTTCTTTCGTGCGTGAGCTGAGGCAGAGAGAGCATCTGTGAGCCAAGTTCACCGGTGCTGGGTTTTAAGGTAAGCGTTTTTAATAGGATATTTAAGGTGTGATTTTAAGCTTTTCAAGACTAAGTAAGTGTTCTAAAATTTTTTCTTAGTCATCCTTTTTCTTTGGTTTCTGAGTTTGTAGTGGTAGAAAATTTAAGATCTGGAAGAGGGATGAATTTATGTTGAATAAATATGATTTTTGAGGTTGTCAGTAGTATAATAAATGTTCTAGAGTATAAATTTATTGATGATCTTTGAATCTGTGGCTTATGGATCAAATTCTAAACTAGATCTGAAAATATATGTTGATTTATTGAGGTTTAGATGATTATTTGGGATGAGAAATGAATTATTATGGTTATAGGATTATGATTCTAAGCTAGAGACTTAATTTTAATTTTGGATATTTTAGGTACGAATTTATAAAATAAAAAGAAAATTTTGATAATAGAAATTAATTTAGAAGTTGATTTTTAGATTATTAATGTTTATTGATAATTAAAAGAGGAGTTAAAAATTTTACTTAATAGTATTAACTATAGATTTGTATTAAGATTGAAATTAAGAATTATATTATATTTTTAATTCTATTATTAGAATTATTTTATTAGTTTCAAAAATTGAAACTAATATTTATAAATAATATGTTATTTTGTAGATTGTATTACTGGTGAAGATTGTGGTGAGAGAGAAATTGTAAGGAATAATTTATTGAAAAAGCCACAAGGTAACCATGCTTTTAATTTGTGATTAGTGTTACTTCATGTTAATTGGGTGATTATTGAGAAAATTATGAATTTTGTAATATTGTATAATTGTGCAATATTATTATGAATTTGTTTAATTATTGTGGGAGGTGTTGGGAGACTTGCTATTATTGTTGTATTTATGTGCCACGTGGTACGCCCCTATTGGAGCTCAATAGGTGGCTTGTAAGGGCTCGGGCTAATCTACCTTTGGCCGGGTAATTTAGCACCGAGTGAGGGCTACGGCTCGAGGTTAATGGAGGGATATAAGGATGGTTGTTTGTGTGTATTGTAATATTTCTTATATTTGTTGGAATTATATTATTTTTAATTCTCACTTAGTAAGCACACACTTAACTGTTTGTATACACTATCATAAATTGGCTTTGGTTACTGGGACTTTTGAGTCTCATTATGCGGTTAACAATTTTCAGGAGAAGAGCCACGAGTGACACGTGGAGGAGTCCCAGAGGCTTAGTGGTATAGATCCACTGTCTCTTTTGGGTATTTAATTTATGATTTATAATGTGTTATATTGCCAATATTAAGGCTTTTTGTTTATTGTCAACTATATGAATATATAAATGTAATCATGCCTTTCAAACTATTTCTATTTTTGGTACAATTTGGATGACTGTAATTTTAATATTTGGTTTACTTTGGATTGGTTAAAATGGCATGATTATAAGGCCAAATAACTGGCTTGTGTTGAAAATTGACTAAATTGCTTATTTTACTTGTTGGGAGTATAAGGATGGACAAATGTGATTTAGTTTACTTGTTGGGAGTATAAGGATGGACAAATGTGATTTAGCCTAATGGCATGTGGGAGGTAAAAATTTATCTGAAACGTTATAGTGTGTGAGTTGAAGCCAATTATAAAATATTTTATATCGAAATTATTGATATAAAAAATGTGTTGGGTGGCTGTAACCCAACTATGGTTGAGTTAAATTATTTAAAAAAAAAAATTTTAGTGTGTTACACTTGTGGGTCCCACATTTTCTTTTCCTTTCTTCTTTCTTCTTTTTTTAATATATATATATATATATATATACACGTACATCACACTATCACAGCATGCGAAAAATGTCCGCCCCCTTTATTCTATTTTTTTAATTCCTACACACACATATTTACCTCTCTTTCTATTATATTTCTCTTTCTTCTTTTCTAATAATAATAATAATAATAATAATAATTTTTTAAATCTTAACTTAAAATTATATCCTAAGTTAGATCTGATAATCATCTCCTACTAATTTACTTACCTCTAAATATTCTTTAAAATGTTTATTAACTCAAATTAACTATTAAAATTTAAATTGAGATGTTACACAGAAGATCTTTAAATTTATAGGGAAAAAATATGAAAAATGGTAAGGACGAAGGAGGATTCAAGTCCCGTTGTAGCAAAGCAAGCATGTAAGGCAATCTCTTTTTTGTCCCAAATGTTTGATAATCTCCTTCATAGTATGACGTTTAGACAATAGTTAGTTTTTTTATTTTTTAATTCAGTTTTTAAATTTTGACTTAAACTAACTCAATCTTTATACTTTAATGAGTTAAGATATATGAGTAATTTTTTATTTTGATATGCCATTATACATAATTATCATTTAATGGTATTTTAAAAGTTATAGTTTATTTATTTTTAAAAAATTAATTAAAATAAAAATTAAAAAAAATTAATCAACAACGTTTACATGTTCACATACATGTACTTAAAAAAAAAAAAATAGCCCCCCAACAATAAGGCTAATTCCGCACCAGCTTACTGTCCGTTTGGATTGAGGATTTAATCGATTTTAGGGGCAAAAAAATCGATTAAGCCATAATTTACCCAAACATTCACTTTTTTCCAAAATCGATTTTTCCCTAAAAAATTGATTTTTTCCCAACGCTCCAAATCTCAGCTTCTCCGCTTTTGCATTTTTTTGTTACAAAGTTATATGAGCAAATTACATAAAAAGTCCAAGAAAAAAATCACAAACAAAGCACAAAATTTAATAAAACTAAAACAAAATTTTTTCTCTTCTTTTTTTTCTTAATAAAATTTGAATCTTTAAAAAAATTACTAACATGAGTATCCAAACAGATTGTGTTATAACATAATCAATTATGATTAAAATCTACCACTTAATCAATTATTTTCATAATCTATTATACCCAACTGAAATTCAAACGGACCCTTAAGATGCTCTAAACTCCGTTATAAGAATATTCTTGACATGTCCTAGTTCCCTGACCCCCCTAGGGTCATGGCCTTCTTGCTTGATACCATTTTTTAAATATAAAGATCATTCATACTAAATTTTGAGTAAATTTACTAACCTTTTTTTTTTGGTGCACAGGTGTTTCCAATCAAAGATCAACATCAAGTTAACAATTGAGGAAAAGCTCACAGATAATAAGTTATATTTTTTAAATAAATAAATAAAAATATCAATAATAAAATGTGGTATTCCCTTTAAATTAAAACAATAATTAAAGTTCATTTTTATTCTTGAACATTTTTTCGAAGAGTGTTATGCAATGTATTATAAGTAGGTCAATTTTTCCCATGAAAACATTTTTTGAGAAGTAAAAACCTCTCCCATTAATCACCCATTAACTTTATTTTTCTTTGATGTGGCTCCATGCACAATGACAAGTAAAATTCTGATCACATTCTTTTGTGCTAATTTGCTTTGAACTCTTTTTTTAAAAGCATTGGGTACCCTAATGTCGAGCCCAAATTGTGATCTTTCAAGAAAGGAAATCAATAAATGTAGAAAAATGAGAGTCACCATCAAAATTTTAATAGGATAATTTGGAAAACTTTTAAAAAAATAAAATAGTTTGTAATAACCAGAATAAGGTTTAGGAGTTGATTGTGTGTGAAAAGATGTTAGGAATCTCACATCACCCGTCCATAAAAACGGTCACCTTCAGTTGACTTAACAAAATTAATATAACCTTAAATGAAATTTAATTACCCTTAATTTATAAAAAAAGAAAATAAGAAGAATAATTAAAAAATATTATTTATTTATAAATTGGACTTAACCTAAAATAAAACCCTAAGGCCCACGTACCTTTTAGAAAGATCAAAGCTCACGTAGTTCGAGGATAAAAATGTATGTCACTTTATTGGTAACTTTTAGAAAAAAGATAATTTTTTATTTTAAAATTTTTTATTATATTTGTGTCTTTTAATTTATAAAAAAAACTTATTGCCTTATTTGAGAAAGGATGTTTTTGAGGAAAACATTAGATTGAAATTCCTGTAGAGATCTTAAAAGTCTCACATTCAGAAATTAATTTATTTTATATTACAGAAATTTTAAAATCTCACATGGCATATAAATTATTTTTCAATCTATTCATTTATAACAAAAAAAAATCTCTTCTTAAAAAAGGATTTTTAAACAAATCAATTAAACACCAATGATTGGTGTGCCGATAATAGTTTATTACCACACACAGCATGTCAATCAAGTAGTTATTTGTGGAGACTTCCACAATCTCTCACAGTATGACAAGAAGAATGCATAGGCAAAAGTTTCAAATTAAGTATTGGTGTAGTGTGTGTTAGAGGAGTTTACAATAATATAAGAGGCTAAAAAAAAAAACAAAGAAAGCAAGATATCAAACCTTTGAGGCTTTGCCACTCTTGTAATGATCTCGAGAAATATGTCAATCTCCATCCCATAGACAGCAAACTAAAGAAGTGAATGGTCAAAACATGTGCTTGGGTGTGTAGGTGTGCTTGTTGAAAAAAATCATAGGGGCTTCCTATTCTTCTACTTTGTATGAATGAAGGGATGCAATTGGTATGAAAATTGATTTAAATCTTTTTGGTTGAATCTAATTGTGAGTGAAAATGAAATAAAGAAGAAAGGAAAGAAGGAAGCAAAAATGATGGAGGTGACTATTGAATTAAAGCACCAAAAGGAAGGGGATGCAAGGCGCACACGCAAACATATATACACATACTGAGAGAGGCACATGCGTATGGTACACTAATATAATGAATCAACATAAGATCTTTTAAAAAGGGAAAAGAGGAAAAGAATAAGAAAAATAAAAGAATGATCCAAATCATTATTAATCATCTAAATCACTTTCAAATATCACATATGTGGGCACAAGTATGAGAGCATGGGCTTTCCTCAGGGCATAATGATAAACAAATGAATAGAAAAAAGAAGAAGTAAATGATATAATCTTATTTAGAACATCTTTACCTGTTCCTAATCTCATATAATCATGAGTGGAGATGATATAAGGGAACAAACATTATTTATCTTTTCAATGAATTCCCTCAAGCTCCTTTATTTATTGTCTCTTTTTTTCTACTCCTCTCCCTCCTTGCCTTGATCACCACCCTTTATAGATGAAAATTAGGGTTTCCCACTTTAATGGTTGAATTCCATCAAATCACAATTTGTGATTAATTTTATTTGACTTTCACCATTTTAAATCAAGACACAATTTTAGGGATTGAATTTTCATTTGACTTTTCCCTAATTGGAGATTCATATTAAGGCACAAATTTAAAAATTTTTCATTTAATTTTATTTTTATTATTTTATTAAAAAAGGCTCTTCAATTTTTTTATCTTATTTTCGTGGGGGCCCAGACAAAATGAGATGTTCACACCTAAAGTTTTGTTTAAAACAAATTTTAATACATATAATTATATTTTAATATTAAATAATTTAAGTATTATTATTTATTCATTCAAAATTTATCAATTATTTTTTAAAATACTAGCAGTTCAAACTAGTTTTTTTAAAAGTTTATAGATGACTTGTAATTTATATATGAAGATTTGGGCTGAAATATTATTGATTGTACCTTGGAATATAATGATTATGATATTGTTGATCATCCCTTAGAATCACTACAACATTTTTTGTCTTAAGGCAACAATTTTGGTTGTAACAATTCTAAAAATGTTGCCTAATGTAGGTATAAGTAACATTTTTATGTATTGCTATTGATTCTTACTTTAAACAACAAATATTTGACAACATTTAAAAAACGTTCTCTAAAGTATAATAAGCAATAGTTTTTAGATATTAATTTTGTTTAAAAAAATAGACAGCATAAAAAAATGTTGCTTATAAAGAAACTTTTATCGCAAATTTTGAAAAAGCACCTTGTTGTATTCATTCATCACTAACACAATTGAGTTGCATGCGTCACATGGTGCACTCCTTATTTTTCTTGCATGCACTTGACCGTCCAAAAACATTGTCATAAAAGACCACGGGCATATTCGTGATTAGATGGCAAACGAATATTTTTCAGAAATTTTTGAAATTCGTTGTAAATTTTGTTGAATTATATTGAATATTATTTTTAATCTCAGAATACATTTTTCTATGATTTCATCGTTTTATATGTAGGTGGCTATATGAAAAGGAGAAGAAGGAAGAAGAATAAATTGGAATTTCCTTTCTCCTATTTTCCTATCCTAGTTAGTCTTTCCTAATTTCTTTTCCATTTATTTTCAGCCTTTTCTATAAATTTCCATATTTGAAGAAAATAAATTTTTTCCTGAACGAGATTTAGGAATCACGTGCGCCATGAAACTTTCATTCAATCACATTCAAATTTTTTTCCTCATATTCCAGATTGCCACCCTTTGAGAATGTTGCCCTCTCTCAAGCACAACATTTCTTTTCTCTCCATTGTGTCGTACAGCCATCACCCATTGGGACATTCTGTAAACATTTTCTCTGTCGTGGTTTTTTTGTTGGCTCTGCTTTGGCACCTATAAAACTTCCAATTCTTAAATATATAATTAGCCCACACTTAACTTTAAAGTAGAACTACTATAGTAATTACAATTAATTTAATCAATAATAAAAGATATAATGACATAAAAAAATCAACCTTGGCAGTTTATAAACTCATAAGGTTAAGTTAGAAAGCCTTGTAAAAATGAAATCCTATAAATCATTTAATTTCAAAACTAAGTTTACAATGTCATTTAAGCATTATAAATCAAAGTAAAAAGTATTGAAAAACATGAAAAATATTTAGACTTAAAAACAAGTCAAAAGTGTCATTTTTGCTTGACATAGGCACTTAACTGCGAGCAGAGCACATTAAGTTGTGGCTAACACTTCCAAAATAGACTTCATTGCGACCAATTCTCTTTTGGCTCTGTCCAAATGGTTTCAGCCACTCTTTTGGCTACAGCCAACAATTCATAAACTGCGGCCAAAGATATACCAGCATCTGTCATAACAACTACCAGCCACTAAGTTCTGACACGCATAACTTTTGACTCAGATCTTTGATTGAGGTGATTCAAGCACCCACACATAAAGAATTTCAAAATCTAATTAATTATTTTGGTTTCATGTTAATCCAATATTAGATGAAGAATTTAGACACCCAGAACCACAAGTTCACATTTTTGCCTCTAAATCATTAACCAAATATTCAAATCTCAAACCATAAGCCATTAGCCCATACAAGGGCTTGAACCATACTCAATAAGTTCTAATATAGTTGTCTAAATAGTCACAAGCATGAAACAACTCCTGATACAAGAATTGACCACTCAACTATCATAAAGCACATAACGAGATGTGAAAATGCAATTATTTATATTCAAGCTAAATAATCACCCCAAACATGTAAAACTCATTTAACTAGTCAAAATATATTTTTTCAAATTATCTTGGCACACTATTATAGTCAAATTAGGGATTTGAACCCTACTATGGCTAAGACAATCAAAAAATGGCTAAATTTGATGTTTAAGGCTATAAATGCAAGTGGACTTTAAATAAACATAAGTTAATATGAAAGATTCCTAGTTGTCAAATATTGTATTCAAATTACACATAAAATATAAAAACTAAAGACATTACAATTGATTACTCAGTCTTTAGCTTTAAAAGCTTCCCCTTTTGGTTTAACTTAATCCTCGCTTGTAAATATTAAACTATGGAAGTAAAATAAACATCTCAGTAACCAAGTAATTTAATCAAGTATATTAAAGTGTGGGAATCACAAGAATTAAGCATTTAACATCACATAAGGCAAACTAACATTATTCACAATGCATCTTTATAATGTGTTTTGCATGATCAAATGCAACTACCTTATACCGCTTCTTATATCATCTGATTGAATTCATGGGCTATTATCTTGGACTAGCCTCACTCTCCAATTGTAAAGGGTCACCCAGCCAAAGGCTCCTACACTCACCCTCGAACCATGGATTCCCCCTACTCAAATTTTAGGGTGTCATAAATACTCGACTCATACCGTCTATTCCAAGACCAGTGATACTAAGTACATATAGTAATGAAGTAGGCTAACCACTGTGTGCAAACTCAGTGGAGGCTATACCACATATGTTTTTAATCATAATCCCTCTACTATGCTAGGGTGAACTCCTATCCATTATGATAATCCAAGTTCAATCAACATATGCGAATTTAAAATCATACATATCATAGTAATTCATCATCCTCATAATTATCCAGAACTTGCATGCTTATCACTGTCTACACTACATTATGGTTTACAATAGATCATCATATAATCAACTTATAGCCAATCTAGGGCCACAATTCATATTTCAAATACCATATAATATCTATATAAACATAATCAACAACCATTTCATAACAAATATGCATGCTTGTCACAACTCTTCCAATATTATCAATTACAATCACTCATCATGCTAATACATTCATCTTACAGGCAACCTAGGCTTAACATCTCATAATATCACATAGTATCTATATAAATATGATCACCAAACACTTCATCACAATGAGTCATATTTCATATTTGGGTAATAGTTTAAAATCAACATATTCATCCATAATTTCATTTCAAGCCATCCATAATAATGCTTAAAGTGTAAATTTAGACACAATGATATACTATACTTAAATTTTAGGTTACCTAAACTCTTAGTTTACCAATTAAGAGTACCCGTGAATATCAAATGGAGCCTCTAATAAGCTCAATAGCACCAACAATGGCTAATTTACAATCAAACATATCAATAGCCATTAATAACTAATTATCTTTAATTAACTATAATTAAAGCCTCAACTAAAAAATTTCATTATGGTCATCTACCTATAACCAAATCCATTTTTAGGTTCTATTGGTTCACTTAGACTCTCATGATTCTAATCAACACCATTATAACTTATAACCTCCCTAGCTCAACTAATTAGCTCTAGGATTTACTCCAAACCCTACTTTGAAATCTTAAAACATCAATAGCATCATAATTCAAAAGTTAGACACTTAAATAAACTCTCATTAATCCCATTGAAGTTAAAATTTTAGGCAAACTCATAACTCATTTTTGAATTCCTAAAGAACTATCCAAAAACCATGATGAAAACGCACAAGAGAGGAAGAGAAGAGGTTATAGGCACTTACTCAAGTGATTAAAAGCTCCAAATAGATTTAATTAGATTCCTACAATAAACCCTAGTAGAGCTTTCCTCGTTAACCTTCAGACTCCCACTTAACTCTCTAATTTTCTAAGCTAAAATGTGGGTTTAGAGGCTTAAAAATTGAGTTTTGGATGTGGCCAATAAACCTTTAGCTATAGCCAAAGACCAAAATTTCATATTCCAATCATTGTCAATCTAATTAGGCCTAAAATATGGCCTAATACCTCCTAGGGTCTAATTTTAAGCCCTAATTAAGGTTTGATAAATTCATTAGCCTTCCGTACATTATCTTTTAATCCAAGTTAACTCTCAATTATCTAATTTGTTCTTAATTAACCCATTAACCTTAAATTAAATTTTCCAGGATGTTATACCACCTACTGTGTCTGAGCGTTTATGAAAGTCTCTGCGAGGGTTTGTGTTATTGTTTCTGTTCCCTTTCTTTCATCTTTTTTGTTTCTTTAGGTTCTGATAGGTTTGAGCATAGCATCAGTAGAAAGGTGAAGCAACATGGAAGGAAGGGAGTCGAGCTCCTGTGGCCTTAAAAAGTTTCGCCTTAAATGGAATTATCATCGAGCACAATACGACTTGGTGGGGTAGTAATGGGAAATATTTATCCTGAACGTAAATAGAATTATACTAGGATAGTTTATGTTGTTCAAAATGGATGGGGTCTAAAGGAAGGGGAAGATGTCAATGTTATTGATTATGGAATTTCAAACATCTTCATCTTTTGTTTTGAAAAATTTAAACACAAAGAATGCATTTTGTGAGGTTGTCTCTAGTTAGTCTATACTTGTATCATGAGCATACAACTTTAAGATGATTATATGATTATGGATGATGTCAATTTTAGCTGTTTTCATTTTTAGGTGCAATTTCACAATCTCCTTGTGGTTGCTTTATGCTTGGAAAATGAGCTTCAAATGGCGGCTCAAGTCAGAAAGGTAGTTTAGATAGAACACCTATAACCAAATGGATGAATCTATCAAAATTTCCTCAAAAGTTTGAGTTTTGATCAATGTTAACAAGCCTTTTTCTACATGGGTTTTGGTAATCTAAACTAGGCAATTCAAAATTCTTTGTTGGAATTAAACATGATAGATTACAAAGCTTTTGTTTTGGTTGTGATTTGATTAGTCATGATAGTCGACTATGTCAAGAGCCAGTCCTTATTGTGAGTGAAGATGAACACAATATAGGTATGGCTCTTGGCTTTCTGTTTCTACAATAAAATTGATCAATGCTACCTTTATCAAAATCAAATATGGGTGGTCTGAAAGAGATAGCTAGATAAAGATGGCAGCATGTGATTACTCTGAAATTAGCAAGTGCATGGATGGAAAATGGAATAACCGTTACAAGGATTATGTGAGGTTTAGCCTTATTGGTAGTAAGCATAAATGTCATGACGATAGGTGCAATATGTAACCAAATCGTATAAGAAAATACGATCATGTTTTAGAGGTGAACTTCTGGGCTTAAATCTCTCTAGGCCTAAGTCAATCTCAATAATTTCACAGACCATGATAAGCCTAAATATTATGCCTACAAATGAGCTTCCTTCAAGAATTGCTTCTTCATCAAGGCTTACTAGTCTTAATCAAGCCCAATACATTCTGTCCACTCCTTGTAGAAGGATTAAAGTCTTAAGAAGCCCTTTCAATTCTACTTCTCCTATTCAAGCTGTTAAAAGGTCGAAGATTGGTGACTTATTTATTTCCAAAACCATTATTCCATACATTTCCATCTTCCCTATGACATAAGTCTCTCCTAAATTGCAACGTGTGAGCATAAAAAGAGGGGTTGAGGATCCAAATTCATCTCTCTCGTCAAAACTAAGAAGACTTTTCTATAAGAAAAATTCGACAAAAGTAAAGGTAGTTGCGAAACTTGCTCCAAATGTAGATAAGTGTAAAACTCATCATCTGGAATGCAACTCAGGAAGAACTTGAAACAATAACTCCAACCTTAAAAGAAGAGCTCATTGTAAATGATGAAGGTAATTTAGTCAATGTTTCTATAGCTGTTAAGATTGATTTTTTAGACATAAATTATATATCATTATCTTGAAATAAATTTTATGGTTAATTAAGGCTTATAAAATGTGAGTCTATCTCATATTTTATGCCGGTCACACCCTTAGCATTGGGGTGTGACAATGAAGAGCCTAGATTAGAGGATATAATATCCCATAATTATTAGTATTGGAGAAAATTGCAATACATAAGTGAGTGAGTTAACCTTAACCCGGTAGCTCCTCACAAGTAGAAGGCTAGGTTAGTTTAAGTTATGAACATAGCCACTAATAGCCATCGATTTTATATTGGAGGTAATAGGAGTGTACAAGGTTGGCATTGATCATGTATTCTATTCCCGACCACATGATTATTATTTTTGTGGTTCGACATTTTAATTAGGGGTACATGATTGTTATTTTTATGATCCCATGATGTGCATAACTGAAATATGTGTGATGATATGTCTTGTACGCCCGATTACATGGTTGTTGTTTCTATAGCCAAGGCTATATTTTGATATATGTGTATCAAATGATTGCTATGTGCCATTTGCATTTAAATTTAATTGATATGCAACTTTATAGGCTAGGTTGACCTTGGTTACTGAATGGTTGTACTCACTCTTTATTTTTTAATATTACAAGACCTAGCTCATCAGATTAGGATCTAAAAAAATGACCAAAGGCTTAGGATTAAGTGAAAATCGTATCAGTAGGTCTCTAGATTTACTTTTATGTGTATTTTGTTAGTTAATTTGTCAACTAGGATTTCATTCTATTCTTTTGACTGCTTGTATTATAACTAAGAAAATCTTTTATATTTTGTGCCTTGAGCTAATGATATGTGATTGTAAAGCTTATATAAGATCGAAATACTAGTGTAAGTAAGTAATGGTGTATTTAGTTGCTTATAATAGATAATTCGTGATTTTATGCAAAGTTAACTCCCTTTCATGTGTTTGGTGAATCAAGGGGTTAGGTATTGAATTTATGATATATGTGTATTAGATTGGTTGTGGTGTGCCGCACGAGTCTAAGATGTCCACTGAGTGTGGTCTAAGTTTTGACACTTAGGTTATAGTTCTAGCACCCTAGTTATGAGTTTGTGTGAAAAAGAAGTGAGAATTGAAAAAGGGGTCTAACTTTTAATAAAAAAATAATTTGATTGTGAAAGTTGTGGCATTAGCTGAGGTTAAGAAAAAGTTATCTGTAAACACCTAGATCACCTCAATTAACCAAACCTTAAATTCTCTTTGTCTAATTTTCAAACTTTGTCCTATTGTGCCTTGGATCTGCTCCTCTAACATCCAATGTTCTTTAAACTCAATCATCTTATGACCTCACATGAACCTCACTCAATCACCTTTAGATCTAGAGATCTCACCTATCGTCTCGTCAAGCTCATCTTGTACGCTCCATCTCAACTTCACCCATCATCTCGTCAAGCTCATCTTGTACTCTCCATCTCTCCTTCATCCATCATCTCGTCAAGCTCAAATGATGTTCCTGCTCTCTCTCATCATTGTGATGCCCAGTATCTACAAATCTACTCTCTCTCTCTTTCTCTCTCATCAATCTTGGCAATCTTACGGCTGAGCTCTCTCCCATCAATCTCCTTTTTTAGTTAATATGCTTTTACAATCAATGTGCGTGGCCGAGCTCTCTCATTTGCCTCTCAAAATCTACTATTCTTAGATCACTTTGGAGCTAAAAACACCAGTATCATGCAGCAATTTCAATTTCTTATTCACAAATTCAACTTATGTGCATTGGTGGTTGTTGTTATTAGTTGTATATTATAATTTATTATCAAGGGGCTATTAATTTAAGATTAAAATAAAAAATAATAATAAAATTCTACTGAAATATATAAATAACAATCAAGTTTCTTGAAATGCCATGATTCCTCTCAAGTCCTTAGGTACTTTTCTAACATTACTGATTTTAGATTAAATTTCTAAATTGCCCTTTGTTTACAATAACTAGTCATAATTTTTGTTTAAACAATTACAATTTTTATTTTATGAATCATAAATATTGAATAAGTAATCACAATTTTCTACATGAAATTTCTTTTATATCATTGAAGTTCAAGTTCTAAAAATATCCAATCACAATTTTTATGTAAGTAATCACAACTTTTATTTTATAAATCACGAATATTTTTTGAGTGAATTTTTTTTATTATTGAAGTTTAAGTTTTGAAAATAATCAATTATAATTTTTATTCTTTGAATTGTAAATATTAAATAAAAAATCATAACTTCCAAGTGAAATTTGTTTATTAAACAAGGGACAATTTAATTATTTAATCTAAAATTATTAATATAAAAAAGATACTTAAAAACTTAAAAAGAATTATAATATTTGAAGAGACCTACTTATTATTTATATATTTTGATAGACTTTTATTATTATTTTTCCTAACAATAAAGCTTTATTATATTTTATATGAATGGTGCGACAGCGACCTTCATGTAATTGGCATTAACATTGCTTACGCTAATATTTCTGCATAAAACTGCTTTTTTTAGATTTTTTTTTGACAAAGTGACATATGCGGTCCAATAAAATAAGTTAAATGAAATTCATCCATTAATATATAATATTATAATTCTTTTGATAAGAATATTATTATTTTTATATTTTAATTTTATAGAAATAATTGAATTTGAATTAGTCCCTTCAATAGTTTAATTCATAAAAAGTGAAGTGTCATTTTCAATTTTTTAAGAGTAATTAATTATTATTTTATTATTTACTACTATTAATAATCCATTCTTTATTTTTACCAGCACTATTAATAATCCACTCATGGGGCTAATTTGCCTCAGTGAATATTTTTCAATGGTTTGACTCCTATTTAAAAAGTAATTTAAAAGAAAAATGACAATAAATTCCTTCTAAATTATATAAATAATAACTTGATCCTTCAAATTCTATTGAAGTTTTAAGAAACTTGTGTGTCAATAAATTTTAAAGTAAAAATATCATTTTATTTCTATTGAAAATAAATATTATCAATCACAGCTTTTACTTGAGGAATAACAATTTTTATTCTGTAAATTGTAAGAATTAGTTAAGATATCATAATTTAACAAGTGTAATTTTTGTCTCAAAATAGCAAACCCTAATTATAGCCTTTGCTTAAAAAATGACAACTTTTGTATTGTCGCTAGAGTTGAACAAAAAAATCACAATTTATCAAATATAATTTATTTTAATTTTTTTTAAAATAACAAGCTTCAAACACCATTATTGTTTAAAAAATTTTATTCAAAGAATTATAAGAATTGAATAAAACATTATAATTTTTCAATAACAGTAAAATAATTTTTTTAATTTAAAATTTATTGACATAGAAGTTTTTAGAGAATTCAGTAAAATTATAATATTTTAAAAGATTATATTATTATTTATATAATTTGCAGGACTTTTATTATCTTTTTTTCATTAAAACATAAGTGATTTTTAGATAGGTTAGAGATTTTAAAAAAATAATTTATAAAAATTTCATAAAAATAGATATTATTTTAGGTTTGATTACAATAATAAAAATTTATTATAAGTTTAGTTATTTTTAAATTTCATGATATTTCCTTCATCACTATTTATAAAAATAATTTATTGTTTAGTTATTTTAAAATTTTATAATATTTTATAATATTTTTTATATATTCTTCCTCATCTATCAAATTATTTTCGAAAATTATTTAAAGTAACTTATTAAAATAATAAAAAAATTTTAAAATGGGTAAAGTTACATGTATGACATGATTTTAAAAATCAGCTACAAAGATGGAGGATGAAGTAAAGTTATAAAGGAGAAGTTTAATAATTTATATTAGTAAAACTTTAACGTTGTTTAAGGTTCTTCGAGCCAAAGCTTTTTCACGTTACTATCACCCTGCTCTTAGTAACTTATGCATTATTTTATTTTTGTTAAATAGATCTGAAATTAAAATATTATTTGTCACCAGATTTTCAATGCAATGATTAATGTATATATACTTAAAGGTGGGCAAATGCTCCATATATTCATTTTTTTTTTAACAAAAACTACAAAGTGTGTAGTATACCTTTTAAAAATTTACTTTATGATCTTAATAATTTTAAATCCACTAAACCAAAATTAAAACATATTGAATTCAAAAGAAAGTTTGAGTTTTTCATATTTCACAGAAGGGATTGGCTTTAAATTTTGAACCCACCATGTTTAAATTTAGATTATTTTCATAAAAAGTACTGTATCATTTTGATTTCCCCTTTATTTTTTTTACAAAATGTAAAGTTTTTAATTTTTAATTAAAAACTACTCTGAAAATACGTTATCAAACAGACCCTTATATTTTTTGTGTTTGGTATCTTCTACCTTGGTTTTTTCTAAAACAAAACGTACTCTTTGCATTTGGTATTTTTTGTGTTCGTTTTTTTTAAATGTCTTTGTTTTGGCTAAAAAAGAACCAATTTTATTAATCATGAAAAATATTATACACTAATAGCTGAAGCAAAAAAAAAGTTCAAAAAAAAAACTTACATGCAACCTAACACACAAAATTACCAAACAAACAAAACAAACAAATCAAAATAAGCCAAAAAAACAATCAACTAACACCAAGTTTGTTCCAATCATAATAGAAACAATCAAAATAAAGTAGAAATTCTTACAACCCTTAAATTAGCAAGCAAAAGACCATATAAAGAAGTCGTATTTTCTAAAAGCCATTTAAATGAACACATACTCTTAGAACCCATCACTGTTAACAGATAAGCAGTTTCATTACCCTAATGAGCCACCAAGGAGAAAGAGGCATACTTGCATGATTTTCAAGCAACTTGAATATCCTGCAACAAGTCAATACAATGTCAATGCCAATCATAAACATAAGAGATTTTACTCATAACAATACAAAAAAAAACCCCTCACAATTCATCTCAATGAGCACTCTCTTATTTGAAAAAGAACCACAATCTTCAAACTTTCCAACAATACCAAGCATTCTGTCATAATAGATGAAAAAGTGGACACATTCTTCCCGTAACAACCCAAGAATTAACCACAATAATTTCTACAAACTAAACCAATGCCAACAGTTTTACTAGAATCAGAAAAAGACCCATAAACATTAATTTTGATTTCACATTATTAGTAGGAAATCTCCAAATAGAATTTTTGGGCAAGACATCCCATCAACTTTTAAAATTTTCTTTAAACTCCCATACTCAACCACAATCCTTCTAGCATTCACAATAACCTTCACAACATCCACTTTATCACCATTGAACAACAAATCACATCTACTCTTCCATATTTTCCAACAAATAGCAATAATTAATGCCCTACCTATAGAATAAATTTGTTGATTATCACAAAACATATCAACAAACCACTTAACATTTGAAATATCAAAATTAGGAATAAAAAAAACCCAAACTACACCCAAACCAACAAGATTGAACCCAAGTACAAGCAACTAAAAGATGTTCACTTGACTCTATTAACTAAGTAGATAGGGGCTCTATTAAGAATCCTCTAAATAAAATGCTTAATTTTAAAAGAAACCTCCAACTTTCAAACACCATTCCAAAGATGCCTAGAAGGAAGATAAGAACAATTCTCCAGGTGTTTTACCAAAACTACATTGGCATTTTTTGCCACAAAATAACTGGATTTAATAGAATATGAGCCATCTCTGCATGAAACCCAAATCAACTTATCCCTCACCATTGTAATAGGTAATTTGATTTTAAGAATCTCTTCTTTCTCCTTTATAGAAATCAAATTAAGACTAGAACTTAGATCCTAACAACCATGAACAACTAAAGATTTGCTGATCAACATTAAAAATTTGCATAACATTAGAAATTTCACCCTTCAAATTAGCTTTTGCTTTAGTGTAAAAAAAAAAAAACAGAGAGAGAGAGAGAGAGAGACAAGATTTCTCCAAATTAATTTCTTGTCCTTAAGCTACACAATGCACATCAAGAATTCTCTAAAAGACCAAACAATTAGATTTCTTAGCGACAATGAAAAAATAGTAAATTATCAATAAA
Source organism: Prosopis cineraria (assembly GCF_029017545.1). Lineage (NCBI taxonomy): Eukaryota > Viridiplantae > Streptophyta > Magnoliopsida > Fabales > Fabaceae > Prosopis > Prosopis cineraria. The sequence continues at coordinate 12,583,258 of NW_026555341.1, read as the reverse complement.
AAATAAATGAGATAACACAGGACACCCCTTTGCCAACTTTATGCCCTTCAAAATCCCCATTATTAATATGAAACAACATCATTTGAGATAAAACATCAGCAACAATAATAAAGAGAGAGGGAGAGAGGATCACCTTGTCTTATCCTTATTTAAGAAGTAAATATATCAGCCTTTTTATCAGCAATTAACAATTTAAATTCAGTGGAAGACACATTCCATTACCTTTCTTACCCAAATTTCACTAAAACCCGTTCTCAACAAATCAACCTTCAAAAAATCTCACTCAACACGGTTACAGGCATTATTCATATCACCCTTCGATGCCAACTCAGCCTTTTTACAATTTTCACGTAAAACAAAAATGTCTTGTTTGCTACAATTTTCTTCTTATAAATAGTTTATTTTAAAATTATTTGCCTTTAATTATTGTCCAAGAAAAATGATTTCCCTTTCATTAATACTTTCAATTTTAAAATTTTAATATATTCCTGATTCCTGATGTTACGTTTATTTAATATTTAATGTCTAATTATTACTTTATAATAATTTTTGACATTGATTTTCTTTTGCCAAAAATACCTGTTCACTGTGCTATTAAAACATGATTTACGTAACACAAAATTGTTCTTTTTTAAAGATTTTGAATAAATGGTCATCAAAACAATAATTTTCATTTATAGTCCGTTAATCTTATTCCTAACACAAAACTTAAGGTGGCATGAGATTTATAAAAAAATTAAAATTGATTAATTATCATAACAAGAAAAAATTTATATATATATATATATATATAAATGACCGTATCTACATGCAAATGACCGTCTTTCAAAGCTTGGACCCAATATAAAATAATAATGATATTATTGTTGGTTATTATAAAAATATTATTAATATTGATTATTACGCTTGGAAAAAATAAGCTTCCGAGGTAGCGCCATTCTTAAGCAAACGCTGCAGCCCCATCCACAACGGTCATTTGCGCCGACCTTTGCGATGCGGGTTTGCCTCGTTCCGCCAGAACCAGAATCTTCACAATGAGAGAGATCTAAGAAAGCGACTAACAACTTCTCCAAAGACAACCTCATCAGCACTGGCAGCTTCGGAGAAGTCTTCAAAGGAACAGTCATAGCCATCAAATGAGCCATGCTCGGCAACGCCAAAGCCCTCCACCAAATTCTCAACGAGGTTCAAATCCTCTGCCAAGTCAACCATCGTAAACTCGTCCGCCTCCTAGGTTGTTGCGTCGAACTAGACTACCAACCCCTTCTCATCTACGAATGCATCCCCAACGGGACCCTGCTTGACCACCTCCACACGCACCGTTTTCATCGTCCTCTCCAGTGGCTTTACAGGCTCAAGATCACCCACCAGATAGCTCAAGCTCTTTATTATCTTCACTCTTCAGCGTTTCCTCGTATATACCATAGGGACGTCCAGTCAAGCAATATACTGTTTGGCGATAAGTTTGAGCTCTTTATTACATGTATGCTGGGACGACCCAACGGTGCAACCATACGCTAAAGGCTGCTACATAAGGTAGGATCTGGGAATTCGAAGGGGATGGGGAATCTCTTACAAGTTAAATATGGGTTTGGTGATGGTGACTGTAGTATCCTACCTATGCCTTACTCACAATCAGAACCTTCTTGGTGCCTAAATAAAAGAAATTGATATTATTCTTGAGGCTATTTTGGTTAAAATCTAACTTCAGGCCTACAGGGGATTTTATGTGTGTGGCTTAGAAGCCTCAGTTCTCTTCACAAGTATTCGTAATAATTTCATACTTGAGCCTTCTCAATCCTGCTGTTTCATCATTTGATTGATGTCGGGCTCTATATAATTGATCTTGTGTTCGTTGTCATAATTATGGTCATAGGGCAATAATGCTATCTCTTGCCTCTTATTTACTGTTCCTTGTCTATTTGCAGAGATATGATTCGTATAATACCAAATTCAATTCCCAAGATTCACACATGGAAGGAGCAGACCTCTCAAATGTCCAGGATAAGAAATCTCGCCAGCTTTCAAAGAAAGGGCCACCTTTGTACGGTCAAACGATTTCCTAGGAGAAACTCTTCTCTGGATTTGTACGAACGTTCTGTTGGAGAAGCATCTTCATCTGATAGCAAAGAGAATCGTAGAGTTGGCATCAAGCATGGCCTTGAAGGGTTGGAATCTGATTCTGCTTCTTACCATAGTGATCACTATGATGGTAACCTTGCAGCAAACCCAAAAGACTCACTGTTGCATGGCTATGATATTGCCAATTCGAAAAATGTACTCAGTGAATATGTGAAATTTAAGCCTTCAAGCTCGATCAGGAATCCTTTTGTTTCTATGGATACTAAAGGTAGAGGAGGCCTATCCAGTAGGATGATAAAGGTATATTTTCATCTCATATGTTTGCTCTGCATGTACTTCTTGAATGTTATAACAGATGGTTATAGTTTTTTGTTTTTTTTTTTTCAATTATGCATGAGCAGGAAGAGAAGTCTAGTGAAAAAAGAAAGGCAAGAAAACAATGCGGTAATGCAAATGGAATAGGGATGCTTTCGCATGAGGTTTGTGTATGTTCAAGCCAACCTTTCGTCATGTTTCAATTTTTACATTGACATCATAGATTCCAATGTTGTCTTAGCTTGCTATATGACCTTAGTAATTATTTTTCTTTTATGGACATCGTAGGGTGCAAAACGTCTTGTTGATCTACATCAACAATGCTGTGTTAAAGAAGAACTTGTTGCTGAGATGCAACCACATAAAAGTCATAGGTCGGTATCTATTACTTTTGTAATTTAACATTGCTTAGTTGCTTACCCTGGTTAGATTGCTGTATGCTTTTGTTTATGTCTGTGTTTCCTCTTTCTTGTGTGCCTTTATGATTGATAATTTTTCTTAGTATATAAGCGAGCAGCATTTATTTTCTTGATTTCCCTGAGTGCAAGTGCATAACCAAAGCCCTTAATTTTGTTTATGTGCTTTATTTTTATAATTTATATACATTAAATATATTAAAATTCAGTGATAATTGCTGTGGTCAAATATGTATTTATCATTATTTTCTCTCTCTTTCTCTTTATTTGAAAAGGATTACTAGGTGCAGCTGTCAGCATTTAATTCTTTGTTAATTATCTAGGTCTGATTATTCTTCTTTCTAGGATTAGAATTATTCCTTCACACGCGCGCGCGCATCCGCTGAAATAAATTCAAGACTTTTTCTATCCATTCAAATCCTCAATTGCATTTGTCCGTGTACATTAATTTGTTAAAGAATTCTAAAATTCAATTTGCTATTTAATTATTTATTAATTACTTTAGCTAGTAATTACCATATGAGATAGTAGAGGATTCATCCTCTATCAAATCAATTATACAACTCTTGAGTGTTGATGATTTCAGGAATTTAAAAGATGCAGGTTGTAATTGGGTCGGAGTTTGTTTCTTCATATACAAAAGTATCTATATTTCAGCAACCAATTAGGAAGATAGTGATGAGGAGCTGGATTATGCTGACAGTATTGGTGGTATTGTTAACTTTTAATAAAACTTCTGACTTCCCATGTGTTCCCCCCCCCCCCACTTTTTTTAGTTATTAAAATCCTATTGTGATTGCATGAAATGAAATCTTTGATATACTAGTGTGAAGCAATAATTTACTATCTCATTTTAAATAACTAGCATGCGAGTTGTGAGGTAGTATTAGTCCTATACATATTCATGAAAATGCACATTGACAAGTTATTGGTGTGAAACATGTGATGTTAGCCATTCAAATTCCATGTTTGGTTGCTGTGATGAGCACTAGGTGCTCTCTGCAGAAATGGTGCTATTATGAATTTTAGCACGTGGCAAAACATATTAAAAAATTGGGAGAAGATTTGGGAAGAGAAGGAAAAAATGGGAATAACAAAAGGCCATGATTTAATTTTACTTCAATGGCTCAGATTGTGCCATGAACAGGATAATCGTACTGTTGTAATGATGTGCACTTGGTCACCCTCACTGAGCATGGAATCTAGACATGTGATGTTAACGGAAATGGTGGCTGGGGTGCTTATGAGACTTGATATTCTCCTTCAATGTTAGGATTCTTTGAAGTTGTCTTTCTAGTCAATAGAGATGTTCTTCTATTTTTTTAATCCATTTCTACTGAATAATTAAGAGGTAATGGAAAATGTGACATCACTGGTGACTGAATCTTTGCCTTGTTTAAACCAAAACGAGTGGGAAAATTTGTAGTTAAAGGCAAATGGCATAGAGATTTATACTCTTTTTCCTTAGAATTTTATTTTTGTTCCAACTTTCTGATTCTGATACCACTAGCACTGTTTCAAATGGGTACGGTGATCTTTTCAACAGTTTATTTCAATCGTCACAAGATTACTGGTATTAAGAAATTTTTTGGGATGTTGATGCTTTATTCTACATTGAATCTTCCTTAGCCTTTGCTGTATTATTATTATTATTATTATTATTATTATTATTATTTTTTTTTTTTATTTTGTAGCAACCTTAGATGTATGTTTTGGTGATCTAAATTTGAATGTCATTTCATTTAATGTCTATTCTTCTTTGTAAAGCATGGGTATGATTGCATTAGTGACTTTTCAAGAAACATTGATTTCTGTATTTACTGTGGGGTTGAACAATTCAGCTTTTTTAGAGATTAACTAGAGTAACTTCTGGGTCAATCATTTTCATCTCAAAAAGTTCTTGACAAATCCTAATCATATCATTCTCTATTTTCTAAAGGCATTTGTTATTTCAGCATTACTTATTTGTATGCAGCAACAAATAGGTTAGTGGATAAGCATGGTGGAGGGGCTGCATTGCAAGTATTGGAGACACAATCCTCTTTTGCATTAGCGGTTGGTTCCTAAGGATTCTTTGACAGACTTGTCTTGTTTTTAGCTTGTGGCAAAGATTTAGCTTAGATGCATGCAATTATCTTAATTTGTTGTTAGAATATTTGACAAATTAGGTCTAATGATGTGCTTGAGAATTAATTTCCATGTCTTAATCTGTATTTCCAACACATTAGTGCTTAATGTTTTCCTAATAACTAATTTTGTCATCAGATTAGTTTTAATTAGTGAATTGGAAAATATCTAGGCATTTTTTCAAGCCTTCCACTACTGGATTAGCACCATCTGCAATTTATAGCCACCAAATCTTGCAGCTATGTGGCTGAAATTTTAGATTTTGTCACAAAAGATTTGGATTCGATGTTTTTAATCCACATGTTGATTTTATTGACAACTCCTATATAAATGTAGGAATGTTCTGACTGTTTTGGATTTTTTAACTAGGAATACAAGTGTAAAAATGTTCTGACCGTTTTGGATATTTGAGCTTGAATTTGAAATATGGAAAAATTGTGATTGTTTTGTATCCTTGAACTTGGAGGCAAATATTGGAAAATTATTACCTATACAAATTTGGGAAAATTGACTGTTTTAGAATCTTGAACTTGGAACATAAATGTGGGAAAATTGTGACCTATACCAATGTGGAAAAAATTGTAATCATTTTAGGTTATTGAACTTGAAATAGAAAGTTGCACGTGATATGCTACAATCATATTTTTGGCTTTCTAGAGAAATGACTCTTGCATCATTTGATACTTGTTTTGATTGTCCTTGTTGGAACAGTGTGATTGATTAATAGGCTTGAACTTGACTTGTTGAGTTGTCCTATTTTTTCTTACTTATGTCTTGAGATTTTTTAAAGAATCATATGTGGCAAATGAGAAATGTCAATACATTTTTTTTTTGAACATATAGGTCCTTGCTATTTTAATTGAACTTGTATCTACAATGCACTCTTACTAGGCTCAATGATATTTGTATCATTTGATGCCTAATAGAAATGTTGCATAAATATAATTATAAGGGTCTACTTTTGCTCTTCAGCTTAGACTTTTTGTGTCTCTACTGCTTGTAGCCCCTGTCTATATACATACATATATTCTACTTTTGCAAATTTCTCTTGTATGTCTAGTTACAAAGTTTGATGCACATTATATCATGTGTTGCTTATTGTGATGGCTCCTATATAGATGTGAGAATGTTTTAATCATTTTGGATCCTTTAACTTGGCCTACAGATGTGAGAATGTTCTGACCATTTTAGATGCTTTAACTTCAATTACAAATGTGGGAGTGCTCTTAACATTTTGAATTCTTCATTTAGATTTGGATCCTTTATTTTGGATTACAAATGTGGGAATGCTTTAACTGTTTTGGATCCTTTAACGTTGATTACAAACGTGGGAATGTTCTAACCATTTGGATCCATTAACTTGAAATATAAACGTTGGAAAGGTGTGACCTATACAAATGTTGGAAAATTGTGACCATTTTGCATTCTTGAAATTGGGATGAAAATGTTGGAAATTTATGTCCAATGCAAATATGGGAAAATGGACTATTTGGAATCTTTGAAATTGGAATGCAAATGTGAGAAATGGGTGACCTATACAATTATAGCAAAATGGTGATCATTTTGGATTCTTGGACTTGAAATAGAAAGCAGCCTTGTGATTTATTACATTCTTATTACATTCACATGTTTAGCTTTCGAAATAGCCATTGCATCATTCGATACTTGTTTTGAATGTCCTTGTAGGAGAAGTGAGATTGATTAATGGGCTTGACCTTGATTTGTTGAGCTGCCATATTTTTCTTACCTTCATGTTTTGAGATTTTTTGAAGTATCATATGGGGCATATATGAGAAACGACAATACTTTATTTGAAAATATATTTCCTTGTTACTTTATTTGAACTTGCATTTTTAATGCACTCCTATTAGGCCCACTGATGATTGTATCATTTGAGTCCTAGTCTTAATGTGCATAAATACAATTATAGGGGATTTCTCTTGTATGCACATTTGCAAAGCTTGATGCCCACTGCATCATGTGTGCTTGTTTTGATGGCTCCTATTCAAATGTGGGAATATTCTAACCATTTTGGATCCTTTAAATTTGATTAAAAAATGTGGAAATGTCTTGACTGTTTTGGATCTTTTAACATGGATTTTGACAGCTCCTATATTGGGAATGTTCTGAAGGTTTTGGATCCTTTATCTTGGATTACAAATATGGGCATGCTTTGATCATTATGGATCCTTTAATGTCGATTACAAATATGAGAATGTTTTGATCATTTGGATCCATTAGCTTGGAATATAAACGTTGGAAATGTGTGACCTATACAAATGTTGGAAAATCATGACCATTTTACATTCTTGAAATTGGGCTGAAAATGTTAGAAATTTATATTCGATGCAAATGTGGGAAAATGGACTATTCTGAATCTTTGAACTTGGAATGAAAATGTGAGAAAATGGTGACCTATACAATTGTAGGAAAATGGTAACTAGTTTGGATTCTTGGACTTGAAATAGAAAGCAGCCTTGTGATTTATTACATTTGCATGTTTGGCTTTTGAAATAGCCATTGTATCGTTCGATACTTGTTTTGAATGTCCTTATAGGAGAAGTGAGATTAATTAATGGGCTTGAACTTGATTTGTTGAGTTGCCTTATTTTTCTTACATCATGTTTGGAGATTTTTTGAAGTAGCATACCCATATATGAGAAATGACAATATTTTTTTGAAAATATATTTCCTTGTTACTTTATTTGAACTTTCATTTTTAATGCACTCCTATTAGGGTCACTGATGATTTTATCATTTGAGTCCTAGTCTAAATGTGCATAACTATAATTATAGGGGTTTACTTTTTCTCTTCGGCTTAGACTTTTCATGTCTTCGCTGCTTGTAGCCACTATACATATACATATTTGGGAATTTCTCTCATACACGCATTTGCAAAGCTTGATGCCCACTGCATCATGTGTGCTTGTTTTGACAGCTCTTATTCAAATGTGGGAATATTCTAACCATTTTGGATCCTTTAATTTTGTCCTGGCCATTTTGGATCCTTTAACATGGATTTTGACGTCTCCTATATTGGGAATGTTCTGTGTTTTGGATTCTTTATCCTAGACTACAAATGTGGGAATGCTTTGACCGTTTTGATCCTTTAACATCAATTATAAATGTGAGAATGTTCTGACCGTTTGGATCTATTAACTTGGAATATAAATGTTGGAAAATTGTGACCATTTTGCATTCTTGAAATTGGGATAAAAATGTTGGAAATTTATGTCTGATGTAAATGTGGGAAAATGGACCATTTTTTAAGATCTTTGAACTTGGAATGCAAATGTGAGAAAAAGGTGATCTATACAATTGTTGGAAAATGGTGACCGTTTTGGACTCTTATACTTGAATTAAAAAGTTGCCTTTTGATTTATTACAATCGCATGTTTGGTTTTCTAAATAGTCATTCCATCATTCAATACTTGTTTTGAATGCCCTTTTGGGAGAAGTGGATTGATTAATGGGCTTGAATTTGATTTGTTGAGATGCCTTATTTTTTCTTGCCTTCATGCTTTTGATATTTTTTGAAGTAGCATATGTGGCATATATGGGAGATGATAATACTTTTTTGAAAATACATTACCTTGTTACTTTATTTGAACTTGCATTTTTAATTTACTCCTACTACGCTCACTAATGATTTTATCATTTGATTCCTTGTCTAAATGTGCAAAAATACAATTACAGGGGGTCTACTTTTGCTCTTTAGATATACATATTTGGCAAATTTCTCCTGTATGCACATTTGCAAGGCTTGATGCCTATTGCATCATGTGCGCTTATTTTGATGACTCCTATACAAATTTGGCAAAGGTTGGAACATTTTGATCATTTTGAATCATTTAAATTTGATTACAAAATGTGGGGCTATTATGAATATTTTGGATCTTTTAACTTGGATTTTGACGGCTCCTATATTCAGAATGTTTAGACAATTTTAGATCCTTTATCTTGGATTACAAATATGGGAATGTTTTGATTGTTATGGATTCTTTAACTTCAATTATAAATGTAAGAATGTTTTTACTATTTTGGATCTTTTAAATTTGAAGGCAAATATTGGGAAATTGTGACCTTTACAAATGTTGGAAAATTGTAACCATTTGTATTCTTGAAATTGGAATGCAAATGATGGGAAATTATGACCTATGCAAATATAAGAAATCGGCCATTTTGGATCTTTTAACTTGGAATGCTAATGTCAAAAAATTGTGGCTTATACCAATGTAGGAAAGTTGTTATCATTTTGGATTCTCAAACTTGGAATAGAAAGATGCCTCATGATTTGTTACTATCATATATTTGGCTTTCTAAATAGCCATTACATCATTTGATACTTTTTTTGAATGTCCTTGTGGGAGAAGTGGGATTGATTTACAGGCTTGGACATGACTTGCTGTACTGCCTTATTTTTTTTCTTACCTTATGTCTTGAGAATATTTGAAATAGTATATGTGGCATATATGAGAAATGACAATGCTATTTTTGGAAATATATTTTCTTGTTATTTTATTTGAACTTGCATCTTTAATGCACTCCTACCACGCTCACTAATAATTGTATCATTTGATTCCTAGCCTAAATTTGCATAAATACAATTATAGGCTACTTTTGCTCTTTAGCTTAAACTTTCTGCCCCTTTGTTGCTTGTAACCCTTGCACATATTTGGCAAATTTTTCTTTGTACATGCATTTGCAAAGCTAAATGCCCACTGCATCATGTTGCTTTTTGGCAAATGTGGGAATGTGTGAACACCATATTTTATCTGGGTATTTTTTAAATTTAATAATAAATAAGCAAAAAATATATAAAAATATAAAAATGAAGTCTAATCTTTTTTAGGATTATATTTTAATAAAATAAAAAAAATTTTGTTTAAATATTTTAAAATTTCTCTCTAAATTATTCTAATCATTCAAAAATATTGGAGAGTTAACTTTTGAGAGTTAATTTTTTATTATTATTTTTTTCTTAAATCTTTTTATTTAAAAAAAAAAGAGAGAGAGAAATATTATAATTTAACTCAAAATTAGTTTTTTTTCTTTTTTCATTCTTTTAATTTAATTCTTGAAGTTAATAAAAAAAAAAAAAAAGAAGAAGAAGAACAAGAGCAGAACGTGCATGTTGCACGAGCTGGAGAGAGGAAATGAGAAAAGAAGCAGACTGCCAGACACACGCAAAGAAAAAGGAGTAGAAACAGAACACACAAAACAGGCAGAAAAGAGAGTCAAAAATGCAGAAAAAGGCATAAAAGAGAACCAGAAACATACGCACAGCAGAAGGCAAGAAAGGAGAATGCAGAGAAGACCCTGAAAGCAAGCTGTGATCATAGAGGAGATGGCAGACGAAAACGAAGTCAGGCACGCGAGCGAGCAGAAGGGAGACGCATGCATGCATAAAGCTTGGTCTCTCTGAAAACACAGAAAAAAGAAGAGGAGAGCAGACTTTCTACTACACACGGAAAACACAGAGAGAGAAGAGCAAAAGAGACGAACACAACAGACGAAAAAAATATATATATACTCTTATCTACGCCAGTCACGAAGGGGGAGGAAGGATCAGAGCAAAGAAAGCCATGGGGAGGACCCGAAGTCACATAGACTCGCCCAGGCAGAGAAAATGGATAAAGGGACAGCATCCTGAGATCCTTTCGATTGCAGAGAGGAGGAGGAGGAGCAAGGATGAACATAAAAAAAAGGGAAGAAAAACAGAGCATGGACTGCACTCACACAGGCAGAGAAAGGAGGGGAGTTTGCACGTAAAAGAAGGGACCGAGAGTGGGAATGGAGGAAAGATGGACGACGATAAGAAAAGAACAGAAAAAGAAGAGTAGAAAACTGAGAAGCAGAGACGAGAAAGAGAGGGAGACGGAGAGAAAAACAGAGTACGGACTGAGAGGGATTGAAGCTGGATGAAAATGGAGGGAAAGTACCTGACCGAGAGTCTGGGAGTGGGAGAAAATGAGAGCAAGACAGAGAAAGAAGGGACCGAGAGAGCATGAAGAAACTGAAAACAAATAGAGTATGAGAAACAGAGGTAAAACGAGAAGAGAGAGAGACAGAGAATAGGAGACGAAGAGAAAAGGAAAAACGGAGCGAAAAAAAATAGAGACCAATAGAGGGAAGCTGGACGAAGAACAGGCGTAGCAAGAAAAAAAAAGAGAGAAGAGTGAGACCAAGAGAAGGGCTCAGAGACGAGAAAAATGGCCAGGGACTGAGAGAGATGGCCGAGAGCTCTGGAGGAAAAAAAAGGAAGAAAGAGAAGAGAGATTGAAGATTTAAGGGAGATTAGACATCCAAGCCATTAACACAAGTTTGGTTAAAATATTTTGCTTGAATAATGGCTAATGCGATTATAGCTATGATAAATTTTATGTGCATATATGATCTAGAAAGGATAGGTAAAATTTGGTTTAATTTTTTTAAAGATGGGCATGTATTGAGTGAGTATTTGTTCTGACTTAGCTTGGTGATTAATGCATGTTTAAATCCATTTAAATGCTTAAAGATGGATTAACAATCTGGTTTTTCAAAATTGTGATTTCGTGATCTTACTACTCGCATTATGAGAACTATCTAAATTTAGGTGTTTGATGATATATTAGGAAATATAACAGCATGTCCCCAAGCTTTAAAGCATCGGCTAAAGGTTATGAGTTTGAATCATATTTTTATTCCAAGTTTTCGTGGATCCCTGTCCAACTATATATGAGATTAGATATGATCCTATACCCCTTAGTGGTCAAAAAATATGGTTTAATTGAATTATTGGTTTTTTTTATATTTTGAAAATTTACCATTATGCTTCCTTATTAATCATGAAAACTTGTTAATTTCATGCTGATTATTTGGGTATGGTTTGATCATGATATTAATTTCTTTGGCCTTTGATTTATTTATTGTGTGAGATTTTAAGAATCTGCATAGACAATTTAAATGATTCTGTATCATGAAGATCAATAAAATTTTGCAAATATGAGAATCAATTTTGTATACAATATTATGGGTTCCAAAGACTCATCATTAAAATTAAGCACATTATTGTGTGGGATAATAAGTTCTCGCAGAATTTTGCGGTTATTAATTTATATAGTAAATAAATGAATTTTTTGTAAACAAAATAATAAACATTTTTTATAATATTAATTAATTAAATTAATACATTTGAATTATAATTACATTTTCTAATTAGATCTTTTGGTCACGTGAGACCGTAGACCTTTAGGATAGTCGTACTATCATGAGAGTCAATAAGGCTTCGCAGGTATAACGATTAAAATTTCTATATTTAAAAATATAAATTGTATAATTACGCATTAAAATATATTTAAAACATATAATATTTAATCCTTTATGGTGTGAGAGTTTTGAATCTCCGCAGATATTTAGAATAATAGTATTACTGTAAAAGTCAATAAGGCTTTATAGGTATGATGATTAAAATTCTTTAAAAACATATATATGCATGCTTGAATAAATTATTACTAACATAAATAAATTTAATTATTTTATTGTGAGATTTTGAAATCTCCGCAAATATTTAGAATAATTGCATTATCGTATGAGCCAATAAGGCTCTACAGGAACTGCGATTAAATTTTCAATCATAAAATATAAAAAAAATAATTCTTAAACTCTTTTCTTTTCCTTATTCTAAAAATTTAAAAATAGAGGAAATAATTGAAATTAAATCTCTTTTTGCAATTTAAAATACACATATCAAAATTCTAAAAATTGTTTTATTTGCAAAATGGTGAATTATTTTTAATTAATTTCTCTTGAAAAAAATATTTTTATCAACAAACTTTTAACCTCGAACTACGTGGACTTTGATCCTCATCACAGGGTACGTAGGCCTCAGAGTCAAATTCTGAGTCAAGTCCTCCCCGTAAATAGATAAACATTTCTCGCTTAATTCTTATTATTTTTATATCAAACACATGAATATAAAAGGGATAATTAAAATAATTTTAAAACTATATTTATATAGCACAACAAACTTTAGATAATTGTTCTTACGAACAGGTGTTGTGAGGTGCCTAACATTTTCCCCACACTCAATCGACTTCCGAACCTATTTTCTGTTTTCGCAGACCATCCTTATCCACCTTTAAACGGTTTTCCAAGATTTTTCTCAAAAATTTGGTGGTGACTCCCATTTCTTCGGTCTTCCTTCCGAAGGCCGGAACCTTTGCTCTCGCGTCGTCCGCATCACATTTCCAGGTGCGACAGAATGTGTTGACTTTTTTCATCCTTTAACATGGTTCACAAATTTAAGAATATTCTGACTGTTTTGGATATTTTAAATTAGATTACAAATGTGAGAATGTTTTAATTGTTTTGAATCCTTTAACTTAGAATTTTGATGGTTCATGTGTTGGGAATGTTCTAATAGTTTCATTATCTTGGATTATAAATATGGAAATATTTTGACCATTTTGGATCCTTTAATTTCAATTATAAATGTGAGAATGCTTTGATCGTTTTAGATTCTTTAACTTGGAATACAAGCATTGGAAAATTGCGACCTATACAAATGTTGCAAAATTGTAACAGGTTGTACTCTTGAAATTGGAATGCAAATGATAGAAAATTATGACTTTGTAAATGTGAAAAAATTGATTGTTTTGGATCTTTAAACTTGGAATGCAAATGTCAGAAAATTGTGGCCTATACCAATGCAGGAAAATTGTTATCATTTTGGGTCCTGGAACTTTGAATGGAAAGATGCCTTGGATTTGTTACAATCATATATTTTGGTTTTCTAAATAGCCATTGCATCGTTTGATCTTTTCTTTGAATGTCCTTATGGGAAAGTGGGATTGATTAATAAGCTTGAACTTGAGCTGCCTTACTTTTTCTCTAGTGTCATAATTTTTTGAAGTAACATATATGGCATATTTGAAAAATGACAATACTTTTTCTCAAAAGATATGCTCTTGCATTTGATTTGAGCTTGCATCATAATGCATTCCTATCAAGCTCATTGTTGTCGGTATCATTTTATTCCAAACCTAAATGTGTTTGAATACAATTGAACTCTACTTTTGATTTTCAGCTTAGACTTTGTGTCTTTGTTGCTTGTAGCCCTTGTATATATACACATTGTTTGGATTGAAATTGCTGCATTGGGCTTAAAAGGGGAATTGATTAAAGCCCAATCCATTTTTACTAAAACCAACCCATTAGTTAGCTTGACTTGTTAGAGCTAAATGGAATGTCATATTTAGGGAGCTCATGACCTAGTCTCCCCCACCTATCCCATTACCTAAAGGATATAACATACTTACCCATATCTCTCCACATGATGAAGTACACCCTTGGCAAGATGATGGCATGGACAATTACCAACTCTTTTTGGCACCAAAGTTCAAATTTAAAGGTGTGAGCCATTACCATTTTCAATAAATAGATAATGAGAGTGTAATTGAAGATTTCTCGACAATCTGCACAATCAACCCAATAAAATCAACTTGCCTTGCACAATACTCATAATTTTGACCCAGTATCACTCTAAGATTGCTTAGTGTGACTCTTTTTGTCAGTATGACTTAGGCTTCCTTAGGCTATTTTCACTTGATCTTCTCTTCCATTTAATAGAACACCCATTGTACTTACCATAAGTGATGCAAGTCTAATCCGCACATCATTCAAGCATACCCTTATTTTCTTGTAATGCCCTTTTGACATCACAGACTAGCATACCAATTCACACTTAGGTTTAAACATTGAAAACCATAACAAATAGGGATCCCACATAAAATATTTTACAAAAACTTTCGTGTGAATTAAATGTCCTATTCATACACAGCAGAACCTTAAAGATAACATATACCAAGTATAATAAGAAAATGAAAGCAAAACGGCAATTTTAAGCTGTACTAGGCCTTATGTTGTGGCATGTGGCACATGTGCTATGACATGTGGTATAGAGTCACATATTCTCATTTTGTGACATGCGCTATGACATGTGTACCATGTGCCGTGATGCACGAATCCAATTTTCCTATCAAACAGAAATTTGATATGAACTTTTGACGTGCATTATTTTTGCATCCGATGTTTAATTGGGATGGTTCAAGTGTCTATATGAAGCTTATTTTAAAATCTAGCTAACGACATTAATTTCATTTAAATTTGATATTTCATTTAAAAATTAGACACTCAAATGCAAAATGATCGTTTTAAGTTATTTTCACTTGACCGAGAATCCTAATTAACTAAGTGTCATTGACTATTTTTGAGGTCTTGACCACATCTACTAGAACATTTAAAACCTGATTAACCAATTATATAAACATTAACATGCTTACACATAAGGTTTGCCAATAAACTACCCTTAAGCACACACTAGGACAAAAGCACACTTTCACGCACATTTACACATTTTGGCCAAACTTCACACACTTTTGTGCTAAACACACACACACACACACACACACGTACTTGTAATGGTACCCTAGCCCTCATTACAAAATTCACCACAAACACATATACACTCTCAGGGCTAGGCTATAGAAATATGCATAAGCATATTAGTACAATTACATGCATATGGTCCTATAGAAATTTATATACAATGCATTATTTACATAAACAAATTCATTACACCAACTTCGATGGGCTAACAAGAAATCCACTAATCTCGGCCTGGTTCTTTTGCTTTAGTACTCCTAACATCAGAACCTGTTAAAATGATAGCTACGGGTGAGATAAAAATTTTAATAACCTAGATAACTCATCAAATGTTTATTAACAAGATTAACTCTAAATAAGTAAACAAAACCATTTTGTTTTCGAAATCTATAAACTCATACACATAAACACGTATATAAATATTTATAATGATTTTCACAAAATCAATAACACATTCACATGATCATTTATCCATTGAACCTCCAAGCTCCTCGATTGAACCCATATGCTCTATTGGACTAATCACATATTAGTCTGAGCATACCTTCATTGGTAGAAATACTTGGTCAAAGGTATTCTAACCTACTTTTAGACTATGGATTCCCCCTTTCACATATATATAATAAGGGTGTTGTTGACCCTGAACTGCACCCTTTCGGGTACTAGAAAGTTGCTAAACTGCTCGGATGTCCTATGGTAACAATCCTAGAATATAATGCTGTGTTGGATGTCTTATAGTGCCAGCTCGACCATATAAATTTTTGATACACCCGTCTCCACATGCTGAAGGTGAACTTCCACCTTTTAATATGATCATGCCCCTTTATGTAAATAATCACATCCACACATATTGGTACAACGATTTACTTTAATGAAACCCTTTAAAAATATTTCAATTCATAATCAAATCCTTGTTATGCTAAAACTCTAAAAAACATCAAATTCCAAACATAACAACAATTTAAATTATAAATCACACTAACATTCACTTATAAGTAGTTGAACTAAGTAATAGGCACGATAAATTATCAGGTTACCTCAATTCTTCTATATTTAGAAAGGTTACTCATGGTACTACTCTTTCTTGAACTCCTTTCTTGCTAAACAATGCATAAACTACGCCAATATACATAAAGTAGCTTTAGTCAATTATCAATTTGACCAAAAGTATTAATTGTCACAATCAATCACTAAAGCTAGAGTCGAGAATAAAGGTCAGGCTTGGAGGCCCTATTTAAATAAAGTTTGAATTTTAGAAATTAAATTTTTCTTAAAGTAACTAGGCTTGAGGGTCTAGTCCTAATAAGCCATTTGAAAAAGGGCTTGGGCTTTGGTAGCCATTCAAGCCCTTCTTTTATATATATATATATATATATATATATATACATAAATACATATATTTGACTAATAATGACACAATTTGATTAATATTTATTATAGGTGATGAAAAAGAAGTTACAGAGATAATTGATATTAAATCTCCATCTCCGTCTTTAACAAGTAGACTTACATTTGAGAAATTTAATATTTTTTTTTAGATAATGATGATGAGGATTTAGATTTACATTGATGAAGATTTTAATCTTCATCTTAAATTTAAAATTTTAGATCTTTGTCGAATTTTATGTGAAACTTTAATTTGTTTTATGTTGAATTTTAGAATATTTTGTTCAAATTAACATGTTATTTTTTTAGGAAAAAGAAGGCTTAAAGGCCCAACCCTAAGCCTTATAAATGAGGGCCTGGCCTCAGAATTAGGTCAAAGTTTTGGTAAATGGGCTTTAGGGTTAGGCCCGCCCTAATTCCTACCTCTAACACAAGTACTATCATTTACTCATTATAGGTTCTTATCACCTCATCAAATACTCCTATCACTTTTATCCACTCCTTACCACTATTTCACACTTTCTAACTTATCAATTTAGACTAAATCAAGCTTATAAATTCATAGCTTAGCTGCTAACTTTCAAACCAGTTGTAAAAATTTAATTCAACTTTGAAGAGTCTTTTTATTACAAAAGGTAAGGAAATAACCCTATAAAACTCCTTGATTTAATTTTTTTTATAACCCAAACTAAGAGAAATTAGTGTAGAATAAAAGCTTAGGGTAGTATGAAACTTAACTAACAAGTGACAGGTCAGAAATATCTCCTATTAGCCTAATATTCTTTGCCCTAGCAAAGCACACCCTCTTGTTCTCTCCACTGTGCTTCTTTCCCCCTTTTCCACTCTATTATGCAAACTGAGACAGCTTGACTTAACCAAATTTTGTGTTATGCATTGTGGTACATGAAGCATATGCCTCGAGGTGTGGCACAGTGAGAAAAGTCTCACCGCGCTTGCACGCTTCACTCTAAATCATCATTCTTCTGCTCGATCTTATCCATTCAATAGTCCAAAGAGCTAAAATCTCAAATTGCCATCCAAAAATCCTAATTATCTAATTAATCCTCTAAATTACTAATTTACCTTTTAATTAGTAATTAGATTCTTAGATTAAAATTTCAAGATGTTACATTTCTCGCTTCACTTTAATGCTATAAGGAAATTGTGGTAAAGGACCTTGAGAATCCACACAATCATTTGATTTTTCTATTCATCTTTATAATCTGCTCCTCTGACATACCTGCAAACACTCAAGGGGCATGATGCTTCGAACTTGAATTTAAAACTAAGCCAACACAGTTTTTAGCACACCTGGTGGGACTCATTTGTCAAAGCAATGTTGAGAAACACCCATTCTAGAGAATTTAAAGACAAAGATCATACTAGACTTCAGGGCTCACAATGCCGTGCCGTAGGCGCAATGCGTAAAACTCAGCCTATATCTAGGGGATGAAAGGGTGGTATGATCTAACTCTTCCCAGAGGATCGAGAAAAAAGGTAGACTTAAAACCATAGCTTTCCTGGATGCCCTTTTGAGAAAGGCATAGAAGGATGGTGATTCTTTAAAGGGAGTTTTGGACATGCAATAGAACATGGTCTGCCATCCAAAGCTGCCCATCTTAAGGGAAGTCTTAGACATCGTACTAAGTAAAACTCATAAATGGTAGCTATAGTAGAGGAGAGAAGCTGTAAGACAAAATACTCAAATTAAACCTTGGAGGGCAAAGCTCTTATTAAGACCCTCTAAGGGAAATTTTAGAAGGAGAGCAACGGAGGATGCTGACTCCAATGAATTTTTAGGGAGCAATGACTCAGGGACCTTCTTCAATGGCCAGCTGGCGTCTATGACTATCAATATCGGTAGATTCTTACTGCCTCTTTGTTCTACTAGTACTCTAACTTTGATCGCTGCTTTTCAATATGACAAAGTAGATAACCACGTTGGAAAGGGAAAAGCTTCAGAGGATCAAGTAATGGTAGAAGAAAGGTATAGTGATGAAGAAAAAGAAGATTGGAGTGATCTTATGGAGATTCTCTCTAAAGCATAAAGAAGCTTTAGAACTAGCCAACCAGAAAGTAGAAGGTTTTGCTAAAGAGATAGCATCCAGTATGGAATCAAAGAATCTAATTGTACTTATGGCTGAACAAGCCTTATAGGTTTCAATTATCTATAAGTTAGGAGCACCATAAAAAATTATAATGGAAAAGCCTACCATTCATATAATGCAACACTTAAAACCTCCCTACATAAGGGCATACTTGGATGGAGTATGTGACCCCCTTTTCCCCCTCAGGGTGGTTAGATTGGTTATCAAGTTAGAAATTTTTTTTGACATTATTATCATCAATTAATTTTATCTAAGAGTTAAAGGGTATTGTACATATTTTTTATACCATATTTAAATGAATAAAAATTAAACTATAAATTAAGTTATGAAGAACTATTCTTGCACACATTAAGGTAAGATTATATAGATATATACACATATTTGTTTACATATGGTCAAATTATATCGGGTCAACTTAAGCATTTTTAACAAGTGTGGGAGAAGGAAATTTTGTAATTACATTAAAAAAATATACTAGAGTATCCCCTAATCTAATACACTAAAAAATATCCCACATATACATTCCTAAAATATCTAATTATGCCCATTGGGCATGTTTGGAGGCATCATCTGCATTGGGGTAGGCTGCATATAAAAAGGCAGTAGTGCGGAGACATAAATGAAGGTAGTGGCTGCATAAATGGAGGTGGTAGCTGCATAAAGAGTGATGGCTATATAAATGGTGGAGCTGGCAGTACAAAGAGCGGTGGCGGCGGCGACAATATGGCAGGTGAAGGGGTGGTTATAGTCAATGTTAGTGAAGGTATTAATGGTGCTAAAGAAAGTGAAGGGTGTGATGAATGGGAGGGTGAGGGTGGTACTATCTGGCTTAGAGTAAGTGGTAGCAGGGGACCCCATATAGTCTTAGAGTGGATGCGAGTGTCCACTATCACTTGAGTTGATCCATAATCTGACACTATGATTACTATCCAATTGATCTTTATGAAAAACCTCTTTGTTGGCATCTGGACACATTACGATGATAATCAAATGAGAATTTAAATTCTCAATAAGATCTTTACTTAAGAACTAATAATGGTCCAGCTGCCTTGAATGCAGAAAATTTTTTTTAAAAAAAAATAATTAGAGCATAGCATGAATAATTAATTACATTAGCTGACAATAACTACCGAACAACTAAAATAAACAATTCTAAATTGACCATATTTTATCATAAGAAACTATACTAGGGTGTCTCCTAGAGTGGATTCATGAAATAGTTTCTTTTACCCAGATCTTCTTCCTAATTAGGAATTCCATTGGATTTATCCTGGATCTTCTTCCATAAAAGGAATGCCCTTGGGAATAGATATATACACACACACACACACACATATACACCTATAGTAATTTTAATCTAATAGTCATAATACTAAAAGGAACATAAGCATAGTAATAAAACAATTATCATTAAGCTAAATATTAACACACACAAAGACTTATCAAATAATTATAAGAAAAAATAAATGTTAATTGAGTAGCTAAGATAAATTCAAGAAGTCAATGCATGATTTAAATAATTATTGCTACTATTAAAACATATTAATGTGTGTGGGTGAAATAAATATTAATTATTTATTTAAGTTAATATAAATAAATTTAAGCAGTTCATGCATGATATATAGAACAATGAATAAGCAATTATTACTAATAATGCAGCAATTATAGAAATAAATAAATATGACTTATTATACTGAATGAGAAAATAAATAATTATCACTTAAAACTAAAACTGTAAGTACAAGTAACAAATGAATACCTATATGGTAAATGCATAATTATGTTCGATAAAACAAAATACAAACTATATATATATATATATATATATATATATGTATATGTATGTATATTCTAGGAAGCATAAACTACACTTAAGATCCCTAGCATGTGAGTATGGTCACTATGTGTAATTTCTCCCTTTTTCTTGTTCATTTTGCTTTATCACACAGCTTATATATATATATATATATATATATATATATAATAAGAAGCATAAATTATACTTAGAACCCCTAAAATATGAGCAAGGTAATTATGTGTGATTTTCTCCTTACTTTCATGTCATTTTCACTCGGTTAGCATGTAACTTCAGTATGCACAGAGAGCAAAAATTAGATTATATATATAATTTTAATCTAAAGACATGTGTGATTGTGTGACTAAAACACATATAAGAACATCAGAATAATTAGTAGCAAATATATAAAATAATTTAAATATAGATTAAACAATAGTATTAACTAAAGTTAAACATATTATCTTAATATAATTCGAAGATATAAATCATATTTGAGAAAAGATCTTACTGTATTTTTTCTTTTTCCTTTCTTCTCTTTCTTTTTCTTTTTCTTCACAAATGTTCCATCTCTCTCATTTCCTTCTCCCTCTTCACATGTTGCTTGCTATTTATAGGCAAAATGAGAGTGATAATCAGGCTCAAAATGAATGGAACTAAGAAAGTCACATCACCCTAAACCCTTCTTTCTTTTTGGCTTGCTTCACTGTAAATGTCTGACCATTTATTTTTTTTTAATCTTATTAGATTTGTCACATCACACACTTTTTTTTTTCTTTTTTTTCTCTTTTCTTTTGTCTTTTTTTTTACCTCGTGACATCTTTCTTTGTTTTTTTTTGGGTTCTTCTTTTTGTTAGAAAAAAACTTGAAAATTAAGTAATTAGTATCTTGGTTTGTATTTTGCAAAATACAAGAGAACAAATAAATATTTCAAAACTCTTAAAGGAATCTTATATTTATTCTTTATGTATTTATTTATTTTATTATTATTACTACCAACACATATATTTTATTACATTATACTATATTCATTTAGTTATATAATTCTATGTGTATGGGATTGTATTTAGAGTGTGTGTGTGTATTTTTTAAAAGGGTGTTATAATTCTTCCCTCCATTATATGAATTTCGTCCCCAAAATTCAAGGTATACCTTAATTGATTGCTTCTGGAAATCTTTGTAGCATGTATTCTTCTGTTTCCCACGTTGCTTCATTTGGGGTTAACTCTTCCCGTAATACTTCGACAAGTGGAATAGTTTTATTCCTCAAATATTTTTGATCAAAATCTACTATCCTGGTTGGTTTAGGATGGTATGTTAATTTTTTTGTACTTACACTGTTTCATCTGCTAATATGTGTCAAGAATCAGGTATATATTTTTGAAGTTTAGATACATGAAATACAGGGTGAAGATTTGTAAATCTAGGTGTCAAGGAAATTTGGTAGGCTACTAGCCTAATTTTTTTCAAAATATGAAAAGGTCCAATATATCTTAGACTCAGTTTTTGGGACTTGAGAGATTTACCTATTCCTATTATAGGAGTAATCTTCAAAAATACATGTGCTTCTTCCTCTAATTTTAAGGGTTTTCTCCTTTAATTTGCAAAACTTTTTGTTTACTTTGAGCAATTAACATCTTTTGTATTAACTAAAGTTGCTTAATAGTTTGTTGCACTAATTCAAGTCCTAATGACCCTTTTTCTTTTACCTCAAACCAACAAAGAGATGACCTACATTTTCTACCATAAAGAGCTTCATAGGGCACCATTCCTATACTTGAATGATAACTATTATTATAAGCAAATTCTACTAATGGTAAATATTTCTCCCAACTTTCACCTTAATCTATTGTATAAGACCTAAGCATGTCCTCTAAGGTTTGAATTGTCCTTTTAGATTGACCATCTATTTGGAGATGATATACTAAAATGTAATTTAGTACTAAAAGCTTCTTGCAATGCTCCCTAAAATCTTGAGGTAAATCTAAGATCACGATCTAAAACTATACTTATTGGTGCTTCATGTAATTTTACTATTTCCTGAATGTATAACCGAGCAAGTTTTTCTAAGGAATCACTAATCCTTATAGGAAGGAAATGAGCTGATTTGGTTAACCTATCAATTATGACCCAAATAGTATCTTTGCCTGATTGGGTTTGGGGTAAATTGGTTACAAAATCCATCATAATGTGGTCCCATTTTCATTCAGGAATCTCTAAAAGTTAAAGAAGACCAAAGGGCTTTTGATGCTCTATTTTGACTTTTTGATAAGTCAAACATCTACTTGTGAATTCAACAATTTCCTTCTTCATTCTTGGCCACTAATACAGTATTCTTAGATTCTGGTACATTTTTGTGGATCCAGGGTGAATAGTGTAATTACTTTTATGTGCTTCTTCTAGAATTTTTTTCTAAGTCCCTTTGTTTTTGGTACATAAATTCTTCCCTAAAATAGAATTGTTCCATCCGTAACTTGAGAAAATCCTTTATGATTCACTTGACTCTGCAGGAATGGATTTTTCTATTGAGCTTGTTTAATTTGATCCTTCAAGTTGCAATCTATTCTTAAAGTACTTAGCTGTACATTGTGAGGCAAGATCATCATGGAGAGTTTATTATCTTTAAAGTATTCTAACATCTTAGATTCTTCTATCATTAAATGGGAAACTTGTAGGGATTTTCTACTGAGTGCATCTACAACTATATTTGCTTTTCTTGGATGATGTGTAAGCTTAAACTCATAATCTTTAATAAACTCCATCCATCTTCTTTGTCTCATGTTCAGTTCCTTTTTATCAAAAAGATATTTAAGGCTTTTATGATTACTGAAAACCTCAAAACTAGCTCTATACAAGTAGTGTTTCTAAATTTTTAAGGCAAATACAAGAGCAGCTAATTCTAAATCATGGATGAGGTAGTTTACTTCATGTGTTCTAAGTTGTCTAGATGCATAAACAACTACCTTCCTATTTTGCATTAATATGCAACCTAACCCTTTCTTAGATGTGTTAATGTAAACTTCAAAATTTTCTTAAGGGTTAAGGAGAATTAAGATTAGAAATGTGGTCAATCTTTCTCTCAAAATTTAGAAACTAGTGTCACATTCCAGGGTCCATATGAATGGTTAACCTTTCCTAGTTAGTCTAGTTAGGGGTAAAGCTATTTGGGAAAATCATTTTCTGAATCTCCTATAATAACCAGCCAATCCTAGGAAACTTCTTATTTTTGTCTTTAATTGGGGTATTTTCCATTCAACTACCGTGGATACTTTACCTGGGTTTACTGATTCCCCTTCTTTAAAAATCATGTGCCTTAAGAATTTAACCTCTCTCATCCAAAATTTACATTTTTCTAACGTTATAAATAATTGCTTTTCTCTTAAGATTTGCAATATCATACGAAGATGTTGCTCATGCTTTATTATGGACCTTGAGTAAATCAAGATATCATCTATAAATACTATCACAAATTGATCTAAATAGGGTTTGAAAATTTGATTCATATAATCCATGAATACTGTTGGGGCATTGGTTAATCCAAACGACATTACTAAGAATTCATAATGTCCATATTAGGTTCTAAAAGTTGTTTTAGATATATTCTCTTTTCTAACCCTAATTAGGTGATATTTTAATCGAAGGTCAATCTTTGAAAAAACAGATGCTCCCTTCAACTTGTGTAAAAGATCATCTATTCTAGGGAGCGGATATTTATTCTTAATAGTCACTTTATTAATTGCCTATAGTCAATGCACAATCTAAGGCTACCATCCTTCTTTTTAACAAAAAAGACAGGCGCTCCCTATGGAGAAATACTAGGACGAATGAATTTTTTGTCTAATAAATCTTCTATTTGTACCATCTTTTTTTAGGTTTTGACTTTCTTTCAATCTTTGAGAAAAAAATACCTATGTCTCTTTGGTCTATTTCTATACTCTTAGAATAGGAAGAAAGGAAAGCTAAGTTCATGGATTTGGAAGGAAATATCACAAGTCTTTAAAACAATCAATCGTTATTTGATTTTCATTCAGCCAATCCATGTCTAAGATGACATCAACATCTATCAAGGGTAGACAGATTAGGTTGACAATATAAGATCAATTTTCAATCTTGATAGGGCAATTTAAACACATAAGAGTTGTACAAATATTTTTCCCTATAGGTGTTGAGACCTTTAATTGATAAGGAATGTTGGAAACATGTAAGTCTAATTTCTTCACACAATTGTCAGCTATATATATATAGATATGTATATTTTAGGAAGCATAAACTACACCTAAGATCTAAAGATATATATAATTTCATCTCATTTTCACTCATCAACATGCAACTTCAATATGCATAGAGAGCAAAAATCTGATTATATATATATATAATCTAAAGACATGTGTGATTGTGTGACTAAAATACATATAAGGACATCAAAATAATGAATAATAAATATCTAAAATAATTTAAATATAGACTAAACAATGGTATTAACTAAAGATAAACTTATTGTCTTAATATAATTGGAAGATAGAAATGATATTTGAGAAAAGATCTTACAGTATTTTCTCTTTTTCCTTTCTTCTCTTTCTTTTTCTTTTTCTTCACAGATCTTCCACTCTCTCTCGTTTCTTTCTCTGTCCTCACATGTTGCTTGCTATTTATAGGCAAAATGAGAGTGATAATCAGGCTCAAAATGAATACACCTAAGAAAGTCACATCACCCTATACTCTTCTTTCTTTTTGGCTTGCTTCACCATAAATGTTTGGCTATCATTTTTTTATTTTTTTAATCTTATTAGATTTGTCACATCGCATACTTTTTTTTTCTTTTTGTTTCTCTTTCCCTTTGTCTTTTTTTCTTCTCGTGACATCTTCATTCTTTGTTTTTTTTTTGTTCTTCTTTTTTTTAGGAAAAAAACTTAAAAATTAAATAATTAGTATCTTGGTTAGTATTTTGCAAAATATAAGAGAACAAATAGATCTTTCAAAACTCTTAAAGGAATCCTATATTTATTCTTTATGTATTTATGTATTTTATTATTATTACTATCTACACATATATTTTATTACATTATACTATATCTATTTACTTGTATAATCCTATGTGTATGGGATTGTATTTGGGGGGGGAGAGAGAGAGAGTGTGTGTGTGTGTGTGTGTTTTTTTTTAAAGGGTGTTATAGAGTAATTTTCTTATGTATTCTAGTAGATAATGGCTCTGTCGTGAATGTGCTGCTAGTGAAGTCAGTTTAGAAGGTAGGGAAAACTAAGCAGGACTTAATTCTTTCTAACATGACTGTGGCATCCTTCAATGTAGATGAATCACAAGCACTAAGAGCACCCTAACTGCCTTCTTTGTGATTAACTTAATCACTCAAGTCTCATTTGTTTGCTAGAAAGAAATGGGATGGAATTGATTAAAAAAATAAAAGTAAAAATAAGATGATCAAAAAGGATATATGAACACATTCATAAGGGGGATATGTGAGCATATTCATAAGGAGGAGGAGTAATTTAGTTCATAAAGTCGAGAATTATAATTCATAAAATTTTTAAAGGGTGTGATAATTTTCACATTTATAATATATATTAATGACTCTTATTATGCTTAACATGAAGGGAAAGGTGATTTCATTCATTTTTATCTTGATTTCTTTTCAATCTATTCCATTCTATTTCTTTCCAATAACTAAATAGGACCTTAGTACCAAGCCCTCTTAGGGTGAGATTATATCCATAACAAGGAAGACATCCCTTCATCACTTCACTAATGTTTGACTATGTGGAAATAGAATGAAGTGGAGGTTATATGGGCAGATAACCAACCTTTCCATACTATGGTAAACTCAATGGACACCAAGCACTACAATATGGATATAGGACCATTTAGGTTCAACGTGTTATCCAAGACATGTTAGCCCAGTAATCTCACCAATGCTAAAGCAGGGTTGTACTAATGAACTCATGAAGAAACCACAGGTAAGGCCTTAGTTGCAAAGAGGGCGCTGCCTACAGAGCCCATCATTGAACTAGTAAAATGATAGCAACCTTGATGCTTAAGGCCTTAGCTGCCACGGTCATACAAAAACATTAAGTATAATGAACCTTTGACAAGTTAATAGAGCAAGAAGAACTACAAGACTATGGGGTTGAGCTAGTTTATGAAGACTTACAAGATGACTTAGAACCTATACATTAGGAAGATTTACAAACTGCCTCATGACATATAGAAGATATCCCTCTAGAAGTACAAGATCCTTTAGAAGAGATAAACCTAGGGACCATAAAAGTACCTTGACTGATTTATATAAGCAACCTTTATGAAGACAACTTAAAAGGCAACTAGTGAAGGTATTTCAGGAATGTAAAGATTGTTTTGCCTGGGAATACAAGTAGTTGCCCATTTTGGATAGGAAGATGGTGGAGTACCATTTACCACCCAAAACTAACTTCAAGCCTTTTTAACTAGGGTTGTCCACGGGCAAGTATAGGCCACTCGTGGCCTTATCCGTTACCTGCTCGTTTTTAGTTAAACAGGTAGCCACCAACCCATACTCATATGCACCCATTTTAACCCATTTTAAAAGAGGTCAAAATGGGTCTTGGTGGGTATGGGCAAGTTTGGATTACCTATTTAACCTATAGTACTCATTTTCTTAATAAAAAACCCAAAAAAAAGTTTTTAATTCCATTTAATTCATGTGACCAATTGGAACTCAAGTAACACATTCAAACCAAATCTAGTATGGAAGCAACTTGAATTAAAACTGAATCTGGCAAAGTTAAAGCAACTTGTTAAGGAGATGGCTTGAGTCGAGGAAATTATGGAAGATAGCTCAAACCAGACTAAGAGCAGAGTCAAAATAGATTTGTGTGAAGTAGATCGAAGCAGATCTAAAGAAGTTAAAGTAGATTTTTATGTGTGCGAGTTGAAGCACATTTAGATTGTGTGTCACGTGACAGTGAGGCTATCTTGCATTAACATAGATGATAAAGGGAGGAGACATCGAGAATGAGAAAAAGCCAGAAGACTTAAATAATGAAGAAGAGAGAAGAAAAGGCTGATGTCGACAAGAAGAAGTCATATCGACGATTATGATGGTAATCACTGGTCAAGGAGCTCAAGCTGAGAAGAAGCTAGAAGGGGACTTGAACAATGAAGAGAGGAGACTAAAGTTAGGGCTGGGTTTGTTTGGGTGACTGGGTGATGGACTAATAGCAATGGCTAAGTGAGGCTCTGATTTAAAAAAAAGTATATATAGGAAAGTATAGGCCACCTATGCCTTTGCCTATTACCCACTCATTTTTTATTAAACAGGTAACTATTCGACCATACCCATTTCCTCCCTTTTATATACGGGTATGGTGGACTTGTTTGGCAATGGGTCAAGTGGCTATGGGTGGGTTTACAAGTCTGCTGGTAAAATGCTCACCCCTATTTCTAACAACTGCTAGGTGGATGTCTACTCAGATAAAGCTTTAGATAAAGGGGGAGATCAAGAAACTCTTAGAGTTTACATACCCCTCATGGTTATCTAACATAATCCTTATCATAAAGAAGAATAGGAAGACAAGGGTGTGGGTGGATTTTAGAAACCCCAACACAATAACTTTTAAAGATGTTTACTCTATGCCGGTAACAGATCTCTCCATCACTTTTTTAGAATGCTTTTTTA
Source organism: Prosopis cineraria (assembly GCF_029017545.1). NCBI lineage: Eukaryota > Viridiplantae > Streptophyta > Magnoliopsida > Fabales > Fabaceae > Prosopis > Prosopis cineraria. Next base: position 12,554,937 of record NW_026555341.1, on the reverse strand, counting down.
GCTACAACCAAATCTTCATTGCACAAGAGGATGTCCATAAAATGGCCTTCAAGTGCCTCAAGTCTATTGTCATGTTTAAATGGGTAGTCATGGCTTTGAGCTTAAAAAATGTAAGAGCAACCTATTAGAGAGCCATGAATGTCATCTTTCACAATATCATAGGCAAATTCATAGAGTTCTATATAAATGACATTATGCTAAAGCTTAAAAAGAAAGAACTCTATATCAAACAGTTAAAGCCTGCTTACAAATAGCTTGTAACATCCTCAAATTTTAAACTGAATTGATTAAGCTTTAACTTGATTAAATTGAGTTTATTAAAGGCCAGAGAGGCCTAATGGCCGTGTTTGGTTATTTTTTTATCCTAAACACGGATATGAAGGAAGTAAGGTCACCCAAGAATGAAAAGAGGGAGAACATTTAAAGGGAAAGGCTCTGTGTCATGTATTACGGCTTATGGACTAGGCCATGATAGCTTATGTGCATTGACATGCTTAGGAAGGCCCTCTTTATGTCATGAGCCGTGGCTCGTTATGCATCCTTACTATACATGGTCACTTTTCTATTGAAATACAGTCACGAAATGAAGCAGAAGAAGAGAGTAAAATAAAGAGATACGAGAGAGCAACTGAAATGCTATGCTAGGGATTTAAGGACTTAAAGATTTAGAGTGTTCTAAAGCTCATAAACACCAAAGGTAAAGTTTCTAAGCTTTAATCTTCCTACCTTCTTCCATTTCTTAGTGATGGGAGTTGGGGTTTAGTTAATAATGATGATTTTTGGTCTATAGAGGCTATGGATCAAAACTTATTGACTTAAATAGGGTTAATGGGAGTAGATTATAAGGTTTAAGAGACTAAACCATAAAGTCTCCCTTACTAAACCACATTTGACTCCAAATCATGGCAACCTAAAGTTTAATCCTCAAGGATCACCAAATTGAAAAGTTTTATAAAAGGAATTTTTTTAAAATTCCTTCAAAGGAATCCCAATTTCAGTAATTCAAATCTCAAACATTATTTAATAAGTCTGTATCAGAGTTTTAAAAGTAAAGTGGAAGCTGGAAAATCAATTGGGACATAAAATAATGAGTTTTAAAACTCAAAAATAGATTTTCTGCAAAAAATGTCACGTGCGCCGTGGCTTACGGCATCTGCATCGTGGCTTTTCTTCTTTGTGCCATGTGTCACGACGGGAGGTGCCATGCGCCATAGCACATTGCATGAATTTTGATAGCATCAGTGCTATAATTTGACAGCACAAGGAATGAATTTTTGATTCATCTCAAATCTCTGTCCGATATCCAATTAAAGTAATTTTGGCATCTATATGGAGCTTTCACTTAGCTCTAGCTAATGGCACCAGTTTCACACTCAAACTTATTTTCTAAAAAAAGTTGAACACTAAAACCTATTTTGACCACTTTTCATAAAATTTTATAAATGGGGTGTCCTAATTCAACCACACGTGCCAATAGCTCACACCAACCATCCGACCACACTCAATAGACTCTTGCAGACTCTGACAATGTATCACACACAATCAAAACACGTAAACCATAAAATTGCTACTCAACCCCAAATTTAACAAAACATAAGGGGGAGGAAATGTTGCATAAAATCATCAATTCCATTCCAAATCCTTCAAAATACATATATCTACTTACACGAGTATTTCGATCCTATCCATAGCTTTACAGCTAAAACTCTCTAATCTAGGGTGCAAAATACATTGGTTATACATAAAATCATGCAAATAGTGCATAAATAATGACAAATGATCCTAGTTGGCAATTACATTAACAAATACATATGAAACTAACAAAAAAGAGTCATATAGAGGATTACTCCACAATTCTAGGCCTCTATATATTTTTTCTGACTCGAATCTAATGAGCTAGGTTTTGAAAATATTAAGAATTAAGGAGTGAGTACAACCACTCAGTAACTAAGTTTCACTTAACCCATATAGTTTCATATTAATTATAAATAGATACAATTAGGCAAATAAGCATAGATAACACATAACACTTGGCCACGATTCACAAAACTAATAATCATGTGACCGAGCTTGCCACAATACACTTATCATGTTAATTCACAAAACATAACATAGGGTCGTAAAAATAACAACTATACGCTCTCAACATATACTGGACCAAAAAACTAACAACCATGTGGTCGGACTTATATGCATGATCATATGCCAACCTTATATCCTCCTGTTACCTCTGACAAGAAACTGGTGGCTACTATGTGGCTACGTCCTTCACAGACTCACTCAGCCTTTCACTTGTGAGGAGCTATCGGGCCAGGGTTAACTCACTCACTTATGTAATCTAGTTTTCCCTAATACTAATAACCATGGGGCGTCGTACCCTAATCTAGTCTTCTCATGAACTGGTGGAGACTAAATAGATTTGAGTCCCTTGTAAAATGAGTGGGACGGTCATAAAATCATGAGATAAAGGCTACCTCCTAATTTCAACTGTTGGTACCGAGGCTAATTCCTAATTCCAATGGTCATTGCTAATACCACGTGGATTTCAACCAATCTACTCCTCTCCCTAGGCGAACTCCCGCCAATAATCATGCTATGCACGTTTCTCACACAATATGCATTCTAACAATAACTTTATGGCAAACAATCTCACATACTCATTTTAAATCACTCCACACATTCAACATATTATATATCACAAATCTTTACTTTTGTAACAACATACCACAAGTGAACTTTTAAATCACAAGTAAGTGGCATAATCAACATTTTCTTTCCCAAAATCATTTCACAAGTCAAACATTGCCAGCATGCATTATACATTTAAATCATTAATCACATTTTACAAATACAATTAATATTCAAATATAAAAGTTAACTTTCCCTAGGTTACCTCAAACCTTTGAGAAGTCAAAGGTTTACTCCTCACTATACCAACTTTCTAAAGCTTTAATAAACTTGAATGGTGCCAAAAACGAACGTCAATACATCCATATACAAGAATATCACCATTGTCTAAATCTTAAAAATTTATCTACATATAACTCCACACACTCTATTTTTATCAACTTATAGTCACTACCCATTCATACCTAATGGGCTCATTAGGTTCCATAAATGCACATTACCACTAATAATAACTCAAACCATCATAAATGTACATAGACCTCTCCCAACTACCATATTTATGTTAATTTTTAAATATTAGATGCTTCCCTAGACCAACTACTTTCAAAATCATCAATGTAGTATTTCAATATACTAAAAACTCCCATTATACTCATTTTAATTAATGAAATCAGACCCATCCTCTTATGGATCAAAAATCCATCTTTCAAGTCAAACACTACTATAAATCATCGTAAATGAGGGAGAGAAAGGAAGAATGAGGCACCATAAACTTACCTTAAGTGTTTAGGAGCTTCATTCTAGCCTCAATATGGTCCCACAATGTGCCCTAACAGAGTAAAAGAAGAGTTCTTTGGTTTCTCCTTCCTCTTTTCTGTTTTTTCTTGTGCAGAAATAAATTAGATATATTTAATTTTTGGTCGTGCGCCGCGGCACACACTGCCCTCCATCGCAGCACGTGGCATAGAGGAGCCCATTATTTAAATTCAAATTTGCCTCTATGTGCTATGGTGGACTAACCACGCGTCATGGCATGTGGCACAGAGGACAATTCTTCACCTTTTCTTCCTCTTTCCTTGCCTGGGTGACCCGCCATCGATCTAGAACCACTTCTAAGGCTGAAATCACCACAAATACACTAGTTAAGCCCCTCTGGCCACACATCTCATTAACTTACTAATCACCCTTATTAGGTTAATAAACTAGGATTAAATTTTTTCAGATGTTACATATATTGAGTTAATGAAATTTGGTATTTATAAAATTATGATAATTAATGGTACGAGAACATTTAACATGTGAAATTTCCTATAAATATTTTATTTGTGGACAATGTGGTTCCATTAATGCCATTAAAGAGATCAATTATGTTAATAAATGTTAGAAGAAGCTAAGAAATCCTATGGGTATTTTTATAGGAGTAAAGACTGAGTCTTGAGAATGAAGAAGTATTGAGTTAATAGTAAAAACTAGCCTAAATGTGGATATTAATGAATTGTATTGTCAATATTTATAGAGTGACCATCTTTAGCACCATTCAAGCTTCTTGAAAGCTTTGGGAGTGAGCATTGAGGGGTGAAATACTTGACCTTTCAAAGGTTTGAGGTAACCGAGGAAATTCTACCTTGTGCTTTTATGTGTTAATTAGTTTATCAATTGATGTTGATATTTTAAATGTATGAAAATTTAATGAATTGCAATTGAGGCATGAAATATGTGAGAAATCTACTATCTTGATTTTGCAAATCTTAATGACATATTATATGCAAAATTCTATAAAATATGACCCAGTACCTGAAACCCTTATAGATTAAAGCGCACTTTGATAAGAAGCCAATGACTAGGGTATTAATAGATAATGGCTTGATGGTAAATATACTGCCAACCTGTGTGATGCTCAAGATAGGGCGAGAAGAATGAGACTTGATGCAACGGAAGTATTTGTAGTGGGGTTTACCAAGGCTCTTCTAAAGTCCTTGGTGTATTGCCATTACAGGTTGATGTTGAGACCAAATCCTCTTCAATGGCCTTTTTCATGATTAGCACAATAGCACTATATCAAGCCCTTCTAGGTTATGATTTGATCCATGCCAATAAGTATGTACCTTCCTTATTACACTAAATGCTTCTCATGTGGAAAGGGGAAGAGGTAAAAGTGGTCTAGGCTAAAGATAAACCCTTCATAATGATCATTGACTTCATGGATACAAGGTACTACGACATTAACGTGGGCGCATTCACATTTTGAAAGGCAAAGAGGATCCGAACAGAGCCCTTTCGTGTAAAATGATAACGCATGCTATAGTGCCTCTAGTATCACAGAGGCACGAACCTATTATAGAATTGATGGATGATTAAGTCAGACAAAAAAAAGGCCATAGCAATCTCAGCCATCTAAAAATTATGGTTGCACAACATGCAAGAGAGACTGAAAGACTACAAACCTGAAACTTATAAGACTGAGGTCGTGTATGAAGACAAAACTCAAAGAGTAATGCAACTACACGAGCTAAACCCTGTACCTTTAAAATTTAAAGACATAACCCTAAAGGTTCAGGATTCGTTAGGAGAAGTAAACGTCAAATCCCTAAAGGAGTTGAGGATCACCTTTATTAGCTCGCTACTAGATGAAAAACAAAAGAACACCTTTAAGCAAGTGCTACAAAAGTTCAAGGATTACTTCGCGTGGGACTATGATGAAATGCCAAGGCTGGCAAGATAGCTGGTTGAACACATGCTTCTTATAAAACTAAACTACAGATTACATCAACAACCTACCAGGAGAATGGCCGATTGAAGTGGAGCTACGAGTAAAGGATGAGATTAAATGCGTCCTATGGGCTAAATTTATATGGCCTTATAGGTATGCTCAGTGGCTCTTAGATATAGTCCCAATAATTAAGAAAAATGGAAAGCTATGAGTTTGTATAGATTTTCAAAATGTAAACTTGACCATGCTTAAAGACATGTATACAATACCTATTGTAGACAGGTTGATGGATGTTGGGGTTAAAATGCATTATTATCATTTATGGATTATTTTTCTGGATATAATCAAATATTTATCATGAAAGAGGACATTCACAAAATTGCTTTTAGGTACATAGGCCCCATCAGGACATTTGAATGGGTAGTCATGCCATTCAATCTAAAAAATGTTGAGGCCACTTATCAGTAGGTATGAATGTCATCTTTCATGATATAATAGGAAAACATCTGGAGGTATACATAGATGATATAATGATCAAATTGAAAAAAGCACATGATCACATTGAGCATTTAAGGATGAGCTTCTCCAAATGAGGAAAGTAGGCCTTAAATTAAATCCACTTAAATGTGCATTCGATGTAACTGTAGGCAATTTCCTTGGATTCTTAGTCCATAGAAGGGGGATTGAAATAAACCAGAATAAAGCACGGGCTATCCTGGAAGTAAAGGTGAAAAGCAATAAGAAAGAGCTTTAAAGATTTTTGGGTCAAGTCAATTATATCAGGCATTTAATCCCGAATCTAGCAGGAAGATGAAAGAGTTTTTTGAGCTCTTGAAACTTAAAGACGTTGAGACATTCACCTGGACTAAATACCATTAGGCGGCCTTTAACAGAATCAAAGAACACTTGATGAGGCCTCTGATCTTAGCAGCTTCGAGGGAGAACACCCTATTTTTTTTGTATTTAGCTTCCACCGCCATGTTTATAGGATGTATGTTAGCCTAAAATGTTGATGGAGGATGTGAGCAGGCAGTCTATTATTTAAGTAGGTGTTTGACTCCTATAGAGACCAGATACTCAATTGTGAAAATAGCATGTTTAGCACTATATTATACTTGTACTAAATTAAGACATTATATAATAAACGCAATTATATATGTGGTTTTGCATTCTAACTTGATTAAATATATGCTTAATCGACCAATCATGATAGGCCATATAAGAAAATGGAGCTTGGCCATAAAGAGAACTACCTGTGTTCTCAGTAGATTCGAGGCCCTGGGTGCTTAAGTTCAATAAGTCTAACACCGAACAAACGTTTAAGGTTGAAATAGTAATAACTTCTCTTATAAGGATAAAAACCATCTTGTCTTTACAATTAGATTTTGAATGCACTAACAACTAGGCTGAATATGAAGCACTACTCACAAAGCTCAAAATACTTTAAGAAATAAACACCCATGATGTAGTCATAGTAGGGGATTCTTAGTTAGTCATCAAACAATTAATTAGTGAGTATAAATATACGAACCCAACTCTAGTAATGTATTACGCTAAGGTTTCTCAAATCTTGAAAGAGTTCGACACTGTAACGTTAACACACATTCTTCAAGCTCAGAATTGGGAGGCTAATGAACTAGCTCAAATAGCATCAGGGCTAAAGCTGTTACCCGAACTCACCAGAAAGATGATTGTAGTTGAATGAAAAGAACATCCTTCAGTCTCTCAACGTGGTTTGACAATACAATATGGTGCAATCTCGTAGGAATTAGTTTAGAATTAGTAGGATGATTTTAAAAGTTATTTACAAAATTCCAACCAACAATATCCTTATAGAATAAGGATACACACCTAACACTTCATTTTAATTAAGATAAGTTACATAGAAAAAGCCCCGATAGGTTATTACTTAAGTATATGGCCTTCATTAAATATATAAAGGTCTTAAGGCAAGTGTATAAAGGAGTATGTGAGGCCCATCAATCAAGGCCAAAGATGCAATGGCTGGTGTAAAGGCATGGATACTATCAGCCATCAATGGCAAAAGACTGCATCAAATATGCTAAAAGATGTAGGAAATGCCAGACTCATGAGCTAACACAACAGGTACCAGCATCAGACATACATCCAATCGTTAAGCCATGGCCTTTCTGAAAGTAGGCTATAGACATAATAGGGAAGATTTACCTGGCCTCATATAAGGGCCACTCATTCATCTTAGCGGCCACATATTATTTCACAAAATGGGTAGAGGCAGTTCCTATGAAGAAAGTAGAATAGGATGACTTCATTAACTTCGTACGTGAGCAAATTGTGTTTTAATTTGGGATTCCTCAAACGATTACAACAGATTGAGGGACCTTGTTCATTGGAAGCAACTTCAAAGCATTTATTGAGAAAAGTGGGATCAAATTGTTAACATCCTCACCATATTACCCTCAGGCAAATGGGCAGGCCAAAGATTCTAATAAAATAATCCTTAAAATTTTAAAAAGACAATCAAGGAAAACCCCAGGGAATGGCATGTACAATTCCTGAGACTCTATGGGCATACCGAACATTAAAGAGAGATGCCATGGGCACAAGTCTATATGTGTTGACATACGAGCATGAGGCCATATTACTTATGAAAATAGCAGTCCCTATATTACGCGTTACTAACAGTTTACAAAGAATTTCTGAGGATTATAATGAAGTTATGATGAATAAGTTAATCCAATTAGATAAATACATTTACAAGTATTGGATCATATGATCACCTAGAAAAAGAGGTTTCAAGAATATATAACAAAAGAAAAAAAATCAGTTTGGATGGGCGAGCTCGTATGGAAACTTATGTTGTCCCCTAGTTTTAAGGACCAGATGCTTGATAAATTTTCACCTAATTGGGAAAGACCGTTCAAAGTTAGCGAAGTTCTTAAAGGAAATGCATATTTATTATCTAGCCTCAATGAAACTTCACACAAACAAGCTATAAATAGAAAATATTTAAAGAAGTATTAGCCATCACTATGACAAGGCTCGAAACGTGAAGAAATAAAAGATCTGAGGCCTAGAATAGTCTTAAGATGAAGCAAAATATACAACAAGAGAAAAAGAATTTTTGTCCTTTATTTATAAAAAAATTATGGTACAAAGGGCAAATGATACAAATTAAATAATAAAAGAATAAAAAATATATTTATTATTTACAATAGGCCTGAAAGACCTCCCACGTAGCTAAACCTGCGTCTAGCTCAGTAGATAAGGACTGATGTCGATTAAGGGTCGTTCTTAAATTCTAGCATTGAATGAAGCTTCTCATCCAAGATGGCTTATGCATCGTCCAAGGCTTTATTGGAGATTCCAGCTTGAACTCCAAAGTACCCTCTTTAAGCCGTGCTAGCTCCTTTTCGGTAGCTACCAGTTGACACCTCAAATTAGCTACCTTAGCCCGCAAAGCATGTAGATGATCCACACAAGGAACGATCTCTTAGACCTGATCATTGGTAGTAATCACTTGGGCCTTGCATCCTTAATGGACTAGTTATTTATTAAATAGTCAGAAAGGAACGAGAGCTTTTACAATAACAGTTGATGATGCCGTAGCATTCTGGTAATTAGGTGCGAAGGAATGCCAACTCAGGCATAGGAACAGCCTTCTCCATAACGTAGATGGCCTAAATCATCTCCTCGTATTTCTAGTCAAGGATCAAGAACGGATCCTGGCTGAGTTAAAACTGAACAACCCTTCAGGCATCAAACACCATATCCATTTTAGGAACGCGGATGTGGGCTAGAAGGATGTTAGTAGGGGCCGCCCTTATTAAAGCAAGCTAAAAAGAGAAAAAGCAAGTTAGCACTAATAATAGAAGGAAAATGGATAGGAGGAAAAAGCATAACATATTAATACCTAACTCAGGTCCACAAGTACTTTGTCTCTACCAATGGAATAGAAGGTAGGGTGTACTGTGCAGTTGATCTTAAGGCTTTCTCTACACGATCCACAGGTGTGATAGGCTCAAGTTGACCCCACACTAAGGCACTCCTGAGTAGAGGCCAAAGCGACTATCGTATTCTCCAAAATTGGAGTACCAACGGTTGTGGGATTAGTGATAATTGTTACTTGAGATCCTTCTAAAGGCCTCTTAGATCCCCTAATCTCTTTAATTATGGGCCTCAATGAAGGGGTCGTTTGGGTCTCCGAAGTAGCAGGAGCATCGATGTTCCTCTTTAAAAAATTCATTAACACATATGATTATGTCTAATCATGCCCTATAAAGATTCAAAATAGGTTAGACTATGTCAAAAAGAAAAAAAAAGAAAATATAGAAAATAATACTTACTGGTATGACTCTTTATTATACGCCTAAAGCAATGGGGCCACCATTTATTGAAACGAAGGCAAGCATCACAGTCTACTAGTTTCACCTTACACTACTTTTAAGTAGTGTGTGGAATGACTATCTGATTAATGGCCTCCTAGTCCAGTAATTTTACACTGACTTGGAGGGATAGCCCTTGAGGAGTGCACTGGCTCAACCCAAACTGGCTCACCACCAACTAGGGATGATATAACTCTAAATAGACCTTCAAGCTTTAGAGAAGGAGCTAGTGTATAGCAGCCACATTTTTCTAGGAGTGGTGGCTGAGAGAAAAACCTCATCTCTTAGTAGTGAGGCTGGCTTGTTCTTCCAGTCTACCAAATATTTATACTAGGTAGGAAGGTGGTGGTCTGAGATATTAAAGGGCTTAAGAGTCCTTCATAAGGACCAGCTCTGTTGATAAAAAAACTTAAAAAAGTTCTTCGATTCTACTAGAGGATGACTACCTAATAAGCAAGTGAAGGGTAGTGGCATGGGAATCCTCGGGGAAAGGTTTCCAGTGAAGCAAATAGAAGTAATAGTCATCCATAGCTTCAGGAACCAGATGAACTCGTAGAAGTTGCTGAAGGGCTTCTTCATCAGGGACTCCTTATGCCATCATATAGATGACATAAAAACATGGTCTTTAAGGTTATTTGGTTGCCACAAAGAAGGGATTGAGCGATCCGCAGATAGAGTTGTATAGGCTTTCCTCCCCTTGAGGTTAGGATCTATTGGCTCAGGAAGATCCAAATAAAAATAGGTGTTCCATAGGAATGACGAGCTCATCAGTTGGTTTTTTAGGGAACAGCTCCATGATCTTCATATAGGAGCTAGCGCTTCTAATCTTGTTCTCCAAGTCAGCAAAAAGGGTGACGTAAGAGTCATGCTTCTCGAGGATAGCATAAAAATTCTCCTCCTTAATGATCAATAGCCCTAGGTATATGAAGACGTCCCACAATATCATTGACATGGGACTTAGCTTGAAAATAAAGGCATTGCAACCTGACGCCTAGAAACTTAAGAGGGCTATTAGTAGGTTGAATGGAATGTCGACATTGGTTAAAGAAATTTAAATAGCGTCGTAAAGACCCATCTCTGTCCAATGTTGCTCATGGGTTTGCTTCAAACATTTCACCCAGTTGGTCCAGCGCAAGGAGATCAGGGCCAGTTTTAAAGCTTTTGGCAAGACGATTTTTGACACATTCTTCCCATACATGTGTATAATATATATATATATATATATATATATATATATAAAACATACCTCTTTAACTACTTATGCCATAATATCAACTAGTAGCCTATGTAAACATTAGTCTCATCATCAAGTGTCACACTCAATTCTTATACTTTCCTCATAGCTATTTGTGACTTTCATAAGTTCTTATGCAAAATTTAACCCCATAACAAATTTAACAAATACATCATAAATTAATTATGGGTTACCTCAACCTTTGTTTACAAACCAAGTTTCATGTGTCAATACTTAATTATGCCACTCCATACCTAAATGCACCAATGCAAAATCAATCTACATTCTAACATATTTATCTTTATCAACAACTATTTATTATCAATTGCTTCTAATCAAATTCTCAACCCCCTAAACTAACATTATGGTCATTAACCACAAGTAGACCCACTTCTATGTTCCATCAAATTAGTTAGACTCTCATTTGTCTAATAAGCATTATTATACTTCTATTTAGGTGTTAACTCACTTGTTTAGCTCTTCATCATTAAAACCTATCTCATTATAAACAACATAACTCAAACCTTTAAACCCTTCCATTAACTTTATATAACTTCCATTTGGCTAAATACAACATTTATAACTCCCAACAACTCAAAACCAACACTTTATAATGGGTTCCGACCCAAACCCTAGGATCTGAAAATCATCAACCCCATTACCAAACCTCACTTCAAAAATGTGTAGGAAGGAAGAAGGATTGAGGAGATAATTACTAAAGTGACTTAAAGCTCAAAATCTCCTCAAAACGATGCTCGAGTATTGCCCTAGTAGAGCCCTAAGCTTCCCCCTTCATTCTTATTTGTTTTCTCATTCTATTTTTGATATCTAGTTCACACAGCTTAAATTTTCTAAAACATGTACTCTGCCTTGCCGAATTTATCCATTAGCCAAGGCTAACAATACAACTTTACTAGCCCAATTTTAAAAATTCATAATGAATTCCAAACATCTCCAACAATTACAAATTAGAACTCTATAAAAGCTTGAGATGTATACTTTCTAATGCAAAAAGAATTACCCAAAATATTAGTATTTTCCCTTTTAAAATGTTTAATTACAAAGACAGATCATTTTTTTATCTTCTTACAAACTCTAATTGATTATAAAATCATTTCATAATGTATTTAAATACCCTTAAGCTCTCTTAAAATATGATTAAATTAATTAACACAAAGGATAAGAATTTGGGATGTTACGGAGACTACAACCTGGGAATAACATAAATGTGTAATTGGTTTCACTGATTGAAGACTTGAAGTTACTTTGGCATACAGATGTGGAAATCTATGATGGTTATAGGAAATAGAAGTTCAATTTGAGAGCCATGCTTCTGAATACAACCAATAACTATCCAGCATATAGTAAGTTGTCAAGTTAAAATATTAAAGAACATCCTATATGCCTTATTTGTATAGATACCAAGCATTTGGTAAAGTTACAGCATTGGATGAAGAATGTCTATTTAAGGCATCATAGATAGTTGCATAAGGAGCATCGATATCAAAAATGGTCAAAATTTCAATGGGAAAACAGAAAAAGGTAGGCCAGTGAAGATATTGATTGATGAGGAGCTATTTAAAAAGGTCAAGCATTTGGATACCAAATTTAGCAAACCGTTTGCAAAGTATATAGCAACAAGAAGGTAGAAAAAGATGTTAATTTTCTTTGAGTTGCCACGGTGAAAGACATTGAATGTGAGACATTTTTTTAATATGTTATTTATAATTAAAATTCTTGAAATTATAATATTTTAATCAGTTTGTAGTTATTTTTTAAAAAAAATTATTGGGATTTAACTGTCATTAATTAGTTTTCTGTTTGGTGACTAAACTATAATAATAATAATAACAATAATAACAATAACAATAATATTTAGGAAAAATAAAAATTTTAGTGCTTGTCTCAATTATTGATTTTATTTTTTAAATTTAATTTTTATTAATTTAATTTATTATATTTTCTTAAATTATCATGTGAGTCATTTAAGTTTTTAAAAGACAAATTGACTCTCAAAATAATATAATATATTGAGTATATTAAAAACTTGACATGTATATATAGTTGAATGAGAATAAATTAACCACTAAATTAGTTTAAGTTTTATCAATATAATTACTTACCCTATTTTTGCTCTCTTTTTTTAAAAAAAAAATTAGAGGCTATTTTTCTTAGTTAAATGTGCTATTTTTCTTAGTTAAATGATTATACTTCTCTTCATTAATTTCTTGACTAATATCAATATTCTGTGATCCAAGTCATCAAATTTTAACAGTATAATTTCTTTTCAAATAATAAAAAATAAATTGATAATTGAAATAAATTTAAAAATTAAATTAATAATAATTAAACTTAAGGAACATATTGATAATTGAGACAAATAAAAAAAATTAAAAGTTATACTATCTAAAAAGATTAAAAGTTATATTATCTCTTCTATTTGTTGATTTTGAATTATCGTAGTGAATAATTTTTTTACAAAAAACGTTTTTTGGCCAGATTTTATATATCACATAAAATATTGTGCATGGGTAAAAATAAAATGCTACTGTGGGGGGATGTCTATATAAATAATTTAATTTAATACTGGCAATTTTGGCAGCATCGTGGCCACATCATCGTGGGAACGCATAAATAACAAATAAAATTATACGAAAAATTAAAAAATTATTGGCTTCATTTCACTTTCATCCCCAGCATATCTTGTCTGCTTCAACCAGAAACAACTTGTTATCTGGCATTCTTGCTTTGCGGGATGCATTTGCACATTGTGGCAAAGTTTGAGACTTGAGAGCCTCCAGAAAACATGTCTGCCTGTGCTTCAATCTCCTCCACAACTTCCCACCTCAGAACCCTCCCCTCTTCTCTACCTTCCACCACCATCTCTTCTCCTCCTCTCGGATTTTCCCTCACTTCCCGGGAAAATCGAAGACACCTCATACCCACGACCACCTCTGTCCAAAAGCATGCTCTTTTTTCATCCAGGTCTGGCAGATTCGTGGTGAAATCCCAGGCCACTAGTGCTCCTGCTTCTTCTGAGTCTGTCACTGTGACACCCGTACCTTCCCAAATGAAGGCTTGGGTTTATGGAGAGTATGGGGGTGTGGATGTTTTGAAGTTCGATTCCAACGTTGGTGTGCCTGATTTTAAGGACGATGAGGTGCTCATTAAGGTTGTCGCTGCGGCTCTTAACCCTGTTGACGCTAAGAGGAGGCAGGGCAAGTTCAAGGCCACTGATTCTCCCCTTCCGGTAATGTTGTTCTATCAATTGCTTTTTTTCTGTTTACACGTATTTACAGCTACGCAGAAGATTTATGTGTAATTTTTAGTTGTTTGTTATATCAATATCAAACTCTTTCATAAAAATATGACTAGTGAGATTTTTACAGCTCACTGACTTGTTTCATGGGGTGAGGAATAAGCAAGCAATTGTGTCGTGGAGACTCTCAGAAAACTTGAGGCAATTCTTTAATAAGTTTTTTCCATTTTAAAAAAGGATGTGAATTTTGTGTTTTCTTTTCTTTGCAGTTGTGTTTACAAGCTGAATTTAACAGTAATGCAGTTATTATATGGAAGAAGATTAGAAGTGAGTTTACATGTAGTTAAATTTATGGGTGTAGTAAAAAACAATTATGGGACATGGTAGATGTGGATGTGCAATATAGTAGGAAGAAGGACAAAACTGAAGTAAAATCAAATAGTTTCTTCTGTAAATTTATGAAATTCAGACACTTCTTACAATTCTTTATTGTGCTATTGACTTTTTCAAAAGAGATTCTTTGGCATGCCAAGATTCTACTTTACAACTTGATAACAACCTTTTCAAAAGAGGATGGCTTGAGCTAATTTCTTGACTCTGCATTTTCCATTTTACAAGTGAAATCATTTGTTGCTTGTTTCAACTGTAGACTGTTCCAGGTTATGATGTTGCCGGTATAGTGGCAAAGGTTGGTAGTCAAGTGAAAGACTTCAAAGTGGGTGATGAAGTCTATGGGGACATAAATGAGAAGGCTCTTGAGGGACCTAAGCAGTTTGGAACTCTGGCAGAGTATACTGCTGTTGAAGCAAAATTGTTAGCACCAAAACCTAAGAATTTGGATTTTGCTCAGGCTGCTGGTCTTCCTCTTGCAATTGAGACAGCGTATGAGGGCTTGGAGAGGACCGGCTTTTCAGCTGGTAAATCTATTCTTGTTCTGAATGGTTCTGGTGGAGTTGGAAGCCTAGTGATTCAGGTATTTACTTTTGAGAACATCAGCAACATGTTAAAGAATCTGTAATCATCAAGATCTTATTTGCATAAAGTTTTCTGAAGTTAGGGAATCTGCCTCTGAGACAATGAACCAGTGACTAAATCTAGTTTATTTCATCTTTTCTTCTATTACTGATCAGGCTGATCTTATGGTTATTCATGGTTAATGACTCAAACCCTAAATGATCAGGCGTGTTTCTCAGCGAATGGTGGTGCTTGATGGCTTATTAGTCATGCTCAAATCTACATTTTTCTCCATTGCATTGACATTTTGTATAAAACTCAGCTTCTCTATATCTTGTTTCAAGCATCCCCCCTAATTTCGAACAGTTTTTCTCCCAGCCACGGCTGCTTCTTATCATTTTCTGTATCTATATATCTATGTATGACATAAACTGTAACAAGTTGCATTATTTGTAAGTCATAAACAATGCAACTCATTTTTTGAATTCCATGCGATGTACTAGACCCTCATTAGTTAGTAATGTATAAATCATGTTCTAAGTGGAGAAAAAAGTAAATTCTGGCAGACTAGATTACCATAGAAGTGCGCTACTGATATCAAATTTTCTATGAAATGGATGGATAAGTCGAAATTTTACTAGAAAATTCATATGCTTAGATTTCCCCCCACTATTAGGTAATTTGATATTATTTAATTTTCTCTGCTGACTTTCAGCTAGCTAAGCAAGTATTTGGCGCTTCAAGAGTGGCTGCCACGTCAAGCACTAGAAATCTGGAACTGCTAAAGAGCTTGGGTGCTGATTTGGCTATTGACTACACAAAAGAGAACTTTGAAGATTTGCCTGAAAAATTTGATGTGGTTTATGATGCCATTGGTAAGAATTTTTTCACAATGTTCCCATACTCTATACTTTGTTCCTTCTTCCATACGGCATTCTCAAACAACATGGACAACAATTCATGAGCAATACTTCAATTGTTGTAGAATTTATATCAATACCTATACCAGCTAGTAACTGTTCTCATTGTCAGACACACTTTTTAGTAGGATTTATCTTGATCCTGTCCTCCAAGCCTGCTTAATGATCTTTCTTTCTCTGTTGTGGTGATTTGAAGGGCAATGCGACCGAGCAGTGAAGGCTGTAAAAGAAGGAGGTAGTGTGGTGGCGCTGACTGGAGCCGTGACGCCACCTGGGTTCAGATTCGTGGTGACATCCAATGGAGAAGTTCTGAGGAAACTGAACCCTTACTTGGAGAGTGGAAAGGTAAAGGCAATTGTAGATCCCAAAGGTCCATTCTCATTTGCTCAGGTTGTTGATGCCTTCTCTTACCTTGAAACCAATAAAGCAACTGGAAAAGTTGTCATCCATCCAATCCCATGAGGGGAAGAAAAAGAAAAGAAAAGAAAATGAAAGAGATATGGGATAGGGCATTTTGATGTGTGATGTATCTTGTAATGTATGTTCACACTATGAGTAGGTAAAAGTTGAGATTAGAAAGAAAAATGTGCCTAAAAAACCTGTCCTTGTCTTCTTTCCCGGTTTCAATTTTCTGCGTTTACAAAATGGATGTAGAAGATGCATTACAAGGGGATGGAGAAATGAGCTTTATGTAAGGGAAAATTACAAATAGAATTCAAAGGAAGAACTTAATTACAAAATAAATCCCATGAATTTGAGAAGTTATAGTGAGGTCCCTTGGGGCTTGACTGTAAATAAGTTTGCATGCAAAATGTCCTAAACGCCATTCACCCACCCCTTTGACTAGACATCGATCCGTCACTGGCTAACAAAATTTTGATTTCCCTCTCGTTTTTGTTTTTACTCCCTCTGGGCTTTTGTCCATTGCATTCTTTCTTACTTCATGTGATAGTTTGGGCAAAGACACTGAATGAGATGGGCTTTTTAATCCATGGGCCTAAGGATATAACTTCACAAGGATGAGATGCTCCTATTTGACTACAGCTTTGTTGGCTTAAAATATTCAAACAACTTAACTGAGGTGCAAATATACAATTGACTTATTAGTTTCTGGGAAAATATTGACGTAATATGTGTTTTTTTTTTAAACAAAAGTAACATATCATATTCCTTCGCTAAGGCAAGCACTCATTAAACCTAAAATAACAAAACTAGGAACATGCAATTAGTGAAAGTCATATTTCGAAGAATGAACTTTAACATTAATGTTGGGAAAAAAAATCACTATTAGTCCTTATAATTTTAACCTCTTTTAATGTAGGCTGTAGTTTTTTTTTTTTTGTTGCTTCATGTCTTTTTAGTTTATTCCATTTGCAATGTTAGTCCCTTATTTTTTATTATGTCCAAAACAATGATGGGGTGATGCTAACAATGTTGAATATGCTGACATATAACTAATGCTGATAATTTATATTGAGTTGGAATTATAAGTTAGCAAATTAATTAAATGTCAGCATATTTAATGTTGTTAATTGTCATGTCATCATCTTTCTGACCATATTCAAACATAAATGGACTAACATTGCATAAAGAATAAAGTAAAGGGATTTAGAGCAACAAAAGATAATTATAGGGACCTATATCATAATCTTCCCTTAATGTTCTTCATTTTTGAGACTCGAATTGGAGACCACATAATCAAGAAGGATAAATGTTGAACCAGGCCATTTGAATAAAAGAAAAAGACGACAAGAATAAATATGCATACATCATAATTTAGAAGTGATTATTTAAAATATGGATGAAAATATATATATAACTTATTAATCAACATTATTGTGGCCGATATGTTGTTCGGGTGGTTTACAAGTTAAACTACAAGATCTGAAACACAGAACCAGATCCATTGCGTCATGAGTGACGTGCGCAGAGATGAAACAACGTCGCTTTTTCGGCATTTTGAGCGCCCAGAAACGGCGTCGTTTAGTATCCTTGCACGCGGCTCCCCATGCACGGAATCCTGATCCTCTGAGACATAAGTGCAGAAAAAAAACAGTAAGGCGAAGCCAAGCAGTGAAAATGAAGGTGTTGTTGGAGCCTGAGAGGAAGCTAGTCCGAGAGTCAGACAGAGAGAGAAGATGAAACGTTGAAGTTGAGATCCCAGAGCTCAAAAGTTCCCTTAATGAAATCGTAATGAGCACCTTTCACACTCAGTGTTCTCTTCAAAAGCCCTTCTCTCACAAATGGATACGTCAGCAAGTTTCCAAGCGATACATTCACTGCTTCCTGTAATTAATTAATCATCATCATCAATTTTCTGAAACGTATATGATAGGTAGGAATAATTTGGAACGATAGAAAATTGAGAAATAGCTGTGTCACTGAATAATACGTCCTCTCTCATAAAATATCAAAATACAATTATCAGCCTATATATAGACGTCTCTTCCTAACGCTCTTCCCAACGGCTAGATTAACTAACTAACTAACCAATTATGTCCTAATTACAAATTTATAACAGTATATATAACAGCTGATCAGTGTGATTATTGATCACTTGACGGACCTTCTCACAGTTGGTGCACTGGTCCGAGAAACTTAAGCCGCTTGTATCTGATTTGATTCTGGACCTTGCTGTATTACAGATTTGCACCCATTGCTCTATGAATTCACTGCAAAAACCTCACACCATCATTTAATATTACAAACAAACAGTGAAGAAGAAGCCATGTCGTGCGTGCGTGCGTGCGAGTAACGCTGTAAGTGCTCTGTATTAGACTTCAACTAATCCGGATCAAGATCAGATTATAAAGCAGTTATGTATGATGACTTGACAAGGATTGTTGAAAGAGATAAAAAGAATGAATAATAGGAGAGAATAAATATATGTGTGATCAGATACATACATACGTGCATGCATACATACATATATATATATATTATATATAACATAAGAATGACTTACGAAGAAGTGGTCCCATCGTCAGGGATAGACATGAGCCCTTTTATCCCCCCACAACAGCTATGTCCTATCACCACAATATTCTCCACCTACACATTATATAGTTTTCATCAGATTCTTTATAATTAATGTATGCATGCTTGGTTTATTAAAAAAATAAAACATGTTGTTTATGTGTGTGCGCGTGTGTACCTTCAAGTGTAAGACAGCGTATTCAATGGCTGCTCCAGCTCCTGCATACTTTATCTGCAATATAAATTAACCATGCAGGGGGCTTAATTAATTAGCTTCAATTTTACAACATCTATCAAAGAAGAAGAAGAAGAAGACCTTGTCATAAGGTGGGACCATGTTGGCGATGTTTCTGACGACAAAGGCTTCACCAGGTTGGAAATCCAGAACATGAGACGGGCATACTCTTGAGTCTGAGCATGCAAATACCATAAACTGCAATATATATTACTAATCGATTACTCTTTTGGTTTTATTTAATTACAAAATTAAAAGGGAATCAAAAGAACAATAATGAGTGTGCCTGAAACTATTGGGACCACTGGTAGTGGTTTTGGAAACAGACAGTGCATAGAATTGCTCACCTTTGGACTCTGCCCTTTTGCAAGTTCCTTGAATAAGTCTGGATTCTTCCTGCCAACAGTCACAGATCAATCCCATTCATTCCTCATCATCAAATTCACTACTAATATATTTCTTTTAACTTTCATTACAAACTAAGCCCGCTTTGCTCCTTTACTTAAGTTATTTTCTCCGATTTATAAAAAGCAAGGCACTTCTTCTTCTTCTTCTTTTTTAAATACAAACTAATAATGCATTAGTTAGTCAAAAGAGATCATTAGAAGCGTTGAAAGTTTCCCAAGAGTTACTACTTTGGTCTTATTTTTAGGGAAAAGAGAGAAAAAAAAAATTGATCATATTTATAAAACACTTATTAATTTTCAATGTTCCTTTTTATACTTTTACAGTTATTAAATACTTTAAATAAAAATATCAATAATGAAATTTAAAAAATATTTATAAAAAATAAAAGCAAAAACTTATTAAATTTTAAAATAAAATTAATGAAATTTAAGAGCTTTTTAATTCAGGTAAAGCATGTTGAAAATGATTTATAAATAGAATCAAAGGTATAGGAAGTATCGCCTTATTAGCATGAAAAATTGAGACATCTTTTTTTTTTTTGTCCATAACTACTTTATCATAAAAAGTGGATTATTTTTCTTATACTAAAATAAATTTAAAAAATATTAAGTATTTAATAGGAAAAAATGTCTTGCAATTTAAAATGAAGGAAAGGAAGTACAATATTGAGTACCCCGTGAAAATTGAGAAGTGATAATTGAATTATTGAAATTGTCTAAAAAAAAAAGAATTCCCTAATTTATTTTTATTTAATGCCTCGTTTTTAGAATATTTTTCATAGTTAATAGTTTACTCTGCTGATAGCAAATTATGAAAGTAAACTTATAAAGAAAGCAATTAATCGTCAGTAATTTATAAAAAGGTCCAATTCCTCATAAAAAGTGGCTTGCATAAGGCGTCCGCGTTCGGTGTGATGAGCACCAAATGCTCATCAAAGTCAGGACATTTTAACCCAAATTCCTAGTCATTCATTTAAATTAATTTTTAAATTGTTTTTAATATTATATTTATTAAAATAAAAAATATAAAAAAATTTATATTAAATCTGAACTATTTAAAGTATATTTAAATGATTAATTTGTTAAATTTATAAATTTTTTAATATTAAATTAGATCATCTAAATTATATTTGAACATTCCAGAGTTTATATAAATAATGAAATTATAAATTTATTAATATTTTTAAGGTAAATATAACTTTTGGTTCCTGTAATTTACTCATGTTTTGCTTTTGATCATTATATTTTTTTTCAATATTTTAGATCCCTACACTTTTATTTTTATTATTTTGGGTCCTTTCAAAGTCCTTTGCTCATAGAAGGATCAAAAATAATAAAATAATAAAAATATAAGGACCTAAAACATTAAAAAAAAAAGTATGAGAACCTAAAGCAAAACGCAAGTAAGTACAAGAATCAAATGTTATGTTTACCTATTTTTTTAATATTAAATTATATTGCTAGATTAAATATGTATTGGTCAAATTGATAATGAACATATTTATTAAATTAAAATTTGAAAATTTTTTATACTTTCATATTAATAAATATAATATTAAAAATATTTAAAAATTAATTTAAATAAATGGCAAGATTAATTTAAATTAAAATGAAGGGTCAGGATTGTTCCTGACTTTGATAAGCATGCGATAAGCACAGAATGTAAACCGCTTGCATAAGATAAAAACGTGACGGCTAAAGAAGAATCGTACTCGAACTTTTCTAGCTTGAAATTCTGGAAGCCGATTTTGATCCTAAGGTCCGCGTTAAACGGCTTGTCGCGGGCCGCCTCTAGCTCCGCCGTCAACTGCTTGATCTTTGTGGTGCCGATCACTGCCAAGTCAGCTTTCTCACTGAACCAAAAATTCATTCATAATAAACAAATCCAAATGCATCGGCCAGTAGTAAAGCAAAGAAACTAAAATCTAGGACCTCTCATTTTCCTTGTATCCTGGTTAGATCAAAACTTTTTAACAATTTTTATTTAATTTTTTATAAAAAATATACAAATAAAATAAAATCATTTTAATAGTTCAATTTTATTTATATATTTTCATGAAAAGTTATAATTAGACGGGGCCCACGATCCAAAGCGCTCGTGAGAGGCATAGTGGTAATAAAATAAATAAATAAATACAGTAAAATGATTTGTCACCTGAGAAGCTTGGTCAAGTTAGCAATGGCGTCCAAATATGACTCTTGTGGTGTTGCCATGTGATCTTCTTTCTGCAATATATATATATATATATATATTTCACCCAAAAATTAATTAATTACCAATCCAAACAGATTCAACGCGCTGAGATTAAAACGAATCTTGCATGCCAGTTTTCAGACAAATTAACAGATAAAAAAATTTCGCGATTATTACAAACAGAAACTTCACTTGGCGATATATATACGAATGTTAATTAAAGGAGAAGATATAGTTAAGGTGGGGAAGGAAAGAATTAGCAGATCATGAGATGGATTCAGGCCAAAAAACAAGCAGATAAGATATATAGATACGTTAATCATATATCATGAATCCAGTAACAGAAACCTCTTGAAGAAGAAGAAGAAGGAGAAGGAGAAGGAGAAGAGACCTTGTAATGTAGGAGAAAGAATAAGAGAAATGGCGAGTGAGGCGATGATTGAGAAAGGGAAGAGGATATATAGAGAGAGAGGGAGAGAGAAGCGAGGAGTTACGTGCTGTGAGGCAGAGAATTCGGGTCATAACTTTGAATAAATTACCATCACAATACTTACTCATAATTTAGGCCATTAAAACATTAATTTGTGTATAAATGTTAGTAAGAATTTGAAACATAGTTTTTTCCAACACAATATATGCTATTCATAAAAAATATCAGTTAAAACTTTAATTTTTTAAAAATATTTACATCTTTTTATTTATATTATTTTTAAAATTTTTATCAATACACTCATGGTTTTTATGTGAAGTATTTAAAGATAAGGAATAAAAATATATAAATATAAATATAAATATAAATGAAAAGAGAAACATACAATTTATTCAATCTTCTATATTTTAAATTAAGGAATTCTTTCAAAAAGTGATTTAAAAATTTTGTTGGAAAGTAATTCGTAAGTATTTTTATAAATACTATTTGAACTAGAAGCATACTTTGACTCTAGTAAACTCAAAATCCAACTCACCTAATTTTTTATTAATAACTATTTCACACTTTTTAACAAAAATGTTTAAGTAAAAAAATTTTTATTTGAGTATAACTTCAGTAAATATCTAAGTGTTTTAATAATAACAATTGAAATTATAATGTGTCACTTTATTAAAAAAAATAAGTGAATAATTGAAAAAAAGAACTATCTAATGCTTAATATTTTGAATCAAATCAACTTAAATATATCTAAAACACATGCAATAATGGTAATGCATGGGAACGAACGACCATTGTACCACTTTTTTTTTTTTTGGTACTATTGTATTTAATGCTTTTGGATTCTGCCTTTTCCTTTTTTTCAGTTTTATTTTTTAAAAACTTGTTTTATTTATTATTTGACTTTTTAAAGTTAATCACCCATTCACCCCTTAAATGCGTAATATGTATGAATATAAAAAAAAAAGGAAGGAAAAATTTTTTTATCTTATTTATAAGTCATGTTATTAAATTTTTATTGTAAATTTTTTTTATCTTATATCAAATGTTAGAGAGAGAAAATATATTATTTAAATTTATATATTTAATATAAATAAAACTGAAAATTTTGTCAAATTTTTAAATAATACTAATGAGTTTTAAGATTTTTTTAATTTTGATAAAACATATTAAAAGTAAATTATAAATAAGATTAGAGAAGTAAAAAGAAAATAGGAAATACCCATATTTAGAAAGAAAATGAAATAGATATATTCTCATCTTCTTTTTAGAAAATACTTTTATTAATATAGTATTTATCAAACATTGCATTCAGATTTTTATGAATTTCAACAAAATAGGTTGAAAATAATTTATAAATAACATAAAAAGAAGTATAAAACCCTTTCTACAACTTTAACAAGAATTTGAATCTGTTTCCAAATATGCCCCTAACAAATGATTAAACCGTAATAAAATATTATTGAAAACTGGGGAAAAAATTCAACCATGAACCAACTGTAACTGCTTTTGTTTTTGTGTTCGTAAATTTCAAAAGTGGGTAGCATCATAAAACAAGACAGTTAATATTTCATTTCATCCCTCTTAATTTATAAATATTTTTAAATAAAATCATACTTATTACTAAACTTATTAAATATACTTTATGATTTATTTTTTTAATCATACATATTACTAAAACTTATTAAATATACTTCATAATTTTATTTTTTAAAAAATAAAATTATAAATTTTTAAAAATACTTTTCATGTTATACTTCATCTATAAAAGAATAATAAACAAAGGGAATACAATATGAGAGTAATATTAAAAAAATATCATAAATAAAACATTATTTTTATTAAATTATTTTATATTTTAAGATACTGAATCTCTTTCAAAATATTTTATCATTTGGGTCAACAGTGGTATAAGGTACTTTGTAAAATTCAATAAATCATTTATAATTTTTTTTTTCAAAAATGCCAACATATTCAAGAAAAATAAAGTAGGGAGGACCGAAGACATGTGACGTGCCTTATACTACAAGTTCTGGTGGCCTCGGTTTCACAGACTGGTTTAACTGTGGGTAACTCGATAAACTGTGGGAACATGAGAAGTTGAGAGCTCCAATGCTTAATAATGGCACTCTGTGGCCTCCATTACTCTTAATTAACCATAATTAACTACTTTAATCAATCTTCCTCCAGATATGAAATGTGAATAATACTTCTCTCTCGGTTATCTATAAAACGGGAGAACCCTTTGTTACCAACAAGTTGTCAAATTTGCAAATTTAAATTTTAAATAAACTCATAATAGATATGTAAATTGAAATTTTAAACTTCTAAAAATTTGCCCTATCAATAACTATTTATTAAAAATATATAATTAAATAATTAAATTAAAATATAAAATATGATCATAATTTAATTTAAATATAATTTAAATTTTAAATCTAGATTATTGAAATTAAATTCATTCACGTTAATAGATAATTATACCCATCATAGAAATTTTAAAATAGAAAAACTTATTTTTGGCATTTCTTTTTTTATTAATATTAAGTTTTTCATTTTGAGTTTTATTTTCTTTGAATCGGGTCATATTGCTTCCATGAATTGAGTCATATATAGTATATACTTAACTCCCTTAACTCAACAAAAAATTGATGAATTTAATAAGTTTAACCAAGTCACTCACTAGTTTAACTGAATTTACATTAATCTGAGTTTTTGAGCGAATTGATATTTGTCAGGCATTTTTAGTTAGTTACATCTCCCAAATGAATTAGTTAATTATTTTTAAAATTACACATTCGTTTCATATTTACATTTATTTAATATAGTATCTCAATTAGAAAATCTTATTGTATAGTTATTAAAAAAAGAAAATCTTATTTTACATCCCCCTTAATTAAGGGTATTTTAAAAAAAAATCTAATTAATTGTACATTAAAAGATTCAAAATACTTTATTTTTTTTAACATCTCCCCTTAAAAATGCCTTATAATTTTAAATTAAGGGAGTAAGTCACTTTTAATTAATTAACGCATATCAAGAAAAATAGTCAAGGGCTACTTAAAGTACTAAAATTGTTATGAAATTAAACTATTCAAATTTTATAAATTCATATATATTTTAAATTTCAAGTAAAGAGTAAGGACCATAGTTTATTATTGAAATTTTAATAATTCAAGATTCTCAATTATAATTAATAATTTTATAAATTCCTTAATTGTCATTTTCTTAGAAAAAATACATGTAATGCTCCAATAACCTATGGGCTATAAGATGACGAACAAAAGATGCGCCAAAAAACAAAAATACTACACCTTATGTATAGAGTTAGAGAAAGTATAAGTAATATTATCAATTGTTATGAGTATTTAATATGATATTTACAACCGAAAAGTATCATTCATAATTATCTTTTTTTTTAACGTGAAAACCCTCATAATTATCTTTTCAACAGTTAACCTTTTTCTTTCCTCAATAATATAATATATTTTAATTTCTCAACCAACATACGGTATTTGTTTGGGATAAAATAAGGACATCTTTTTTAACAAACACAACCATTTCTTGCAGTTGGCTTCCCTCTACTAAAATAAGCCTCCTCTACACTATGAGAGAAGTGCATATTTAAATTATTTAGATTAAATTTAAATAGTCTAAATTTAAATTTTTTACTTTTTTATTTTACATTTATTGAAATAAAAAATTTATATAAATTGTAAAATATTTTAATAAATCTGTTCATTAGCTTGGACAGTTCAAATTTAATATGAATAATTCAAATTTAATACTAAAAATTTATACAAAAAATTTAATATTAAATATATACTATTCAAAGTATATTTAAAACGGCAAGTTGCCTCAATGACAATGCCATCTTCTTGGAGTGTGAAGTTTAGGGTTCGAACCCTACTTTAGTGCTTAGATATATGAGTTGCATGTTTAAATTAATTACTTCAACAAAAAAAAAAAAAGAACATAGGATAGTCAGTTTATAAAAATATAAAATTTTTAACATGTATGCCTCATTGCCTCATTTCTTAACATGTATGCCCAATATAATAAAGAAATTTTTAAGTAAATCAAGTGTGCCATATTATTTATAGTCTGTCCAATAAAAATATAATATTTAAATAATATTAAATATAAATTAATTTTGATATTAATGATAGTAGAAAGAGAAAATATAAAAAATTAAAATATATGTACTACAAAATGCATGAACTAAAGTTATAAATGAAAAAAATTGTTGAACTTTTTTAAATTAAAAGATATTTTTGTCATTTTATAAAAAACTTAATTTAATTAGGTCTTTTAAAAAGCCAAAGATATTATCATATATTTCACAATATCAAATTATAATTTATCTATTTTAAAAAGATTTATTTATCATCATCCTTTGTATCTTTTATAAAGAAGGCATGTATATCTTATACATGCCCTTAGGGCAATCATTTTATTATGGATTCAAGGTTAATAGGGTGGTGGTATTCTTGTCGAGACGGCATCAGTTGTCACCTTCCCGGGACACAATTTTTAAAAATTCTCACATAAGATATTTTTTTAATTCATAAATAATGGCACTAAAATTTTTTTATGAATTTTTTACTTTTTATTAAATGTTGATAAATAAAAAATATATCATTAAAATATGCATACTACTCCATCTTAATTAATAAAAAAATTAAATAAAATCAAACATACCAATAAAATTTATTAAATATGTTATTTTATTTTTTAAAACAAAAATATAAGGGAGAATCTCAATACAGGATTAGGGAAGAAATTAACTTCATAAATGGACCATTACATCCTAAAATTTCTTTGCTGGATTTTCAGACTAAATTGAAAATAACGTTAGAGGGAAAATGATTTAATTATCCTTAGTTTAAAAAGAAAAGCAACTTCTATAGAGGACATTCCTCTACTTGATCAAACTCAACTCCGCACACTGCTGATGAACTTTGCAAGTCATCTCTGTCATCAATCAAGGTGGGTTTCTCTTGTCTTCGTCGATCAAGCAAACCCTCCCCCACTTCTCCATGTGGTCAATCGAAGACACCTCTCAATTTCTATTTTTTGGTAGATCATCCAACAAAAAAAATTAAAGATGTTAAAGTCCTTACTCATTTCACAAAGTCAGATATTGTGCCCCATATGGTACGCTAGAATTGATGCTTGAGAATGGAAATGAAAGTGAAATTAAAAAAAAAAAAAAAGAGCTATTTGTCATGCTAAAACTCACTTCCACACTACTGTGAAATTTGATAGAATTGGGTTCTTTGCACATACTCATGGAATTGAGATGAGTTCCTTGGAACTGAAAAAATTTGGACAATAATCCCCAAGTTATGAATTTTCTTAACAATATTACCCCTCCAAATCAGAAGAGCCCTACATGCACAATCAAAACAAATAAATTTTTTCCTATCTAGCTTGATATAGAATCCTCTTTTCTTTTTTCCTTACGGTGTCGCTCAAGACCTGAATGAAATTGGATGTTTCTTTCTTCTTGATGGCATCGCTCAAGACTCAGGTATTACTTGTGGCCTCTCTCTGCGTTATCTTACCAATGTACTGGTGTGGATTATTTTATTGCCTTCCAAACTAAACCTCAAAACAAGACCCATGGCAAATTTCAAAGAGAGGAATAAATTGTCATGCTCAGTTTTATAAAATGCTTTTTTATGGATACAAAGGAGTTACGTTGAATAACACCAAAATCTAACTGATAAACACATATGGGAGAAACTTGAAGCTTGGTGGGGTTTCACTCCCTCGACAAATGGAACCATGGTGGGCTTTTAGAAAATAGAGAATGGAGAACTACCGAGATCACAGAAGATGAGATGAGAACACAATTCTATTGCAGATTGCTTTTTTGAATTTTTGATTTTCTGTTTGTTCTTTTTTTAAAAAAAATGAAGTGCAAAAAAGTCTTTTAAATACAATTTTACTTATTTAATTTTTTTATTTAAAAACTTGGTTCAATTCCATCTAGATTTCCAGCACACCAAACACAATTTTTTAGCTCGCTTCCAGCCTAATTTTACTTTACTTTCACTTTCACTTTTTAAAGAAAATTTTTCCTCCATGCCAAACGAGGCATTGAAGATATGGTGGGGAGAGAGTGAGGGAGATGGACTAGACAATGGAGAGTTAGAGAGAAGAACAAGAAATGAAGTTAAAAAAAAGAAAAGAATGCCAGCAATGTTACGGCTTAAACTTGTGGGTTGATATGAGTAACTTCATGATAGTCATGACCTTGCCTAAACTGAATATGACTCATCATTATGGCTTAAAGTTGTGAGTGGAAGAAGTAATAGTGGGCAATGTTAGGCTAGCAAAACAAGTTGGTTTACTCAATTCAAATGACACATTTGAATACAAATATAGAGAGCTTATATAGTTAATACATCGCATGGAGGAATCATTTCAACAAAAGTTAGAAGAGCAATCCAAAAGTTATGAAACAAGTTCGGCTAATGTTGTAGCCAAAATTGAGAACCAACAACAAGAAATGAGAATCACACATGAAGCTCAAGAAAATCAATTAAGAGTTGAGTTGGCAGAAAACATGAAGTTTTGGAAGAATATGATGGTTCAATTTATGTCTTCCACCTGTCAACATGTTTCAACTACACATGCTTTTGCAATCGAAGCTCAAGAAAGTGAGGAGTCTAATAGTGATGAAGAGTCTGATGATGATACTGATGATGAAATTGATGATGAGTAATTGTCTATGAGTTTATTATGACTTTTAGGTGACTTATGAACATGTTTATTTGGTATACATTTTCTTAATCAGTAAATGTTTAATTTGTTGTTGCATTGGAGCTATTAGTGGTATTTGAATTGTTGTTGCAAAAGGAAAGGGGTTGAGTGGAAACAAAATTTGACATCGATTTGATTTGTCTATTTTTCAAGGAATTCTCTCAAAACTTCATGTGAGAATTACTTTCTCTCCAACAATTTTTGAGAGAAAAACACCAAAATCTAGCATTTTAATTGTTAATTTCTCTCAACATTTTTTGAGAGAAAAATGTTCTAACAAATAATTTTGAGAGAAATATGTCCAAAATTTACACTTCACTTGTCTATTTGTCTTAAAATATTTTGAGAGAAATGTTGTCTTTCAAAATTTTTCAAGAAAATTTCTCTCAAATAGTTGTGAAAGAAACCTTTTCTCTCAATTTTATTTGAGAGAATTATTCTCTTAACTATTTTCAAGGGAAAGATCTCAAAATATTTTGAGAGATGTTCTCTCAAATATTATTGAGAGAAAAATATTCTCTCAATAATTTTTGAAAAAAGATAAGTTTTCTTGTGAGATTTTACTCTTATTTGTTTTGAAATAAATGTTTTTTATCTCAAATTTTGCAAGTTTTCTTTCAAAAATGTGATAAGAGAAATTTGCTTTTTTCTTAAAGTGTGAATGAATAGGAAGCGAATGTGAAATCATCCAAGTGTGTGTTCTATCAATCTAAAAGTTAGAATAATTCTTAAACTATATTGCATAGTTCATAATTGCTTAATGAAGAAAAGAGTCCACAGAAGAGAAATTAGAATGGTGGAAGATGTAATGTTTTGTAAAGTCATACAATGTACACCTTTTGAACTATGTCATTATTAATTAATTCATGGTTTATGAAAAAATATTAGTTGAAACCTTAATTTACTAAAAATATTTATATCTTTCTATTTATATCTTTTCAAGAGTTTCCGATAACATGTGTATTAGGATTAGAAAGAGTACTTGTTTTTTTCAAATTAATGTAAATTTTCTTAAATTCACTTGTAAATTGTGAAATCTTACTTTTATATTTCCTTATATTATGCTTGGATGCATGTGTATTAGGATTAGGATTTAAATTTGAGCCAGATCTATTGTTTTGGGTGATTAAAAATGTGTGGATTTGAATTCAATCCAAATTCAAATCTAAATCCTACCTCATTTCCTTTATAATTTTAAATTCTTCCTAAATCCCCGATATTTCAAAGTTTAACGGAAGCTTCTCTCTTCCCTCGTGTTTGTTTGTCAACTTTGCTACCTTGGTAACTTCAAATAGGAACAAACGAATGGCATCGATTGGGACCCAACCATCAATGCTTACTAGGATGGATTGTTAGCGATGACTGGGACTAGAATGTAGGAGAAGACCAAGACCACCCTCCTTCGCCATTCGGTGTCAACTTGCCATAACTGTTTTCATTTGATGCCAATCCAATGTCGTCATTCGGTGTTGATACAATTGGTGTCAGTCCGCTGCTACTCATTATCAGTTTGTGATCACCATCTTCAATCCATCTATCTTTGTTGTCCAACGCCAAATGCTACTATTAATAGGGAATGGTTTGGTGTCATCACCCAAGTCCAATCCACAACTATCAAATTGCTGTAATCATCCCATGCTAATTTGTAAACATTATTTCGAATAGGATTGCCAATGTCAATAAGATTAGGCCATCGCTACCAATTGAGACCAAACCACCAACGTTGTCCAAGGTTGAATGGCTAGAATTGACTAAGATCAAGTTACCACCCTTGATCTGGATCGGATTGTCAACTTTGACTAGAACAAGACCGCCAACATTGTCCGAGTTGCCTCTAAATTCAAACATGGAATCTAAATTTTGAAATTTTATTTAAGATCCAAATAAAAAATTTTAATATTATAATTTGACATTTTGTATATCTTCCAAACAAAGAATTTAGAATTTATAAATTTTAAATATGAGATTTTAAATCTAAATTTTTAACCCAAATCCACCCATCCAATTTGCCAAGACTAAAATATTGTGCAATATTATTATCCAATATAAAATCGTCCATGATTTATTAAATTATTAATGTCACTTATACAACATCTAATATTACTTATAAATGGCCTTATGTTGCTTGTCAAATCTACTATGTTATTTTTCAAATAGTTAACTCATGTAAATCTATACATAACTTGTTAAATTACTAACTTTACAAGTAAAATGTCTTATACGTCTAATAATGTACTTGTCTTCAAATTAATGTAGGTTTCCTTAACTTTATTTGTAAATTGTGAAATCTCACTTGTAAATTTTCTTATGGTATATTTGGATTAATGAAAATTTGGATTGAATCAAATCCCTCCTCTCGATACACAAAAAATTATAAATTTGTATTATGGGTTCAAACTCAAATCCATTTTAATTTATAATTTCTTTGTGACTTTAAATTTCCTCTACACTCTAGTTATTTAAAACTTTAATCATTTCAAATGTATTTTTCTCTTTGCATTTTCACTATTGATACCTTTATAACTCTTTTTTTTCATTTCTTGTTGATTTAAAAAATAAAAAAATAACTTGTTATTTCTAATTTT
Source organism: Prosopis cineraria (assembly GCF_029017545.1). Lineage (NCBI taxonomy): Eukaryota > Viridiplantae > Streptophyta > Magnoliopsida > Fabales > Fabaceae > Prosopis > Prosopis cineraria. Next base: position 12,523,273 of record NW_026555341.1, on the reverse strand, counting down.
TTTCATTAATACTTCAAATTTCAGTTTACCTCTCTTTTTCATTAAATTTTTTTAAACTATTAAATAAAAGACTTTAAATATATGAATTTCATATGTGAGATTTGAAACGCAAGGTTTCAAATCTAAAATACTAATTTAAATTCATTAATTCAAATACTACCTTATGTTACTTGTTAAGATTGAAACATTATTTGTATGATATTCATTTTATGTAAAATTATCTATGACTTATTAAATTACTAACATCACTCGTAGGAGTTTTAATATTACTTGTGAATTGCTTTACATTGCTTACCAATTTCGTAATGTTACTTGCAAATATGGCTTTTCTCAAATGCTATTTATTTTTGTTTAAACACCAAGGGTGATAATGTCATTTTGTTGTAAAACTTAATTCCATGCAAGTCTTCAAAACCTATAATATTATTTCAGAAATATTTGGGTGCGATTGAAAAATATGTACCTACCATGGTCCTAAAATGAAATTTATCAAAAATATAAACTTCTAAAAATGCTGTTCATCTAATATTCTATTTGCAAAAGAATATTAAAGATTGAAAATATAATGGAAAGGGTAATATTTAAAAAATATTGTTAATGAAACCTTATTTTTATCAAAGTATTTTATATTTTGAATATCAAATTTCTCAAAAAAGTTTGTTATAATTTGGGATTGAGGAAATATTTAATAAATGTAAAATTGAAAGCTTACTAATTAAATTTTTAAAAAATTAATGACTTTTAAAATTTTTTCTCATATCAATAAAATATATTAAACATGATTTATAAATCACATTGGAGGTGTATGCTTGAGGTATATTCAATTAAGTAATTGTGTGTGTGTGTGTGTCGTTCTCACTTATAAATTGATTGAGGACCCAATTGTCTTCTATAGAAATATATTCCATCCGTCTTAAATTATAAGACACTTTTAAAAGAGTTTTTTTATCCTAAAATATAAGATACTTTGAATAGAGTAAAGTTTTATCAAATGCACCAATCCCAATATTATCTTTTCTCTCTCCATAATTAATTTTCACCCCTTTTCTTTTTAATATATTAAATGATGGGTATTTTTAAAAATTTATATTTTTTTTTAAAAAAAAAAGTTGTTAATTATATTTAATAAGGTTTCTTGATATGTGAGATTTTATCTAGAAATGCCTTATAATTTGAGATGGAAAGAGTAGTATTTAATTTTCTGTTTGTTATATCAATTACACAAATATTAAATCACCCATAAAAATCTAGAACTAATTAATCATTCCATTTTTCTGGCCAAAAAAAAAATAATCATTCTATATTTGCTATGCTAATTAATCATTGTCATTGTAATGAATCCCGCTTTGTTTGAAGTAGTTATAAGCAATATATGATGATGATATTAGTATTTATTGCATCGAGATTATTGCAAGTTGTAACAGATTCTGAATACCTAATGCCAATTTATTTAGTGATTCATATGTATCCATCCAAAACCCATAATCCTTAGCTAAGGGGAGAAATAGGCTAGGTCTAACAAGGTTTTGGTCAAATAAACTTGAACTTGTGTAATAAATTAAAAGCTTGAGTCTGATTTAAAACCTATATAAAGCTTTTTTTATGGCTTAAGTCTGAGCCTATTTAAAGCTTGGCGTAACCTGTAAACTTATTTAGAAGCTTACTTAAAAGTAAAGTTTTTTAAATAGGCTCGTATTTTAATTTTAAATATTTTAAATATATTTAAGAACTATTATAATATACAATATACAACCTGATTTATCAATTACAATATATAAAAATTGAAAGGACTTAATAACTATAATGCAATATAATAATAAAATGACAACATTAAAATTAATATATAAGTTAAATATGATTAAAAATATAAGTAGAAGTGGTAAAGAATAAATTGATTAAGAATCATATGGTGAAACTTATGGGCTTGTGATATAATGCATATATATATATATATATATAGCCCGATCTGTTGGACTTATAAGTTAGGTATTGAAAAAATAAGCCTAACCTATTTAACTAAATATACTTAATTAAAGGCATGAGTCTGATCTAAACTTATTTAGTAAGTCGGTTAGGTTAGGCTTAAAGTAAATAAAGTTGTAGGCCCCCTGTTAAGAGCCTAACTTATTTTCACCTCTATCCTTAACCCATCCACGATATTCCTTCCCTCCTTAATCATAAGATACATTTGGAAGAAATTCAACATCCTAAAATATAATACACCAAAAAAAAATAATGTTTCATTAATAATACTTATATTTGGCCAAAAAAAAATAATACTTGTCCAATATTACCTTTATTATTATATTCTCTCTTTTTAATATTTTTTTATAAATTGAATATTAAATATTGAGTATTTTTAAAAATTTATATTTTTATTTTGAGAAAAATAAAATTATAAACTATATTTAATAAATTTTATTAATATGTGTAATTTTATTTAAAAATATTTTATAATCTGAGATAGAGAAAATAATTAATAAAACGCGTGTTTGGATTGCACCATAGACATCATCAGAGTTATGCATAAATTTTAATGTTTGATTACGCATAATAAATAATGAATACCGTACAGAGACGTTATAACCTTGCTATGCGATAAAGAAGCGCGTGTCTTTCAAACATTTTTCGTAAGTATACCATGTCGGAGTGCGCCTGCATTTGGAGCGTTTTTTAATCCATAAGCACATAATCAGTAAGCTAATCACAATATTTCAAATCTAAATTACCTCAAACGATTTTCTCAGTTGACACAACAAATCTCCCCAGAATTCAAACCTTAATTTATTGAGAATTTTTTTTTTTTACAAAAGCCAACCTTAATATTTCAAACATTATTGAATTCAAGTAACTCTTTTAAAGATGTTGTTTGTATTACGGACTCAAATTTTAAAACTCATACTCAAAGAATCATAACTCATTTCACCAGCACCAACACTGTAATATATACTCCCTCTGATTAAAAAATATTTTTAATCAAATCACATCTCTCAATAAAGTAGTTGTTTATTTTTCAACTAACCTTATCTTTTTATATTTACCCTTATAAAATACCTTACAATAAATATAAAGTTATTATCAATATGAACATTAAAAAAAAGAAGATAATAATTACATCTCGAAAGACTAAAAATGTCTTATATTTTTTAACATCCAACTCCTCAAAAAATGCTTTATATTTTTGAATGAAGAGAGTAATATATAATGTATTATATGGACTACTGTAACTTAATGATACATGGACATTGCATCTAAAGAAATCATTGTCTAATTTTATTTTAAATTTTATATTCTTACTACATACTGTGCGTACGCAGGTGAAAAAAAAATATAGTGTGCGTACAATACCAAGAGAGATATATATAGATATACTATGTATAAAATGTTAATATAATTCAAAATGTAAACATACAGATTGAAGATAAATAATTCGAAAGGTTAAAACTACAATGTTAGATAATTTTGTTTTAATATATTAACGTATCAATTAATAATTAATTATCAATGGATAAAGTTAGGGAAAGTTAGGTTAGCTTTATTATGAGCGATACTTATCCAACTTTTAGGAGTTTAGCGCATTAGGGATTGCCATTAGAGCCAAATACAATAGTTTGCTCATCTGATAAGGCTAAAAGAAAAAAAAAATTATTTATAAAGCATTTACTAATTTTCAACTCTTCTTTACATTTTTATAAATAAAAATATTAGTAATGAAATATGTTGAAAGTGATTTATAAATAAGATCAGAGAGAGTACTTTTTAGTATTACCAAAATTACAAAACCCCTCTATATTTTTGAAACATAGTACTACCTCTGTTTTAGATTATAAGGTACTTTTGAAAGAGTTTCTCCGTCTTAAAATATAAAATATTTTGAGTAGATTAATATTTCATTAAATATGTCAATTTCAATATTACCCTTTTTCTCTATATAATTAATTTTAATCTCTTTTTTAACATATTAAATGATGGATATTTTTAAAAATTTATATTTTTATTTTAAAAAGATAAGATTGTTAAGTATATTTAATGAGGTTTATCGATATGTGAAATTTTATCTAAAAGTATTTTATAATTTAAAATGGAGGGAGTATATTTTAATTTCATCCAACTTTTAAAATCTTTGAGTTCTGTTAAAAGTTCTAGAAATCTTAATTTTATTAATTGAAGTCATTTTGCAAGATTTGAATTTATTTATTTCATCTAATAATCAATATATTAAGTTAAGGGATAATGAAATTTTTAATTCCTCTAGTTTTCCTCTATTATCAATTTGACATGCCAAATTTAATTTTTATCAATTTAGTCTTTTAAGTTTACTTCAATGATTGATTTGGTTTTTATTGTTTAAATATGAGATATCACTATTAAAAATTGCTATTATGGATAATGAAATATTAATGACAGTTATGTAAATTAATAAAAAGAAAGAGACTATTATATTTTTAATCTTCTAACTTTATATAAAATTTTAATTTAATCCCTTAATTTTATAAATTATCTTTTTAGTCCTTTAACCTAACTTCATTAGTTTTAAGTGATTATTTTTTGTGTTAATCATTATTCTTTAAAAAAAATTAAACTAAATATGTCAATATTTAAAAATATTTTATCAATATTTAAAAGTTTAATATAAAATTTGTTAGGATGAAACTAACAGTATTAGGATTAAAAGACTAAAAAAATACTTTATAAATTTATTAAAATAAAATGAAATTTTGTGTAAAATTAAAGAACTAAATATATAAATATATGTATTTGGGTAAAAAAATTTAAAAACTTTAAAAAATAGAATAACAACGCATTGTATACTAGCTTAAAAAATTTAAATTGATTTGAGAGCTAACTTATTATCATTTAATTATATATGTACGCCATTTATTAAAATACTTTACACATTAGATTAATTTAAAAATATTTTTAAAATTTAAAGAACTAATATGATAATTTAAAAAAATTTAAGAGATCAAATCAATAAAAATTAAATTTGAGAGACTAAATTAATAATTGAAACAAATTTGATAAATCAATTCACTTCCTAGTACAATTCTAAGGCTATCCAATATTCTAACAAGTCTGTTAATGATCCAAAAATATAATTAACTTAATTAATATCTTAATTGACTAATTTACCCTCACATATACATGAAATTTCAAAATTAAAAATTTGAGATGTTATATAAAATTAGAAACTTATTGAATTTTTAAATGAATTATTGAGTTTTAAAATTCTTCTTTATTTTAGTGAAAATACTGGAAGTAACTAATAAATAAATTTAAAAAGTAATTTAATATATTTGAGATCGTCAAACCACTCCAATAAATATCTATACTTTGTTGACATGAAATAATAAATATCTTATACTATTTGAAACCTAAAGATAAATTAATTTTAAAAAAAACATAACTTTAGGCCAAGCACTTTGCTTGTGTTTTACTATTAATCCCTGCATTTTTTTTTTATGGTTTAGGCCCTTATATTTTTATTTTTTATTATTTTTGGTCTTTCTATAAATAAAGTGTAGGGATCTTGGGGGGATCTAAAACAATAAAAAAATGTAGGGACCTAAACCATTAAAAAATTGTAAGAACCAATGGCAAAACAAGAGCAAAGTGCAGAGACTTAAAGTCATATTTTTTTATTAATTTTTTATATAATTAGTGAAGTAGAAAACAATTAAGAGTTAACATACACAAATATCCATCAAGTAGTTGGCCAAGAGCATCCAAGAGCCTAAAGTAAAAAAAAGATAAAAATACCCATAACGTTATCAAAATTAGTGCAAAAGTGATTAAACCATTAACTTGTCCTAATGCTGTTAGTTCCTAGTGTTAAATGCTGATTGTACTTGCCACGTATTAATCTTTGTTGGCATGGACTAAAAAAAGGAAAAATTACTCACGAAATCTTCAACCAAGAGCATCCAATAGTCTAAAGTGATAAAAGGTCAGGAGTGCCCATAATATTACTTTATTAGGTGCGATAGTGACCAATTAATCAAAATCCATGTCACGTAGTTTTTTTCCATTGCCACGTATCCCACCCCTTTCCTCCCTCCCTCTCCACTCATTTTTTTTTTATCTACAAAACTTGATATCCAATACAATGATATAAGTTGTACACAATTGAAGATCGGAAAAAAAAAAAAAAGAGGCTGTGGCTCACTACAAAGAACACAAGTGTAACATCTCAATCTTTAGATAATGTATAAATTGTAGAATTTGGGTTTTTGTCAAGAATTCAAGTTAGAAATTTATATTGTTTTAAGATTTAGAATAAAAAAATTTATATCAAGATTATTTAAAGTTAATAACATATTTAAATATTTAAATATGCATTAAATTTAGACTTAAAATTATATAAAAGATATTTATTAACTTAAATATAATTATATATATTAAAAAAGGCAAAAGTCAAAACCACCGAAAATTGGTTATGACTTTGTTCCCTTGAAAAATAAAATAAAATAGAATAATAATAATAAATAATAAAGAAGTAAAGCCATATATAACCACTTTTCGTAAGGGCGCAAAGTCATACATAACCACTTTTCGGTGGTTTTGACAAAAGTGATTATGACTTTTGCCCCTTTTTTCATATAGCTTTGCTCCCTTGAAAAAATATAAAATAAATAAAATAATAAATAATAAATGATTGTAGAATTCATATCCTATTATAAATTTAAAAAATATAAAAGTCAAAACCACTAAAAAGAATAATGACTTTGCTCCCTTGAAAAAAATATAAAATAAAATAATAATAAATAAATAATAAAACAATAAATGATTGTGAAATTCATGTTCTATTATAAATACCTCTCCTTTGCTTTTCATTTTTGCACTCTCAACCTTCTTCTTTTTTTCCTCCTCCTCCTCCTCTTTGTTTCTCATTTACATAGACTATTTTCAGGTAAGGTTTTGGCTTTTCAAATAACTAAGGTATTCATAATAATTTTTTTTCAAAATTTCTTTATTAATATTTTCTACTCATTTAGAAATATCTAACCATGGTATTATTTTGATGTATGGAGAAAATTTTTTAATTAAAATTTGTCTATAAGATATTTAATATGAGGTTACAATGATTTAAAAAAAATTGTTGAGGTTATTGGAAGTATAATAAATACTGTAAAATATTTCTTTAAGGTAGAAACTTAAATTTGAGAATTTTTGAATTAAAATCTAGACCTATATGATTGAGTTTATATTATATAAGAGATGTTGTGATAGATTTTTGACCATTAGATATTCATTTGAGTATGCATAAATGTCTTTTAAGGCTGTGAAATGATAATTTGAGATTTAAGGAAAATTTTTGAGTTTTTAATTTATTTTTGGACAAATTTTTGAAAAATATATTGATGAAATTTTGATATTATCATTGATTTAAAACTTAGATATAATCTATTGAGGTATGAGAATTTTAGAAAGGAAATTAAATGTGGCACTGAATATGAGTAAGTATTAATATGAAAAGTAGGCCTAAACTTTCTAACTTTTTAAATTAAAATTATTTATTAATTTTAATATAAAATTAATATTTAGTATTATGAAATTAATATTATACATATATTATTACATGGTCGTGTAAATTGTGTTGTTCAAGAAAGTAGTGAAAGAGGTATTGTATAGGAAAACATTTTGTTTAAGGTATGAGGTAACTATTATTAATGTGTGGTAATGTATGTGCATGTGATTAATGGTGTGTCTATTTTGTTGTTTGAAAAATTTTAATTTTGGTTGAGAAATAATATATATATATATATATATATTCAAAAATAATTGTCAAGTTGGTTAAATTTGTATTCTGTGAATATTGGCACTGCTAAAAATATGAGATAAATTGTTTGATTAAAATAACAATATGTCAAATGATTTTTGTTCGATTGCTATAAATGCAAGATTGGTCGAAGTATATTAAAAATTGTTCAATAAAGATTTTTGTTTGGTTGAGTTACTATGTAGTAAACATTCATTGGAACTAATGTGTTGCTTGTAGCTTAGTCCAACTCACCTTTGACCAAGTGACCTAGCATCTAAGCATGGCATAAGAAGAGATTTAAGGTGTAGTCATGCTAATTAAATAACTGTTCAGATTGTTGTTGGATAATTGTTTTATTTGCCCACTTAACAACCACATGATTAACTAACTCATGTGCATTATTTCATATTTATATTTGATTACTAAGATTTTTAAATCTCATTCCACGTGGTTATTAATTTTTTCAAGAGTGAGTTTAATTAGAGAAGTAACTGAGGCATAATTTGATGTATGAGACACCATTTTCTAATTCAACCTCTTTATTTATTAATGTTGTATATTATGCTAACTTACGACGGACGGACAGACAGACATACATACATACATACATATGTTGAGCATGTAGACTTTATTTATGAATTATTATATTTTATATGTTAAGAGAATTCTGTTTGTCCCTCATGATCTTAAATATTTGTGAAGTAAAATTTTAATTAAGTATATCCCTATATAGTAGTTTTTGTTTGAGTAGTAACCAGTGTTTGAAAAAAAAAAATATTTGGTCCCAAGTTGGGTATTTATAGTAAAAACATGGTTTGTAAAGTGTTGCTCAACTGACCATGGCCATGACTTTGAAATTGTAACAGGGATGTACACTTAAAGTATTTCATGACTGCTTTTTTCAATTAGTATGGTAGAGTAAATTTATTATGTTTAAATCTGTTTACAATGATAGATCCTTTTTAATCATGATAGACTATTTATGAAATATTTTTATTGTAGGAAAAATAATTTTTTTTACTATGATAAGAGTTTAAATTATTAAAATAGTTTATCAAATTATTAATTTGTGAAAATTTAAGGTATTGCAGCAAGCACTTTATGATGGAGGTTGTCTTTGCTCGTAACGCTTTTATGACTGCACACACCTCTTACGCCACTTCCCTTAAGAATATTGGCATAACCTTAAGCGATTTTATTCACGATGAGGTTTGAAATCCTAAATAAATTTAGCATTGCCGCAAAGAAGCAAGCATTCAGTCAAATCGATATTTTCACACATGATATTCATACGATAACTGATCAACCTCCTCAGAATACCATCTAGAATTTTTTTTGTCCATGTCAATGAAAAAAGGTCAATTTCTGTTTAAATGTCAACTAAACAATCAACATTTAAAGGATCTAATGGATTAGTCACATTGTACCTGCTAAAGTAATATTATGGGTATTGCTACCCTTTTTTTTATTTTAAGTTATTGGATGCTCATGGCCAATGATTTTGTAGGTATTTTTGCCCTCTTTTTTAATTCATGTTAGCAAAGATTGACACATGACGAGCATAATTAGTATTTAATATTAGAAACTAACAATGTCAGGGCATGTTAAAGGTTTGGTTACTTTTACATTAACTTTGATAATGTTATGGATATTTTGTCTTTTTTTTTCTCATTTTAAGTTATTAAATGCTTTTAATCAACTATTTGGTAGGTATTTTTGCACTTTAACCCAACAATTAAAGACATCATCAACAAGTATATTATTTCTATCTTCTGGAAATTATTTTAAAAAACAACTTCATTTTGATAAGAAAGTATAATAAGATGACATTATTAATTAAATTTTACAATTCAAGATATTGAGGCGTCAAGTTATCTACCCAATTGGCTCAAGTTAATTCCATGCGTTTGATAAGGAAATATAAATAATGACATTTCTAATTAACTTTTAAAATTTAAAATGTCAAGATGTCAATTAATCCATCCAATTCTACTGAGTCAACTCCGTCTTTGAGACTATTATTTGATTATTTGACATTTGATATATGTTGTTATCAAATATACCACATTAGATCTAAGTATTATTAAATTAAATGAGAAACATTTCATTCATCCAACACACATACATATTTATTTATTTATTTATCCGGAAGGATTGCAAATTAAGCAAAATCAAATCATCTCCATATACAAGCTATAGCAATCAAATTCTGGCCAAAGACATACTAAAAAAAAAGATTAATTCAAATATGAAATGCATCAGCATAGTTTGAGTGACGTGGCTGTCTTGTTTAGGTGCGGTTTGCGCCATCAGCACTCAGTAGCACGCCATCGTGCTTCGCAGCTCGTACATAATTCAACAATTGCATTTCGCTTCATCCTTATTCCTTCGTGATTTTCTGATTTCACATACTTTTCCTTCTCTGTAATCAGCTTATTCATCAGTCAAAGGCGCAACGTTCTTCCTCTTTGGCTCATCAGTATACTACTTATTCTGCTTTCTAATTGCTCTTATTATTTTCTTACTCGTTCAATTGGCTTGTTGAATTTTTCGTCAGAAGGGTGTCGATCTTAGAGCTGAAAATTGTGAATTTCTGCGGCTCGTTATCTTTTATGATAATCATTTTCTGCATAAGCTGATGTGGTTGATTGATCTTATGCTACTAAATTCCTGCTTTGCTTGCTGTTTGATGAGTGCGGGATTCCTTTAAACTTACCTCGAGATGATAGAGGCTGAACAAATTCTTGCGATTTTTCCATTTGATGGTTTATCTTGGCAGCAAAATCTTTTGTCTTGGGTACGAATAGACAAACCTCACCGTCACAAGTTAACTAATTTCCTGCTCTCTGATTTTCTCTTTTGATATAGAGCGATTGCAAGGAAGGTCTTCATGATTACGCCTAAAAAGGACAAATAATTGAAGGGAACTATGCGTGTGGGTCATCTTCGTCAACTAAGAATTTTACAAACTGGAATTCATTCTAAAATAGAATGGTGTGAACAGATAATTGATTGTGTGTGTAGCTGTAGGACCAGAGGCCGAATCCCTTATTAACATTTCCGGTGGGTTGGCATGAGCTGACTTCATTTTATTAAAGGTCTGGTTGATATTACACTTGTAGCTGGCAATATTGCTGAATTTCATTTGGTGTAAATTATGCAGTCCCATTATTGGATTTATTTATCTGTACTTAATGTATGTTGATTCTTTGAAACAATGACATCTCGATTTCACATAGGAGGAATTGTGAGCTAAATCGTGAAGATTATCTCTCCTTTTGAGTCTCTGTACCTTCAAAAACTACACAAGTGAATATTCAATTGTCAATCTTCTAGATGTGCACGGAGCCTGTTGAAGAGAGTGTAAGTCGTGTCAAGGTAGTGGTATCATACTTATTCCTTGTTAATAGAAAGGAAACCCTTACCTGCCTCCTTCTTGCGCTGTAAATGGAAGATCTAATAATTGTTTGAGCATTGCCTCTGCTAGGCTGATCTACATAAAAATGGAAGGGTCCATTATGTCCTTCAAGATTTTTTTGTGAATGGTGTCTGCATCTGATGATATAAATTATCTCATGATATAGCTGCAATCGTATTAACATTCTTTTCTTTCTTTATCCTACATATAGATTTTCTCTTCTCTTTGATGTTATGGAGATCTTTGTGACAGGTTAGAAAGTGTGATGCAGCAGAAAAAATAGATTAAACATATTAAATTCCAGCTTCTCTTTCTTTTTCCTCCTCCTCTCCTTTTGTGGGCTTTTAGGAGACAGAGAATGCATATTTGTTCTACAATTTCAAGAACAATATGCACAAGTTATCTATGTATAATAAGATTTTTTTTTTCACCATACAATAATTTATTCTGCAAGGGTGCAATGCAGCATAATGAGTACTGATGAAAAAGTAGCTGGGATTTCATCTTCCGGAATTGTGGATTCAAGTAGTTGGTGTCAGCTGGAAATTTGTTATCCAGTTTCCATGAAGCAAGCTATTCAATACTCCATAGATCATAAAGTTACCAAGTGTTCACCTTCTCCTGTACTCTCTTTTGTGGAGAGAGAGCCTCAAGATACAGAAACTTCTCATGTAACAGCTTTTCATTCAGAACATGGACGCCCAGAGTCAGGAAATGAGTCAACTTCATCTAAGACCATGCGAGATGTACATATTGTAAGAACTTAGAGTGCATGTCTAAGCCCCTACTGTATAAATATAATTTTCAAATTTTGCAAACTGCGAGGCTTTATCTGTAAATAATTACCAGAACCTACTACCTATTTGAGTGCATGACTGTTGCTGCGTATGGGTAGCTAATACGTTCTCATTCCATATTTTTCAGTCAATGAGATTAATGGAGGACTTTCTTGAGCTTGCTAAAGAAAATACAGAGAAGGATCTGGAAACATGTGGTATACTAGGTGGTTTTCGTGTAAGAGTCGATATAAATCCATAACTTATTGTCTGTCTTATCAGAAATTCTCACAGCCTTTAATAAAAGGTTTAAACTGCACAATTGTTCATATCTCTTGCTGAATTACTTTATTTCTAAAATCTCTCTCTCTCTCTCTCTCTCTCTCTCTCTCTACACACACACAGGGAAATATTAAAGCCATCCGTCAATCTGGATTATAGCTGAAATTTCTCTCTCTCTTTTATATCTTTTATTTCCATGTATTTTTTTTTTAGATATACACTAACTATAAATTAGAGTGCTGGTAAGATGTCGTGTCCCTCTATACTGTGTAGTTAGTTGCACTTATGTATGTGGTGACATTTTACAGACTGAAACAAGCTAGTACTTTCTTTAAAAGAACTGTAGTAACTAGATTGATGAATTATTTTTCAAATTTGAAATTGACATTAATTATTTCTTTCAACCATCCAGGCAAAGGGAACCCTCTACATGACCACACTGATAATACCGAAGCAGGAATCAACTTCCAGTTCTGTGAGTATCTCAGAGCTACTTTTACAGTGGTATTTTATTTTATTTTATTTTATCACTACTGCTTGTTGCTGACTTTCTGCACTAAATGCCAGTGTCAGGCTATGAACGAGGAGGAAGTTTTTGCAATTCTAAATGAGAGATCCCTTTTACCTGTGGGATGGATCCATGTATCTCTCTCTCTTCTTTTTGCTTTGTTAATAAAGTTTTGTATGTTGATAATGGTGTTTCTTTTTTCTTTTCTTGTTTTTTCTGGTCCAATGTTGACAACATTGTTCATAAATTATATTTCCTGCTGTTAGTTTGACATCATTTGCCATCTCAGCTTTTGTTTACTTCCTCTTAAACCATCCTGGTGTCCAAACCTGCTATTTTAAGCATGGTATGGGCTATGGCATTCTAAAAGTCTAGATCTGTTGGAATCACCTAAGGCTTTTCAATCTCTTGAAAATTAATTAATTTATTAAGCAGGGATAAATTCCTGTGAAAATTTGTTAAATTTCAGTCAGCATCAGACCTCAACTTTGCCAGCATCACATTTCTTTACAAAAGGCAGTTTTTTTCTTGAGGCTTCTGAACTATTTACCATTACATGAGCTTAGAAATTCCTGTTGGCTTCATATGTCTAACCCTTGTGTTTATTCTGCAAACTTGTAGACCCATCCTTCTCAAAATTGTTTCATGTCATCCGTGGATCTGCACACTCAATATTCTTATCAGGTGACTGATCGTAGTGCTTCTGATTTGTTTGTTGTAGAAGATTTTTTGTTGTCCTGCTATTCAGTTTCATATGACTCTCAGAATTCAGAAGCATTACGTTAACAGAATACTATAGCGCTAGAATTAAAGCAAACTTATCGTTAACACCACTGAAGGATTTATTTTTATTATTATTATTATTAATACATACATACATATATATATATATATATATATTTTAGCGTTGTGACTGGGTGATTGAGCAGGAATTAGGGCCATCAGAAACTCTAATAGGATGAAAAATAGTATGTGGGAAATACATGCCTTCTCAGTTGTTTTATGCTGCAGTTAATGATCAAAGTTATTTTTAATCTTTCTGGTTAGAGTTTGAGTGAGATCTTGAAACTTTTCCTTATTATCTGATGACTTGCTATTGCAACTCATTTCCTTCTGATTTAATGAGAAAATGGGTGCCACGCGCACATTTCCTTCTTAGTTAATAATATTACTAAAAACTTGGTTGATGATAGAGTAAAATGACGTCGTGAGATCTATGTAGCTGACCTCATTTAGTGAGATAAGGCTTGTTGTTAATAAGAAAATGGATTGGTGATGATTGTTTGATATCAATATTCAAATGATAGAAAATATAAAATGTATATCAAGCCTCACTATTCATAAATCATGAATATTATAACTCATTTTTCAAACTCTTACGTAATGCATATGCATGAGACCAACGTCTAGTTGAATGTTAATAATGCACACAACCATTCACCAAAATGGTTCAAAATTCTGAATTATTTATGTTTACCTAAACAAAAATCTGAATTCTACCTTGTAGACCAAGCATGAAGACTTTGTGTTATATTTTCAGGTAATGGTTCCTGAGGCTTTTGCCATTGTCCTGGCTCCTAAAGACACCTCAAGGTCTGATCATTGTCTTCTATTATGCATATTAGTCAAAATTTCACTAGTTGCTTATCCTTTCGGCTTGAAGGTGGCACGGAGGAATTTTAGGACCAAAAAAATAGATATCTAAAATGCAGTTAATAGACATCCAATGTGCATCTAAGTGCAAGAAAACGAAAATTGGGAAAAGTGTAGTAAATTTTGAAAAAAAGAAAAACTGTCATCATGTGTTCCCTTAAATCTCACTAGTAATTTGGGCCTACTATAAATCTATGATAGTGAAGTGCTTCTTGTAGTTTCCCTTGAACCATTGTAAACCTCTTCCTGTACGAGCTATGTTATACCAAGACCACGTTAATTTTCAATGGTACAAATACACCAGTTTTGAATTTTTTAAGGGTTCTTTTCTTTCCATGATTAAGTTACACAAGTCGCAATTCTGTGACATTTGCTCAGGAGCTGTGGACTCTTCCGGATAACTGACCCTGATGGAATGAGCATTCTTAAAGGTTGCCAAGATACAGGATTTCATGCCCACAAAGACCCAGATAGTGGAAATCCCATGTACGAGACATGCTCCAATGTCTACAAAAACTCCAATATGAGGTTTGAAATCTTTGACTTGCGCTGAAAATGGCTTTGTTCATAACACAGGTCTATTTTTCGGACACACGGACAGAGGTGACCTGAAACAACTTGCCTTTCTTTTAGTTCAGCAAACGTGTAACATTTTGGCATATATAACTTATTCCAAGGAGACAATAAAAGCTCATCAAGGCATCCCATTTGATAGGCTTTTATTGGTCCTTTGTATAGCCAGCAGGTACTAGGTGGTGTAAAAAAAAAAAAAATGTCAGTTCCGTAGGTGGAGACTTGAAGAAGTAAAGTGGGTTTAGCACCTGTACTCATAGTCTTTGTCCGTATTGTGTTGTGCCACTGGGGAACCAACCTGAACTTTAGTTGTGAGAAGCAGACTACATAAGGGTTTCTTTTATATATCTGCTTGCCTCAGCATTATGGCTTTGCCTGGTAGTAGAGAAATAGTAATATAATATGGATTCCTGAAGTGACGGGATAGAGAGGTTTGGGGGGTGGGGGGGGGGGCGATGGTGGGCCATATTTTCATGGGACCTACATACATGTTAGAAGTGAGCCATCAGATTTTCCAAGACTATAATACTTAATTTTAAGACACTTCCAATTAGTTTCCACAGATTACGAACAAGTCGTCAAAATTAATTTAGATAATCAAAATTATAAAAAATTATCACTACATTTTAAGATTATCCTTCAATTAAAATGAACCTATTTTAATTAAATTTAATTTTTTTTTCCTTTTATTATCTCTATCTGCAACACAATTATTAATGACATATGATGCTATTGACTTTTTTAAAAAAATAAATTGTCTTATATTTAGAATCATAGAAACTGTTTTAGAATGTGTCTTGCATTAAGGACAAGAGTGAGTATGTTTTTACATAATTTTTTTTTCACTTCAGAAAATTTTTGGATTTTTGTAAATATATTGTATTTGTGAAATAGAAGGGAAAGGAAAAGATTGATTCAGAGCATCTTTCTTCTTTTTGGTTTGCATAGATAAGAAGTAAAAGAAGAGGATTGGGAGGGAAGGAATTATATGGGACCCATGTTATGCCATTAGCGCACCGTCTATTATTGGTTGAGTGATGAAATGAAAGGAGGGAGGGAAAATGACATGCCATCGAACCATTTGGTGCTCACAGTATCACTCACCAGGATGAATAACAAAGTACTTAAAATTGGAGTAATTATTGAATTGATCAAGGCATTGATTTAATGATTAATGATCAAAATTATAGTTAAATTATGATCAAACTAGATATAAGTAAAATATTTTAGTAAATTAGTCGAGATATTGATTTAATGTTTATTGGTTCAATTGGATGAGATGATTGCAATTTTTATATTATGAATAATAATAGAAATTGTACAAAACTATCTTTTTAAATATAAATAAAGTATATTTGCAAGTAAATACTAGAAAATTTAAAATATAGAAATGAAGGTATATTGATATGATTGAATATAAATGGGATATATTAATGGTAAATACTATATATATATATATATATATATATCTTAATAAACCAAATAAAGGAAGAGATTGTTTCTGTTACCTCTCCCCCACACGTGAAATAATTCGTATATCCTCTCTCTTTTTCCTGTCCTCTCTCAGTCTCTCTTGTATTACTTTGTTGTTTGTTTTTCCCCTCTTATGATGTCCAGTTCTGCAATAGCTATTGCAAAACATCAATCTCATTTCTTGTGTGATTTAAGAAGAGGATGACAGCTTGTGAGGACTGATACCAGGAAAATAATTTTCTTTTTTCAAAAAAATATGTTCTAACGAATCATGCCGTGTGAAAGTGGTATATGAACATAGCCATAGACTTGCAAGGATCATATAAATAAAGATTTTCCTAAAAAAATTAAAATGAAATATCGAAACCTGGTCCACGAACATCGTTGCTCATAATATTCCTACTATCTGTATTTTAAAGAGCAAAGAAGGAGTACTCTGACCATAGTCCAAGGTTAATGTCTATTTCTTTGGTCTTATTTATAGGATAAAGAAAAAAAAAGATCCTATTTACAGGATATTTGTTAATTTTTAGTGCTTTGTTTTATATTTTTGTTCTTATTAAATGCTTTGAATAAAAATATCAATAATAAAATTTAAAAATATTTATTAAGGACAAAGGTAAAAACTTAATAAATTTTAAGATAAAGTTAATGAAGTTTAAGATTTTTTTTTTGATGAAACACGCTAGAAGTAATTTATAAATAAAATTAGAGGAAGTATTTTAACTTTATGGAAGCTTTTGGTCTCATCCAAAATGAGTACTCTTGAATCCATCCTTTCTTCAAATCCGTCCCCAAAATAATAATAATAATAACAAGGATCTTGTAATGAAAAATTGACTATCATTTGAGACCACGCTTTAAGAAAGCAAACGATTACACAGATTGGCTCGTCTAACATCCTCATCATGAAGGTCTTGATATTAATCTTCAATGATCTACCTGCGGAGCGTAGAGATCTTTTTGGCCAATGATCTAAATTAGTACATTTTTCCTACGCAATTGTTTTAGTGGCCTTGTATTAAAATATAGAGCAAAGAAGCAGGATTCCTTATAACCCTAAGAATCGTTCCAAAATAATGGGCTGCTTAGCCGAATATTAGGCGTTCTAAGGGACAATTAAAGAAAAATCTTGATGGTGTGTTTGGATTAACAAAAATTTATATTTGGATCTAGATTAAATCCCTCATTTGCATAAACAAAATTTTATGGATTTGGAAATCTATCTCTTATTACATTTTTTTAATTTCAAATTTTTCTTATGACCTATTTATTTAAAATTTTAATCATTTTAAATGCTTCATTTTTTTTCATGTTTTTAACATTGATGCTTCTATTACTCGTATATTTTTTTTATTTTTTATTGATTAAAATATATATATATATATATATATCATCATTTTTTATTTTTTTTTTTTTTTTTAAATCTCAATTCATCTCTCTTCATTTGACTTTTTTTTAAACTATCTTAACAAATAATTTTGAATATATGAATTATACATATGAGATTTGAAATATGAGATTTTAAATTTTAAATTTAAATTTAAATCTATCAATTCAAATGTTACCTTAGTATAGTTTATGGATTTTTGCTAGATATGACAAGTCTATTATTTTTTGACAATTTCACTTGAGAATGATGCCAGAAATAAATAAACAGAAAATTGTATTATTATTTTTTTAGTGGTACAAAAACAAAGTCATGAGGTTACAAGGTTATAACCAATACCTAAATAAAATGCTCATTCCATAAAAGGTTAATAACAAATATCTTAGGAACAGCTTGTAATGAACTGTAAATGATAAATCATTAAATTAAAACGAGTATATTAAATAAGAAGCTGAGCATAAACTACAATAATTGTAAGTAGTTTGGAGGTTGTGTCTTGTGACTGAGTCTGAACCTTTCCATCTTTATCAGACAACTGAGAAAAGTTTAGGAGGACGGCCCCTTTTGTGAATTTGGTCGGTGCACTTCATTCATTCAAACTTCATCGTCGACTTGCAGTTCAAATTTTGAAGTTCATATTACATCAAGATTTATCATATTTTGATCGTTGAACGTTTTTAGGAGGAAAGAAAAAGTAGTAATATTTTATAATTCCATTCTAGCTTCTTGAGCTTTTTCGGATTGGGTGGAATAAAGACTAAAGTGGCGTAAGATGGTTTAAAATTTTCATTTTTATGGTTCCTCACTTTTTTTTTTTTTTTTGGTGAAATGGTTCCTTACTTTCTTAATGCACCACTGGCCTACTACATTGGAATCGGTGGTTTAAAAAAAAACTGCATCATGTTAAATGTCTACATTTGTTATAATAATAACTACTATGCTGTGTTACGGCGGGGGAAAAGTGAGAAAGAAAATGACATTTTTCTTATTTGACTAAAGAGGAAAAAAAATGAGAGAAAAAGAAATTTGAGAGAAAAATAATATGTAAAACTTATATGTTTTTATCTTTAACTTTTCTCTCCAAATAATAAATATAGAGAGATTTTGAAGAAAAAACTTAATTTTAAATTTACACATGAATCTTTTTATTTGTTTTTTAGCCTCCCTCTATTTTTATTCTAATTTTCTCTCCACTTTAGAATTTAAATTATTATATATTTAATAATTTAAGAAATAAAATTTAAAATAAAGCAAAATGATGGTTTTTTTAACATCAGAAAAATGATTTACAATTATATGTTTATTCAATCAATAATGTATAATAAAATTATATAAATATGTTAAAATATTAAATTTTATTATATATAAATATTTTTAGAAATAAGAATGTTATTATTTTTCATACAAAATTTACAATTTTTCCATCCTCATTTTCTTTTTCTTAGTCAAATATAGAGAGAGAAAATTACTCCAATTTATTTTCTCTCCTCTCATTTTTTTCTCTTTCCTATTTTTTTTTCTTGTGAGCCAAGCATTATCTAAATTTCCTATGCAATTATTAAATGAGAGGAATTGAAATTGGTTTTGATTCAATCTCTCTACATCCATTCCAAAATACCGGTTACTTTAAAATTATGATTTCTTTCTTAATTATTATTATTATTATTATTATTTTAATAATTTAAATACAACAATAATTATTTTCAAAAGAGTATTTTTATTTTTATAAATAAAAATAAAATTAATAAAGATAGTATAAAATACAAGAATCTTCAAATGAAGATGCTAACACAGTGTTTTCCGTTGTTATTTCTGTGTGTAGGTGTGCTAGAAAAATGTGCCCTCAAAAAATGTGATATTCCTGACTTCTAAAATTAAATGATAAGTTCTTGTGGTTTTTTACCACAATGTTTTCAAACAGAAGTGTTTAAAAATAAAGGAAATGGAGGAAGAAAAATGGAGTATGGCAAGAACAAATATTATATTAATAACGATAAAAGAAAAAGTCTGAAAAATTGAAAGGAAAAGCATTAGTGCTGTTATTATTGTTTTGTTAGGAGTTAGTGCTCTATTAGTTACTAAAAAGTTCCAATGATCTCTATTAAATGTATGGCACGTTAGGGGTGCTATATCAAATTTATTGAAGAATAAAATGAGCCATGCCGGGTAAAGTAAGGGATGACATAAATTTAAGATTTTTGTATTGAATAAGTAAATTTTGGAATTCAATTGTTGAACCATTAAGACTTGAGAGTTGTTGAAAAAATGTGTCTGTAGAGTGGAAGAGTTGAAGGCCCTTGTGTGTTTAGTGACTTTTTATTTTTATTTTTTATAAGCATAAAGTAATAATTTTTTCATGATTCCATGCTTTACTTTTTATGGTTATTAGTTGCAATTTTTCCTATAACTTCCACCGCTCTTACTTTGTTGAGATGGAACATTTCTTAACCAAGTTTTTCCCTTAACCATCTCTTTCCTGAAAGTTTTAGGTAAAGTTTTGGGCCAAAATTACTCTTTTTAATTTAAATGGTTGGACTTGCTATCCAAATTAGATTTTAACCCAAACAAATGGCATAAAATATGGTTAAAATTTAGGCATAGTTTTTATACTCAATTAAAAATATATATTTTAAAATAATAAATTACATTGTTTACCATTTAATTATAACCACATTAAAGTATGGCTCTTTTAATGTTAAAAATTTTTTAAGCACGACGTTCGTCTTATCGCTAATGTTTCTAATTAAGTATTAAAAAATACCAAGCATAAAACATTAAAATGTCAAAATTAAATAACACGATCCAACACAAAATTATGAACTTTTTAACGACCATTTTTTTTTTATTTCTCTGATTTGATGTAATAAAATATCATCAGCACATGATAATAAGTTACTAATGACTCAGGAGTACTGAATTTACATGATCATTGAGGAGATTACAAACTCTTGTTAAGAGCAAAAAAAATTTCCTCAATTCTTCTAAAAGATTCAATTCCTTCGGCTAAAGAAAGATCCTCCTAATCAAAGTTAGATTCCTATACCTGAGAAGGTTAAAAAAAAAAAAAAACTTAATTACTTACAAATTACTAATCAGTTTTCCAATCTCTTCTTTGCTTCATTCGATAACGTTGCATCGAAAACTCAGAAAGGATGAACATTTCTGCTGAATCCGTTCACGTTGGTGAAGAACCCTACCAGATCTTGCCTGTAAGGTAAGTATGATCTCCTTCTATCACCCTCCTTCCTCGCTCTGATCATAACATAGTGTTTCTCTGGTCCCCACGACGCCGTTTTGCTCTTCGATTTCCTTACGGCGTCTTTTTTTCCCTCGCCGGAAATGATCTTCTCCGCCTTTCCCTTCACGTTCACGGCCTTTTCGGCCTCCGTCGTGCCAGAGCTAGCCCGCTTCTTGGTGCTCGCTGTCAAGAACACGAAAGCGTCCTTCCCGTCGCTGTTGCTCCGTAGCTTCAAGTCCCTAAACCTCCAGAGCTTTGAGAATCCCGTGGAATTACTCTTCTCGCACCTCTGGTTCAAAACCTCCGTGGTCTTCTTGTTCGACCACCTACAGTACGATCTCACCGGCGGAGCTCTGTTCCATTCTATGGATTCAGAGTCCTCCAACGCCGGCGACGAAATGTCCCGCCGCTCCACAAAGAGCTTCTTCAAAGGCGGGCGGAGAGGTGAACCACCCTCGCACTCGTCGACAAAGAAAGGGAACTTAGGGCGGATCTGGCCGTTGTGAAAAAGCTCATCAGCAGAAGCCAAAGTCTCAGAGAGATCCCCACAAACAAAGCTAAACTCCTCTTCATCCACAACACTCAAACCCGGCTCCTCAATCCTGAGCTTGGCGCTAAAATCGAGTGCGAATTCCGCAGCAACATCAACAGAATCACATAATGCAGGAGGAGAAGAAGAAGAAGCTAAAACGGAAGCCATTATCGTCGCTGATGAAAGGTAAATAAATTTGTTTCAGTTTGTAGTATGAATTCTGAAACTGTGTATGTTTTGTGAGAAGGTGAAGATTGAATTGAATTGAAGAGAGAGGAACAAGGTGTACGTGTATATATAAAAAGGTGTGGGGTTCGTGAATTTTGAATTTGGTTTGGGGGGTTGAGGAGGTGGTTGAGATTGGGAAAGCGAGTGATTAAGAGTGTACTTAAGGTGGCTAATAATGGGATAATCATTAACTAAGTGAGATAAAGGTTTTTATTGTTTTGAGAATTTTGGGTTTTTAGTGTTGAGGAGTTAATATTTATTGAAGTTGAAGAGATGCTAATGCGTTCACTCGCAACACGTGTTTAACTGTTCACGCGGGAGCTTCGTCATCCGACTGAACTGCTTCTTTACTTCGCCAATGGTGTTTGCCGCAACTTCAAAAACTCTAAAAAATTGGAAGGGTATAGAAGTCTTAAAAAAATTAATTAATTTAAATTTTAAATATTAAATTTTTAAAATTAATAATTTAATATCTTAATTTTTAAATTTTATTGTGATAAATTTATAACTTGTATTTTAAATTTTAATTTAAAAAATAATTTTTTATTCTTCAATCATGTTAAAATTTAAAAAATAAGTTATAAATTTATTATAATGCAATTGCGAAATTGAGAGATAGATTGGTAAATTTTTAAAATTTAACACTTAAAATTTAACTTAAATTAATTGATTCTTTTGAAATTTTTTTATCATTCTCCAAAAAAACTAAAACTATTACTCGGTGTGTGTTTGGATTAAAAAATTTATAATTGAGGTTAGCAAACTGAAATTAAAAAAAGTTAGTTGATATAATGTGATTTATGTTTGGATATTTTTTTTAAAAGTCAGTTAGATAAATTAAAATTTATTTGGATGATTTAATTCAAAAGCCAGTTGAGATATTTGATGAAAAAAATAAGCATGAATTTTTTTATCTTAAATATTAAATCTTAAATAAGCATATTCATATTGTTTTGACTAACTAATCAGTAAAAAATATTAAATTTAAAATCACAACTAATAGGTACAATATTTTAAATATTCAATCATGAAAACCTAAAATAAATTAATATTCAATTGATATGATTTATAAGTTGATCTCTAATTATCTCACAAACACGCTGCATCTGTCTTAATGATCTAGGTAGATTTGATGAAGATGCCTCACCAATATCGGTATCTTCCTCCTCGACATCTACACTTTCATCTTCATCTTGTATGAACTGCTCGTCAATAATTGAATTTCTTCTAATAAAGTTATGTATCACCATTGTTGCACAAACAATTTAAACTTATATTTTATATTTAAATTTGGAAAACCTATTCTTCCACACTCTAAAAGTTTTTTCTATAGTGTATCTCAAACTTGAATGATAATAATTGAAGATCTCATTATTGTTTGCAAATCCTGCAACTCGCCTGAAGTCTGGAAGGTGATAATGTTCACAATGATATGAACCAAAATATCCATTTAGTGTTGGATAACTAGAATCAACCAAATAATATCTACTTATTAAATGAAAGGAAGTGTTGTAAATTTGACCAACATTAAATCAATGCAATAATAATTATAATGACTTTAATAAAATATACCTAGAGGTGGATGCAAAAAATGCATTGAAAGAGTTGATATGGCACTATCAAATATTCGAGCATCATGAGCTATACCTTCCCATCCTGCAATGACAAAAGTAAAACACATGTCCCAATCACATACAGCCATGACATTCTGTGTTGTATATCCCTTTTTTTCAATAAATTTGATTTGATTAGCAATACTAACCATGCATGGCACATGAGTGCCATCAATTGCTCCTATAGCATCCTTAAAGAATGACCAATACCATGGATCATTTTGAATTTTTGAATGACATCGTTAAAATAAAGGATCAAGTGACTTTATGTTTTTCTTGGAAAGGTTAAAGCAAGCAGTTAATACTTTATAAAAATTTATATGGACGATTTCTCCTGAATGCTAAAATCATTCCTATATCATCCTATTACCAACTCCATGTCCAACTATATTTAAAAATATTCCAACCATTTCTTCAACACCATTTTTTTAATATTTCTTTAGACCAAGCGCAACTAGTGTCACACACAGTTGTCTAAACAAATGTTTTTCCATTCAAAACATTTTATAACAACGATCAGGATAACCTTTTAAAATCTCATTGACCCACATTTGCCCTGTTTGCCTGCTAGTTCTTCGTGGCTCTTTACACACATATGGCATCACATATTCACCAATTAATTGACATATTTTTTCTTGCTCAGTTATATCTTGTTGTAACAATGGAAGTAGTTGGTGAGCCATATTTACATCCCAACCTTCCTTCCAACATAACATATATTCATTTGAATCTTCCATGATTTTTAAACCTAAGTTAAAATAATATATAAATATCATTCAACAACATAAAAAATAAAGCATAAGTTAAGCATTAGATAATAGTTAAATATTTTCTATAAACCAAGTCATCATTTGCATAGCAAACTATAAGTCAAAATAAAACAAGTATAAGTCAAACACAAGTCACGTCATCATAAGCCTAGATAAAAATTCATTCAGATGTATTCTTTAAAATAAAATCTGGTAGATGGTAGACTTGGTGCTTCAACTAATTGACCAAGTGATTAGGATGATCTTTAAGTTGCTAGTAAGCATCTCGCATAGGCTTGTACATAACAATATTGATACATCTCCAATGCAAATCTTTATCACCAAAAACTTCTGGGAGTCCATTTAAGTGAGCCATAACCTTAGAAACTTCTATGTCATTTGCCAAAATCTTGTTCATTGTCTCTATTCTAGCTCTATTATCTTTAGATATTTCACTCATCGCATCTGCTATTTTCATTGAGGCAAAGACTTTTTGCTTTTTCCTCCTACCAATGCCTACAACCCTCTTTCTCTTGCCTTGACTTCTGTCACCACTAGTTTCACCGATATTTGTGGTGACATTTAAGCCCAACAGCTCATCAGTGACCCCAATAGGTACTATGGTGTCAGATAAATTTAGCTCATCTTCACTATCATCGAAGCCTTCTTGAAGGTCAATAGTAGGGTGGTACACATCTTCGTCATCATCATCCTCTAATTGGGTCTGGGTAGCAAATGGTATAAAAAGTGTCTCCCCAGTTGCTGGGATATCCTTGAATATCAAGCTTAATTCCCTTGCAAATCTCAAGCCTTTGTATCTAAATTTTTCATAGAGGGGATTTTCCTGCAACCATTAAAGTAGCTAACAATTAAAATTCTTAAATAAAATTCTAATATGAAAAACACTTAACAACTAATCCATACCAAGATTTTTCGCTCCCACCACTCATCTAGAGCATTGATAGTATTCTTGTCACTGTCCTATCCTAAGCCGGTTTCACTTGAAAACAACTTATGCCATATGTTCCATTTTTTCCCTATATTGTCTAGTTTATTTTTTAGTTGCTTTCGCTTATATCTTTTTCCTATTTTTGCCTCAAACCCCTCGATTATTGCCTGCCACCCATTTTTGTTAAAATCAGTTCCTTTCCTTTATTTCTTATACACTTGCTCTAAGTATTCCTTAATAAAATTTTTTGTCAAGGTTGAATTCCACATAGCTTTTCCTTTATTGCTATTCATTGTTCTATAGACTAGCTAGCCATCACAAACATGCAAAATTAATAAATATCTCTACATATATATATATATATATATATATATCCTTGAAAATGAATAAGGGATTGTAATCAGATCTCAAGGTTTCAAGAATATTAGCTATGGTCATCTCTCTTAATAAACCCAGCTAACTCTTAATTTCTCTTATCCTATCAAACTGACATTAAGAAACAGATTTTAGAATATTTAAAATTTAAAAGAATAAATTAAGAAAATAATAATAGAATAAATTGTAACAAAATAAATATCTAATTAATAAATTAAAAACATGATATGCATGCATTTTTCAAGAAGCTATTTTCGCCTTTTTGTACAGCACTATAGAATCAATTTGCACAGCATGCATGCATTTTTCAGGAAGTTGTTTTTGCCTTTTCAAGAATATTATGAGGCTTTCAACTCACCAAAAAATAAACGAACAGGGATTAAATGAATGAACAGGGGATTGCTTTTAGATTTCAAGCTTCTATATTCGTCTAACAACATTATAAATAACAGCAACTTGAGTTGTAGAAGATCGGCCATAAAAACCAACATTATAAATAACAGCATTATAACAGCATTATCAGTCTTTCATACTTATGTTATATGCACGCATGCAGAGCACGATAGATCAAGAAAATAAAAACCAGCAACTCAAGTTTTCCAAAAAAAAATGACAACTCTTCCTCTACTTTAAGATAAATGAAACAGGGGATGGAAAGTAAAGAGGATCACAAGCATAGATAAGTTTTGGAACAGCAAAGCATGACAGGTCAAGAAAACAAAAACCAATAACTTGAGTTCTAAAAAAGATGGCAAGTCTTCCTCTGCTCTAACATAAATGAAACAGGGGATGGAACATAAAAAGGATAACAAGCATTATCAATTCTGGAACAGTAGAGTATGATAGGTTAATGTAGAAATAATCTTTGAAGAACGAACAGCAGAGCACAACAGGAAGGAAGCAAAGAAGGAGATGAAAAAAGAAGGACATTACGTGGCAGAGACAAGCAATAGAGAGCAAGATTCGATGATGGGAAGTGCAGATCCGATGGACATAGTAGAGATTGAGAGGCAATGAGAAGAAGAAGCACTTCGAAGCAGGAACATGGTGGATACTAGAAAGGATGGCAGTGAGTAGGAGATCGATCGAAGGAAGCAGATGACTAGAGCTAGAGATCGGCCAGAGGGAGCAAATGACTAACAAAAGGAGGTAGATCTGAGGTGTGTAGAGCTTTGCACAAGATCTGAGGTGTGTGGTTTGGAGCAGATGGGGAGGTCATAGGAATAAAAGCAACACGCACAAGAAGCTAAGCACAGCTCGGTAGAGAGAAGATAAGAGAGAGAAAGCATCAGAATTTAAAATGCATTTATTGCTTTTAACAGGTAGTAACGTGAACGCTAAGAAGGAAAAGCTAGGGCAGTGAGCTTCTAACTTAACATGTGTTTTCATGCCAACTGAGGTTCAAAAATTTTGCCAATCCAAACAAGATAATTTTAACATTTTACCTCTTAACCTCAATTTTTCCTGTTCTAACTAAGGTTAGAATGCAATCCAAACATGCTCAACATTCACTTTCCCAAATTTTTTTTTTGGAGTCAAAATTGCACTGAAGAATAAAAGTACCTGGTATAAGCAAACATGATGGGTAAGTAGATAGGCTTGAAATTTCATGGCCATATACTTACACCATATGTTTATTTGTTTGCACCATAATTTTTTAGTCCTTCAGTACAATTCTAATATCAAGGAGAGAACAATTTTTTCAAAAGGAAGAGAAAACAAAAAAAGTATTTATAGATCATTTTAAAAATTAAATCAATATTAGTTATTATTTTAAAATATGATACTTCTTCCTTTCTATCCAAAATATAAGCATTTTCTTCAAACTAATCTTGATCCAAAATATGAACAACTTAATAATTGTATAACTTTTTCATTTTACACATTATATTTATTAACTTAGATTTTTATGTAAAATTATTACTTCTCACTCGATAATTGAGATTGAAGATTAAAAGGAAAAACAATGTACATTTTTCAAAAAAATGATGATTTTATTGATACATGAATTATTCTTGAAAGTTTCTTTATTTTAGATAGGAGAGAGTATTAATATATTTAGGGCATAGTTGTCAAACTCTCAAGTTGACTCTGCGAGTTTAACGTTTTTACATTTGCAACTTACAAAATCGTGTCAACTCACTCATAAACTCAGACTAGATATAAACTCGGTTAAACTCATAAATTTACTTCTGAGTTTATCATTTTTACGTTTCTAACTTACAAAATCATGTCAACTAATTCATAAATTTGGATTAGATGTAACTTTGATTAAACTTGTTAAGCTCGTCAATTTTTTTTTTGAGTTCAGCGAGTTAAGTATATACTATAAAAATTTAGTTTATAAAAATTATAAGACCTGGTTCAAAGAAGAAAAAATTTGAAATGCAAACTAATATTAATAAAAAAGAAAAAAATATCAAAAATAAGTTCTCCTATTGTAAAATTTTTATATATTATATATGATAATTTACATTTATTTTAGATAGGAGAGAGTATTAATATATTTAGGGCATAGTTGTCAAACTCTCAAGTTGACTCTGTGAATTTAACGTTTTTACATTTGCAGCTTATAAAATCGTGTCAACTCACTCATAAACTCAGACTAGATATAAATTTGATTAAACTCATAAATTTACCTCTGAGTTTATCATTTTTATGTTTCTAACTTACAAAATCATGTCAACTAATTCATAAATTTGGATTAGATGTAACCTTGATTAAACTTGTTAAGCTCGTCAATTTTTTTTTGAATTCAGCGAGTTAAGTATATACTATAAAAATTTAGTTTATAAAAGTTATAAAACCTGGTTCAAAGAAGAAAAAAATTTGAAATGCAAACTAAAATTAATAAAAAAGAAAAAAATATCAAAAATAAGTTCTCCTATTGTAAAATTTTTATGTCTTGTATATGATAATTTATCAATGTAGATGAATTTAATTTTAATAATTTATATTTTTAATATATTTAAATTAAATTACAATCATATGTCAATGACTATTTGTTAATAGAAGTAAACTCTTATGAGTTTGCGATTTGAGTTTGCGATACGAGTTTACATTCCTATCACAAGTTTACTTAACCTTGTGAGTTTAATAACCTTGATTTAGGGCTCATTTGTTTAAAATTAAAAATAAGTAATTTTTAAGTAGTTTAGAGATATTTTATAAAAAGAGATTTATTTTATAGATATTTTATAAAAAAACAGGCATTATCTTATGTTTGGTGACAAAAATTAAAAAGTGATTATCAGTTAGTTATTTTTAAATTTTATGATATTTTCATATAAAACTCTCTCTCTTTTATCTATCATATTAGATTATTTTCAGAAATTACTCAAAGTAGCTTATTAAAATAATTATAAATTTATTTTTTTTATTCTGATTATTTTTAAAAGTTTAAACAAACATATAAAAACTTATAAAATAATTTAAAAAAAAGTAATTTTTTATGAAATAAGTCAAAGCAAGTGGCCCCTTGGTAACCTTAATTTTAGATTCATTGAATATTTACATCATTTAAAAAAAACAGAGAGTTCGCAAAACAATTTTTAACAAAGAGCACTCGTGAGAGTAAAACTTAATACTTAGACATTTTGCAATATGACTTATATTTACAATAATAAAAAACTTATAAAATATGATTTACAATAGGGATTGGAGGTTGTAGTTGTACAATGGTTTTCTTAACCAATAGGTAGTTTTAAACACAAATAAACAAAATAAGTTTGACCAGGAAAATAAACAATATAAGTTAAAATATAATTTAAAAGAAAACATTATATAGTATTAATTATTTATGTAGGAGTTTCGTTATTCAGCATAAACTGAACTACTTTCTTTGTCTTATAATAAGACGGAGGGAATATAAGATAATTTACAAAATTTTATGAATAATTTCTAAATTTATAAATTTTAGGAGTAGACAGAAAGACTTAGCTCACCTTACAGTTAAGAAAATGATGAGTATTATTGAATGCATGAATGGAAAGAAGACATTTTAAGGAATAAATTAGGGAGAATTGCACTCATGGCTCCTAGAAGCAACAAAATTGCAATTAAGGTCTAATGAAATTTGAAATTATTCTAGAGGCCAAAAGCCTTATTTACAATTATATTTTTCAGTGAAATAACCTATCTACCCCTCCCAAAATTAATTGATCAAATCTTATCTCCTCTACTTCATCTCTTCTTTCTCACTCTTCATTATCTCCCTTCAATCAAAATCCTTGTCCTTGAAGCTTTAAGGTGTGGTGTATTTATCGTATCCTTGAGCTTTCACTGTATCCATGGAATTGTAGGAGGTAAGTTTAGAAAAGTTGATCATGGGAATCTTCTAAGCATCAAAGGCACACATACTTGGAGGGAATAGAGTTCAAATGATTGAATTCAATAAGCTCTTTTGTGATAGGCATCGTTCTCATCATCTCAAGATTCTCTTTATGGGTTTGGGTTGAAGAAACCAAAATTTAAAAATATAAATGGCTTGAAGAAATCCTACATCATGATAAATACATTGATTCATGTTGAAAGTTAAATTTTTTGGATTCAAATCTACCCATGGCCTAAATGGACTTTGTGATGTAAACACTATAATGTAGTGCTATGTGTAACATTCTGACTTTCCTTATTGATTTTTCACACATTTATAATTAATTAACTCAATTAAAGTTATTAAACACTTAGTGTAATAGAAAAGTGTTTACCATAATAGTTTAAAAAAATAATTTACTAATATGGTAGATAAGAATCTATCATGGTAGAAAGAATCAAACATAATCAAATAACTCTATCATGGTAATTTAGGAAATGTCCAAATTAAAGTGTACCTAATAGGATTCCATTGAAAGAAAATGATAATTATTGGCAATGCATTTTTTGATAATGTATTAAAGCATGAAGTATGGTTTCTAGGGGTTAAATTGTCCAAAAACTAAGTTCTAAAGGAGTAAAAGTTGCTAAGGGACCATTCTAAAAATAAATTTTCTAAAAACAGGGCATTTCTATAAAGTTAAGTCATGTGTCATTGCATGTGTGTCAAGCACCATAGTATCTGGCACAGAGAAGCCACTTTGCCTTCTCTATGACATGTGTAATAGCTCACAGGACATGCACGATGGAGCACAATGCTGTATTAACACAATGCAAAAACTATCATAAAATTTAAACTTTCAAAGCGTATAGCTAAACATATGACTTCAATTTGAGTAATTCAAGTGTCTACATGAAGCTCATTTTAAAATCTAGCTAATGGATTTAATTTGTTTTCCATCATACATGGATTTTGTCCACCAAAACATAATTTGGTATAAAATATCACTTTTCCAAGCACCAAATACTTCTAAACCAAAACCAAAGCCTCAACCAATATGTGGAACATTTGACCAACTCAAATTCAACCTAACCAACAATTAAACCATCATAACTTGACACATGCATGTAAAATTCTCATAGTTGAGTTATAGCTACTCAACATAGTTAATTAGATGAAATGCAATGATATTAAGTAATAAAACAACTTTTATTCTAATGACTTAAAAATCTCAATTCATTCTTAGGAGATCCATGAACATCACAAAAGTCAACACAAAGGCTATTAGTTACAAGTTTTCATCGAAATGGATGAGTCATGTACTCAATAACAATTCAAATGCCCTAAGGCTGGCACTTATACGTAATGAACCCAAAAAGGGACCACCATGGCCAAATTGGTGTTTACTCACACTAACTACACTTTTGGTACTTCTCCGATCAAACTATTTCCTATAAAGATATTAACAATAAAGAATGAGACTTAAAAGTCTCAATAACCAAAATTAATATGCAACTATACATGCAATGCAATCAATCATGCGATTGTTAAGTAGGGCATACAACTTACTTTCCAACCATCAATATTTAAATGAAAACTGAATAATTTATAATTTAGTATGACAACACCTGATATCCTTCCTAACTCTGTGCTTGGAACCAAATCACCTAGCCAAAAGTAGATTGGCCAAAGTTAATAGCTATTCATTGGGTTCAATAAGGGATTATCACATTGCAAGATAATATCTCCAGACAAAATACCCAAACGTACATATTTTTTCAAACAAATCCCGACAAGCCACACTTATAAACAATCAAACAACTTCACATATATATCTAAAGATGAATCATTTTTAAACATTAGTATATCATTACATATGTACATAAATCATCCCACTTGGCAATTATTTTTCAAATAATAAGACATGCTTTCTTATATACATTGATTTCCAAACAAAACATACATATAACAAGCAATAAAGCACACACAATTGCACATTAATAATGGTTTCCTCTACTCCTTGCGATAATAGCTCC
Source organism: Prosopis cineraria (assembly GCF_029017545.1). Lineage (NCBI taxonomy): Eukaryota > Viridiplantae > Streptophyta > Magnoliopsida > Fabales > Fabaceae > Prosopis > Prosopis cineraria. The sequence goes on along the minus strand of NW_026555341.1, from coordinate 12,491,406 downwards.
TGGAACAAGTCCATCATCACCTCCAACAATGTCAATATCACAATCTACACACATTATAATACTAATTATGATTAACACACTATCATTTAATACTATCAAAGTGTTAGCATGCTAACAAAACCCTAATCCTAGGGTTAGTTTAATTAATCAAACCATCCTAAATCTCTCACAACTTTCTATTTACTCAAATGGACTCAAAATCATGCACATTATGCTTCCTAATCATTTATTTAATATCTACATAGCCGAAGTCAATATTTACTCATCTAAACAACCTAAGGTTTTTGGACTAAAGCCTCACATTACCTTAAACAACCTCAAATTACTTAAGATAAACTTATTTAACTCTAAAATATCCATAAAATTCAAACTTAAGCATTGGGTACTTTAAAAAATGAAAGCCTTAACACAACCAAAGTGGAATCTTACTTGAAATGAAGAGAAGAAGATGGGGGAAGAGTTAAGAATCTTACCTTGATGATTTAAAGCCCAAAATTGTGCACAATTAATGCTCTCTACAAAAACCTAGCATAGAACCTCACTAAAACTCATTCTGTCATTCTATCATATGACATAACAATGAATTTAAATTTTATGACTATGTGTCATAATATGTACATCATGCAATACAGCTTAAGGCATAAAAAGTGCTATCTCACTTTAAGCCCAAATATTTGGGCTTAGTTTGACCCAATACTTATCTTAGATCTTATTTAACCTCTATATATCATCCTAGTCTCAATTTAAATCTTATTTACACATCTAAGCATATAATTTAACCTCAATAACCTCACTTACAATTTAATTTCCTAAGGTCACCTTAAGATGTCATTAGTCCTCAAATACATTCCTCAATAAAACCTTAATTTTTGTAATCAAATTATTATTAACAATTTAGGATGTTACATTATGAAAAAGTGTGTTGTTTGTAATGGTAGGATTGTTCTCTAGACTTTGTAGTTGTGATTTGGCTGCTGATATAACCTGACTTGTTTACTAATATAATTTGACTTATTTATTGAACTTTAAGTTATAGTGGATTATTGTTTGTGAAATTATGATGGTTTACTTGTTCATGTGGATGTTCACATGTGAATTAAGAAATTCATGACATGCCCATTATTGTGAAAATACCCTATTAAAAACACTGGATTATGTGTTGTATAGTGTTTTTGCTTATATTGAATGTTTAGTTATGAAAAATAAAAGTTAGGTTTTTTATAATATTTACTTATATTAATTTGCTAGTTGCAACTCCGCCTATGTTTATAGCCGGTCCCAAGCCCGGGTAAAGGAGGAGGGTTGTGTTAGGCCATCAACAGCCAATGTAAAAATTTGTTGAATCTATCATGAACATGGACAATAGACGTTATAATGTTAATGCTAGGTCGTTGCCCGTAAGTAACGCGCTGCATGGCTCGAGTACAGTGATAAGTGAGTTAGAGCCGCTGCATCGGCGCCCGGATGTAGTGTTAAATGAGCAAGGGCTACCGCGTCATTCTGGACGCACGCGGCTAAAGAAGTTAGTCCATAAGAGCAAAATTAGATTTGGTACTTGGAATGTTGGGACATTAAATTGTAAATCTGTAGAGGTTGTAGGGGTTATGATTCAAAGGAAAATCAATATCCTTTGCTTGCAAGAAACAAAATGGCGTGGAGAAGAAGCTAAGGATATTCAAGGTTTCAAACTTTGGTATACAGGAAAAGTAAGTGCACGCAATGGAGTAGGCATCATTATAGATAAGGAGTGGAAGAAGAACGTTGTAGAAGTTAGCAGAATTGGAGACAGAATTATTTCTTTAAAAATGATAATTGGACGTGAGACTGTTAATATTGTTAGCGCTTATGCGCCGCAAGTCGGGACAGAAGCCAGTCTTAAGGAATTATTTTGGGAGGATCTGGAGGGGTTGATTCGACACATACCACAGAGTGAAAAGATTTTTATTGGAGGAGACTTTAATGGGCATGTCGGGAGGGAAGCTGGTCAGTATGCGAGGGTGCATGGTGGTTTTGGTTTTGGAGAGCTAAACAATGAAGGGCAAACTCTTCTTGATTTCTCATTGGCGTATGATTTTAAGATTGCCAACACTTGTTTCAAGAAGAGAGATGAGCATCTCATCACTTACAAAAGTGGAGCCTCAAGGTCGCAGATTGATTTTCTTTTGGTTAGGAACACAGATAGAAAACTTTGTAAAAATTGTAAGGTGATCCCTGGAGATGCTGTAACGACACAACATAGGGTCCTAGTCCTTGATGTGTGTATTATGAGTAAAATCCAAAAACGTCGACAAGTAGTAACACCAAGATTAGGTGGTGGCAATTAAAAGGTGAGAAGCAAGATATTTTCAAGCGAAATCTTTTGGATAAAGGAATTTGGGATTCTCAGGGAAGTGCTAACATCATATGGGAGGATATGGCTAAAAAGATACGGGAGGTTGCAAAAGTAGTTTTGGGAGAATCGAAAGGTTCTGGTCCGAGAGATAAGGAGTCTTGGTGGTGGAATAATAGTGTACAGGACAAAATCAAGTATAAGAAGAACTGTTTTAAAGCCATACATTTGTGTAACAATGAGGAAAATTGGGAGAGGTACCGTATGGCTAAGAAGGAAACTAAGAGAGCTGTGGGTGAAGCTCGTTCCAAAGCTTTTGAAGAATTTTATAAGAACCTTGAGACGAAGGAAGGAGAGCAAAATATTTATAAGATTGCCAAGAGTAGGGAAAGAAAATCAAGAGATCTAGAACAGGTAAGGTGTATTAAGGATGAAGAGGGAAGAATTTTAGTTACAGATGATGAAATTAAAAATAGATGGGAGACTTATTTTTCTAAACTTTTCAATGATGGAGAGGATTCATCTAGTAACTTGGAGGATTTAGTAACTGGTGAAGGAGAACAAAATTTGTCATTCTATCGAAAAATACGTGATAAGGAGGTAAAGGAAGCTCTTAAGAAAATGGCAAATGGTAGAGCTAACGGACCTGATTGTATATCTATCGAAGCGTGGAAATGTTTAGGTGAAGAAGGGGTGAGATGGTTAACTAAGTTATTTAATGTGATTTTACGGTCCAAGAAAATGCCTGATGAGTGGAGGAGAAGTACATTAATTCCTATTTATAAAAATAAAGGAGATATTCAGAATTGTACTAACTATAGAGGGATTAAACTCATGAGCCACACAATGAAATTGTGGGAGAAAGTAATTGAGCACAGGTTGAGATTGGAGACAAGTATTTCTGAGAATCAATTTGGTTTTATGCCAGGTAGATCAACTACAGAGGCAATTTATCTACTAAGGGGATTAATGGAAAAGTATCGTTGTAAAGATAAAGATCTACACATGGTTTTTATTGATTTGGAAAAAGCTTATGACCGTATACCAAGAGAAGTGCTTTGGAAAGCGTTGGAAAAAAAGGGAGTACGGATTGCTTATATTAAAGCCATACAAGATATGTATGAGGGGGTAAAAACTAGTATAAGAACGCCTAGTGGTCAAACAAAGGATTTTCCTATAAAGATTGGACTACATCAGGGATCATCTCTGAGTCCTTATTTGTTCAACTTGATTTTAAATGTTTTGACGGAACATATTCAAGAGGAAATCCCGAAATGTATGCTCTTCGCGGATGATATAGTTCTTATAGCAGAGACAAGAGAAGAGGTTAATTGCAAACTTGAGTTATGGAGGAGGACATTGGAGTCGAAAGGTTTTCGTCTGAGTAGAAGTAAGACGGAATATTTATATTGTAAATTTGGTAAAGGACAATTCGAAAATAATTTGGAAGTGAAATTGGGAGATCAAATTATACCTCAAGTGGAAAAGTTTAGATATTTGGGAGCCATTATTCAAAATGATGCGAAATCAGTGGAGATATTTCACATAGAATTCAAGCTGGGTGGTTTAATTGGAGAAAAGCTAAAGGAGTTATTTGTGACCGTAAGGTGCCTAATAAACTTAAAGGAAAGTTTTATCGTACTGCTATCAGACCGGCAATGTTATATAGTAGTGAATGCTGGGCTCTAACGGGACAGCAAGAGCATAAAGTTGGAGTAGCAGAGATGAGAATGTTACGATGGATGTGCGGACATACACGTAAAGATAAAATTCGAAATGAGCACATACGTGAAAAAGTGAGGGTGGCACCTATTGAGGAAAAAATGGTAGAAAATCGGTTGAGATGGTTTGGGCATGTACAAAGAAGACCAAGGAGGCACCAGTGAGAAGAGTGGAACATATAACTTTGAGTCCGATTAAGAGAGGTAGAGGAAGGCCTAAGAGAACACTCTTGGAAGTTGTTGAACGTGATCTCTTAATTAATAATATTTCTAAAAGCTTAATAAATGATAGAGCACAATGGCGTCTTGCAATCCATGTAGCCGACCCCACCTAGTGGGATAAAGGCTTGTTGTTGTTGTTGTTGTATTAATTTGCTAGTTGCAAGTTCATATAAGAGATGGCATGGCAAATGTATCCCAACTAAAGCTAGGAAAATAAGCTTAACACAATAGGCCAGCTGACTAGCCCACCAATTTTAGCGAGTTGGGTTAGTAAAATAAGTCTGTTTTGCAAAACAGATTGGGTTGGCCCAACTCGTAAAATTTTATAGGCTAAACGGACTAGCTTGCCAATCCGTTTCTTCTTTTCTTAAAAAAATTTGGCACAGTGAACCTCGTGAGTATTGGACTCTCATCGTCCCACTCCTTGACTTTCTTTATGGGATGAAGACTGAGTTGCTCAATGCTTTGCTCACATATTATGAAAACACCATGCTTGGTATTATTGCTAATGTATCCAAACTCTCTCTTCATCTTCATCCACACACTAGCACTCTCCTTCTTCATAACACTATTCTTTCTATGGTTGATTAAATTTGATTGATTAAATTCCATGTTTATTTTGTTTACATATAATTTTTTTTAATTCTTAATTTGCCATGGAGTGTGGACTAAATATATACTTATGTTGTATAAATTTCAAATTGTCTCAGGGAAAAAAATGATCTTGGAGCATTTTTACAGAGAACCCGCGAGCTGGCCAACTCGCTAAAAAATAGGTTAGGTTAGGTTTTTCAACCCGATTTATCTAGTGGGTCGGCCTAACCTAACCTACAAAAACACTAACCAAAATAAAGCAGCTTGTAGCCTATTCTCCAGTGCTAATCCCAACTAACTTTCTACTATGCATCATGGTAGATAGTGCCACTAGCAGTGGCGAAGTGGTTTCTATATCACATGCCACAACGGAGGAACACTTGGCCATAACTAGTATGTTGGCTATGGTTGGCTATGATAGATTAAGCAATTGGTTATGGTGAGTGGCCTTTATGCCACAAACTATGGCAAACATACTCATAATTGTCGCCTTGATAATTTTTCCCATATTTTAATCCAATCTCACTACTAAACCTATTTCTAAGTTTTTGCAAACTCCTGTACTCTAATTGTAACTAGTTTCAAAGACTATTACTCCATTTTTCACTTTCAAATAATTTTGAGATCCTATTTGCTCCTAATGTTTTAAAGTCTATCATTTTAATTTAATTTTAGCCATGGTTGATCCTAAAACTTAATAATTGGTATGATTAGTTGAGTTTAAGTTTAGTTAATGATGCAGGCCATTATAACAATGCCACCATTATATATATAATATAGTTGGACACCTATATTAACAAGACAATCTTCATGTTTTCATGACACCGTATTATAGTTTTCACATCACAAAGTCCATTTAGGCTCATTGGCATATTTTAGATCCAAAAAAATTAACTTTCACCATATGCTAATAGCAAATTGTACATTAAGCATGAATCAATTCATTATGATATGGGGATTCTTCAATTTATTTGCACTTTTTAAATTTTAGTTTCTCCAATGCAAACCCAAAAAGAGAATCCCAAGATGATAGGAACAATGCCTACTATGAATAAGTTTGTTGAATCCAATCATTTAAACTCTATTCCTTCCAAGTATGTGAGTCTTTGATGTGAAAAAGATTCCCACGATTGACTTTTTCAAACTTACCTCCTACAATTCCATGTACACGGTGAATACTCCACACCCCTAAAGCTTCAAAGATGATGATTTTGGTTGAAGGCAGAGAAGGAAGAGTAAGGAAGAAGGACGAAGGGGAAGAGGAAGAGAGAGAAGGAAGAGTGATGAAGAAGAGAGAAAGAAGAAGAGATTAAAGTCAACTAATTGATTTTAGGAGGAAAACCTAAGTCATTTCACCTAAAAGCATAATTGCAAAAGAGACTTTTTGGCCCTCATAATAATTTCATATTCTATTGAGCCTTAACTTCAATTTTGTTGCTTCTAGGGATCTTGAGTATGATTCTCCCTCTAAATTAGTTAAAATTTATTTACTAAAAAAATGCTTTTGACATTTTTATTCAAGTCACATATTCTAAGATTTGAACTCAAAAGTTAAAATTGAAACTTCAAACTAAGTTTATTTGATTCTCTCAACCAATTGGATCAAGAATCTCTCGATAAGTGACTTTTTTTTAATAAAACTAGTCATGCTTTGCAATGGGGGTAATTTTGATTAGCCTTGTCTCCAACGCTACAAAAGATCATTAGATTCTAATTATTTGGAGTACAGAGGCAACCTAGATTGTTTCCAACCAACATGTTTACTGTAACAATGGGTTTGGTTTTTAAAATTTGCTGGAAGAGGTCCCACTTAATAATATCTTAATGTATCTCAAATAGGGTTTATTCTAATAGAAAAATACATGTACACAAAAAAAAATTAATAAAGTTAATTATTGTAATGAGATTTATATTTAGATACAAACTTTTAAAAGCCAATTTGATTTATGAAAAGTTGTTTGAATCATATATATAATATAATGAAAAATACTTTTAAATATATAATCACTAAAAAGGAAATGAGTTTTATAATATGCAATTTTTATTATATAATTGATATATTAAAAAAAATAAATGGTGTGAAACTAAATATGATGAAAATTTTATATAATAAAAATGTACAAATAATATAAAATTTTATATGTTGAACGATGTACATGATAAAAAATTATAAATAAAATAAAATTTGAAATGTTAGAAAATATATGTAGTAAAAATTATAAATAATATAAAATATATTTTTTGTTATAAATATTATAAAATTTCTCGTCCCTCATTCCATACTATTATTAAATTGCAATAATAACATCTTTACCATTTTTTTCTTAAAACTATTCTAACAAATATATTGTGCCTGCAAAAGGAACATGAATGAGAGGTTTCAGAAGAAAAGTGTAGGGAAAATACTTAAGATTTAGAAAAAACATAACTTTGAACTCTTACATTTAACTTGAGTTTTGTTATAGGTTTCTGTATTTTTTAAATGTTTGAAGTCCCTATAATTTTATTTTTAAATGTTTTATGTCCCTACAATATCACTCATAGAGAGATTTAGAATACAAAAAAAAAAAATGCAAGAATGTAGAATTAAAAAAAAAGTACAAAGATCTATAACAAAACTTGAGCAAGGTGTAGGAATTCAAAGTTATGTTTTCCCTTAAATTTTTTAATACCCCAATTCATTTTTTTTTTTTTGCTACAACCTAACTCAAAATTTTTTTTTTTAAGAAAAAGAGCATGGGTATCTGTTATGTTGGGGGTTGGGCTGTTTAGAGCATTACGGTGGGCTTTTAAAATGGGCATTTGGAAGACCAATACACAATTCAAACAACAAAGTCTCCAATTGGACTTAAATACCTAAGAACACTTTCATACAAGTACACTGCAATTAAGCCTAAACAAGAGACCTCAAAACTAAGCCAACCTACATATTCTTGTTAAAGATTATTAAACCCAATAAACCAGAAGTTAATTAGACTATTTAAATTCTAGAAAATTATGCCCAAATCACTTAATTAACCAATTAGACAATTAAAACAACCAATCAAGCAATTAAACACAAAATACGATCTAACCCAACGCAGGAACCCTAAACACAAGATTAATTAGCAAATAAGGGGACAAGGGGCAAAAATTTCAGCAACATTTACATTCAAGTTTCAAGTCCAGTCAACATCCAACATATTCAAATCCACTACATAACGTAATTTTCCCCCTAAAAAAACTTCCACTTGTCTTAACTAAAGATTTTATTTAATTAAGATCTTATCTATGTATTTTTTGAGATAAATAATTTTTATATAATAAAAAAGCATGATTCCAACTACTATAAAAGTTTTGCTTCCTCTTTACATTAAGAAAACATTATTTTTATGTTATTATTATTTTATGTTTCATGCGTAATTTTTAGTATTTAATTTTAATAAATCTCACCTTCAATGTAATTTAATAAATTTTAAATGATATTTTTTAAAATAAATAATAATTTTAATGTTAGTTTTAATCTTTGCCTCCACTGCGTGATTTTTCTAGGCCCATCAATGATCAGTACTATCTACTTGAATTTTGTAGTTCAAGTTGAGACTGATGGGCTGGAAATGCAGGGCTGGAAGAAACAATCTGCTAGCAGCATTCATTATTTGGATTTTCAAATCCAAGAGATTGACCATTCCAGGAATTTTCATGGTCAAATTGAGATTGATGCACTGACATTGGAAGATTTGAAAAAACAATCAGTTGACAGTCTTGGTCCTGAGGATTTGCAAGGGTCTGTAAATTGGAGAGGTATTCATTGTTTGGATTTCCAAATCCAAGGGATTGATCATTCCAGATATTACATTGTGGGTTTGCTTAAGATTGATGTGCCGATAATATATTTGGATTTCCAAATCCAAGGGATCGATCATTCCAAGAATTTTGTGCATGCGTTGACAATATTGGAAGACTTGAAGAAACAATGTGGTTTTGATTATTATGAGGCTTGAGGTTGAGGTTTAGAAGAGTCTGTAGATTGGAGAGGCATATATTTGGATTTCCAAATACAATGGATTCATCTTTCGAAGAATTTTGTAGATTAGGTTGGATTGATAATGCGTTGATAATATTGGAAGATTTGAAAGAGTCATATCATGAATACTTGATCTCTTTCTCTTCTTCTCATTGCCTTTATCGCTTAGACGCTTGAAGTATTTCTGAGCATAACTAAATACTTGGTTATGTGTTCTTGTTACCACAAAATTTTGGGAAATATTCATCCCATCTCCCTTCCCATATTTCTTCAATCCTTCCGAGAATTACCTGTTGAATAATATACATTTTAGGACATTAATATTAATTATCAACATTAATATAACCCAAAAGAAAACAAGGTTTCATTTTCATTCCCAACCAAAGTTTTTCCAAGTCAACTCAACCAAAATAGTGCAAAAAGAAAGAACGGATGCGTAAGGGGTACGTTGATTTTTTTTTTCCTATCTATGGTTAAAAAACAAATTGACCGCAAAACTATAATGTTCAAAATTTTAAACTCATTTTTTATATAATATTTTTATTTAATTTTTAAAAATAGTTATAACTTTTATTATTAACAAAAGTTAATATTAATTGTTAGTTGATCAGAAAATAACATAAAAAAATTTTAAAAATTTTAAAAAATGACCAAAAATTTACAATAAAAGATACACAAATTACAATCAAGAATTCAAAAAATTACCAAAAAGAGCCAAGAAAATTTTATTGATCATTTTTTTAATTTTTGAGATTATTTTCTATTATTTTTTAATTAATTAATGATTAAAATTAACTCTTGTTAATTGTAAAGGTCATATCGTACTGTTTTTAAATATTAAAAGAAAACATTACATAAAAAATATGTTTAAAATTTTATACACTCTTAAACTTATAGTTTTGAATTTTATTTACTCTTTTACCTTTCTATTTATCATTCCTTTTCTCTTTTAGTCTCTCTAAAGAAATTCCAACTGAATTGAATTTTTTTTTTTTAAAAAAAACACATGCATGTGTTCTGCTGGAGCCCAAGAGCCTGTATTTATATTCTAGCCCTAGGCACGACTATGTTCCGGTGGCTTTACCGGAAATTTAGGCTCCGGCGGCATATCATGGGCCATCTCACGAAATCGTCGGCGGACCAATTCCGGCGATAGGTCAGAGATCAAGTTGACGATCTTTAGCCAGCGGTTTGAGCAGTCCTCTGGATACAACTCAAGAGCAAGTTCAAAGCATTTGTCGTCCACGCATGTCCCGTTCTCCACTGTCGTTCACTGCCAACAATATATAATTTAAATTCAATAATTAATTATACAATAATGTTCTATAATTACATTATTATGTAACCTTATACACAATACCACATCCCTTGGGCACAAATTACAATAGACTCCAGAAATTTAAAACACATATAATATAGAATTAGAAACTAAATAACTATACGATATTAACATCTCATATGGTTAAATTTTTTTGAACATGGTAGTTTATTAACCTAATAGCTTATGCACAATTTATGACATCCTTTAACATAAAAATTGCAAAAATAAAAACAATACATATAGCCAAGGCTTATTAATTTGTTGGGAAGTCAAGTGTAAGTTAATTTAATTTAGTAAATCCCACATTAAATAGAGTTAGGTTGAAAAAGAAATATATAATTATTAGTCTTTATAATTTTATTAAATTTGGCTTTTAGCTTTCATAGTTTTTTTCTAACATTTTTAGTTCTTGTAGAGACCAAAACACTGAAAACACCAAAATTATAGGGATCTAAATGACAAATGTTACTCAATTTTATTAAAATTATAAGGATTAATAATACTAAAAAAACTTTAAAGATTAAAAGCAAAACCCGATAAAATTATATGAACTGATGATTGTATTTTCCTTAGCTTTAATATAAGTAAAAAGATCCACAGACTCAATGTCTTAATATTTTAAGTTAAGATATGATGTTATATTTATTTATATATATATATTTTCTTAAAATCATTGGGTAGCCTAAATTTATATACTCTCCTCTTCCAAGAGACTTGGCTTAATAAGTTTCTTTAATTAACTTCATTAGCCATCACGTTTCACTTCCAAAACAAACTGAACCTTAGATACATTTTTGCATAAAACCAATATATCATATTATTCACATTCTATTCATTAAAGATCAGCCATGTCATATGGTTATAAATATAAATTAGTTTTGTCATTGATGATGATAGATAGAGAAAAGAGGATAAATTAAAGAAGAACTATATTATAAAAATAAATTCATTAATAAACAAACAACAAAACATAAGATTTTATTTAATTAAAATTGTATAATTTTATTAAACAGAGTATGAATATATAACATAATGCATTGGGTCCATGCATGCAAGAATTTCTCATAAAATGATGTAAATTCACTTGTAAACGTACTATGTAGACTTCCAAATGCCATAGATTGACTCTCAAATATTAAAGGATCAATTTTTTTTCCTTTAGAAATTTACTTTTATACATTAACTGATCTCCCCGTTCCCTTCTGTCTGGGAGAGGTTGATATGCTGTAACCAACGAGAGAGAAGAGGAACATGCCAGATGAATTTTCAATATATTTTAGTTTTTAATATTTAATATTTTATTAATTTATTTATGTTTTTTATAGTTTATAAAATAATAAATTATTATATATAGACTCATTTTTAAAAAAATTATAATTTAAATTTTAATTATTTTATTATAAAATCAAAGCAGAAACAAAAATGTTTATGATAGAATTCTTTTCTTTTCTATCGTTATACATCGAAACTTACTTTTGAATTTTTATCATCTAAACAAGATTTTATTTTTCAAACTAGCTTTTAAGAAAAAATTATGCAAATATAAATTATTGACTTTTACCCTAATTTCAGTTTGTAAACATTTATTTTAACTTCAATTTTACAACTTTTGATCCAAACACACCTTAAATAGAAGTTATCAACCACTCTCCCATTTTAAAATATAAGTCTAGTTTGATACTACTGAGATATAATATATTTTTTATTATTAATTAAAATTATTGCGAATAATAGGAACTCTTGTTATTTATATAAGTAATGAGAGTTTGAATATAGTCCAGTTCTGTAGGGTAAAATTATAGCTATACTACGAGTGGGGGAATATGTGTGGTGGGTCGGATCTTACCGTTATGGTTCGGAAGCTGGATCCAGTATCAGTTGCGCGGCAACCCGAAAGTTAAGGAGAAGGGAAATAAAAACAAACCAAGCATTTTATTTGAAAAATAAATAAATAAAACAAGCAAGAGCGACCACTTGGCTTGCGACACACTTCAGAGAGCGATTCGAAGAAGAAGCAAGAAAAAAACGCGCCAAAATTATGAAACAAACATCCTCCCTGCCTTCTTATATTTAGAAATGCGAGAATTTTTCGGGGCTTACGATTCAGTTGCATTGCTCAAATGGCTTCTCGTTTTCATAATTCCAGCTGCTTTTCCAGCCAACTTATCAGTTTTGTGCTCTGTTTTTGCTGTTCTTTCTGTTTTAATTTGCAAAACCCAGTTTTGGTTCTACAGGAACTGTTTTTATTGGAATATAGTTTCGCTTTTTTTTTTAATCTTTATTTACAGATCTGTTTGCCTCTGCTTGGAATGGATGTCGAAGAATCGAGGAAGATTTAGATTGGCCCGTCGTTTTGGGAATCGCGTTGGGAAATTTCTGATCGTTGAATCAGAAATGGCTTCCCGGAGCTTCAACGTTGGTTCCAATTCGAAATCAAGCGGGATCTCGTTTTCTTCTAGATTGTTGACCGAGGATGCGGCTCCATCGCCAGATTCTCCCTCGTCATCCAATAGTACGAGATCTCCGCCTCCATCGACTTCGCCGCCGTCGGGTTCACCGCCTTCAGCAAGTCCGCCTCCATCGCCACGACCAACCCCTTCTTCGTCCCCTCTTTCTTCGCCGCCTCCATCACCACCACAGTCTTCGCCACCTCCACCATCGTCTCCTCCCTCTAAACGGTTGCCACCGCCATCGTCTCCTCCCCCTAAACTGTCTCCACCGCCATCGTCTCCTCCCCCTAAGTCATCGTCACCTCCATCACAATCACGACCCCCACCTCCACCTGATCAATCTTCTCCGCTTCCATCCTCGCCTCCAACTTCACCTTCATCTCCGCCTCAACTGCAGAACTCGTCTACACCACTGACACCAGGATCCCCAAATAACTCATCAGCCACCGGCAACCCTTCACCACCTCCTTCAACTACTGTTTCCCCTCCAGTTGCCGTTTCCCCGCCAAATACGCCAAGCTTTGCTCCGCCAACAAGGGTGTGGAGCCCTCCTCCGCTGCCGCACTCACCTTCCACCACAAACTCAAGTGGTTCATCGAGTGACTCCATGTCCCTCTCATCGTCAAGAGGGAACAGCAGCGGTGGTAATTCCGAAAAGTACATTGGTTATGCTGTGGCCGGAGTGCTCGGTTTTATCCTGCTTGCCATATTGATTGTTTTCGTGGTAAAGAGGAAAAGAAAAAGAAAAGTGGCCCATGCTACACACTATGACGCTGCCAATAACTTGCATAAGAAACCAGGTATTATGTTTTGTGGCAAATTACTACTCTCCTATGCTTCGTTTGACACCTGATTTTGTTAGAGATTATAGTAACATTATTCATGAGCTTTTGAGTTCGAGTTTGTTTTGTTTACATTCATTTTCAATTGACTTTTTTGTCTGAAGGAAAGTGTTAGAAACTGTCAACTGCTCACAAGCTTTTACTTCACCTTTTGAGTTCGGAGTTGGAATGGTCTTCAGCACTTCCTATCTAACGATTTTGGTCATCAGGTACGGAAGGGCTTTACCATGCGCAGCAGCCTGGGAAAGCGAATTATGCACAAGAGGGCTGTGCAACAAGCTCTCCCAACAAGGGAAATGGGGGTAAAGCAGGAGCAGTACAACATTTTGGGACTCCAGACTCGCCCTGGAGTAATGGTCAGATATCTTTTAGCTATGAGCAGATTACAGAGATAACTCAAAGATTTTCTAGTGAAAATATTGTAGGGGAGGGGGGATTTGGATGTGTATACAAGGGATGGCTTTCAGATGGTAAACAAGTGGCTGTGAAGCAGCTTAAGGCTGGCAGCGGCCAAGGTGAACGGGAATTTAGGGCAGAGGTTGAGATTATCAGCCGTGTTCATCATCGGCATTTGGTATCGTTAGTTGGTTATTGCATAGCCGATCACCGAAGAGTTCTTATTTACGAGTTCCTTCCCAATAAAACTCTAGAATATCACTTGCATGGTAATGTGAGTTTTTTTTTTTTTGGCTTGTCTACTCCATAGATAAAACTTTTTTATATTTCCTCTATTTATAACTTGATTCTCATTTGCGGGATTATTTGTATCTGCTGACAGCCAGAGGAGTGAAAGTCTTAGATTGGAACATGAGGATGAAGATTGCAATTGGCTCTGCAAAAGGCTTAGCATATTTGCATGAAGACTGTAAGTATATATATATATATATATACACACCTTGCATTCAATTTATTGGTTAATTTGTTCGAAGTTCTTAAAGTGAATCACAAATCATATTTTCATGATTTGCCGTTTCATTAGAACGACTACTTTTGCCTGTACGATTTAGGGAACTTCTCACCATCTGATGATTTCTTTTGCTTGATGTCAACGAACTTACAAAACTTATCCCTGTAAGCAAACATATACATAGACAATTAATCCTCTAATTCTTATAGTTGCATCCAATTTTTAATTAACTTTCTGTAGTTTTTTTTCCCTTTTTATTGAATCTTTTCTCAGTTATAAACGTTAGTTTTTTGATTAAAATCAGTCTTTCTAAGTGCAATAGGAGAAATTTTTATATAAATAGGATGTGCTGTGTGATTAGTCTAATAAAAGCATAATATTTAGATGACATTAAATATAAATTAATTTTGTCATTAATAATAATAAATAAAAAAAGTAAAAAAAAATTAAACGTACATTCTATTATAAAAATAAAATTAATTAAAATAATATTATATAATATTTATTTAAATAATTTAAAGCATTCTGATTGGAATAACAATAAATCATATGGCCACTGGAAGTAAGTATCCAAAGAATTTCTTGTGGAAGGGTGTTAATTGCTGCTGAGATGGCTGATATTAGGCTCTGACTCAGCGTATACGTGGATTAAAACTGCCACATAGAATAAAAAGGGTCGGGAAAAAAGCGATCAGAAACCTAATTTCATGTCTGGTGCTCAAGTTTCACCAAACCATTTTCATCCCCTACCACGTTGTACGAACCTGCTTCGATTCTTCGTCCACCTCGGACATCTTTATCCCAGTGAATCTCTTCACCGAAAAAAGGGGTTTCTCTGGTTTCACGACCGCCTGCCGCTTCGCAATCATCCTAACAAGTTTATCACCGTTCTTCGTATAAGCCACGACGGATTGCGTCGTCCTCTGATCCTCGGCGTTGGTTGTGATGGTCTGCTTTCCCCCTTTCATGGCGGAAAATTCGCGGTCCCCAAGTACATATTCACTACTTTCTCTGATTTTTGCTACTTACAACTTCCTCCTGGTAATGGTTTCGCTCTTAAGCTTGAGAAATGCTGAGTAAGGGAACCCAAGAAGGGAAGTGAATCGTCGAGCTTCTGACCCAGAGAGAGTTTTGGAATAAGAGCAATTGGGCTTCTTCAAAGAGGGGGCGGTTCCAAAATTATAACTTGAGGATTGAAGTTCACGAGGCCATTTTGGATTGGAGAGAATTCAGTGAGGGGAAGTGTATGAAGCAAATTATAATTTGACGATTGAAGTTGCAGAGACCGAATGCTGGAGAAGAAAGGGATGGGTTAAAGTTGTTGGTTGAGGGTTTTGGAAGAGAGGACGAGGGTTATGTTAGAATATCACGTGAAAATGGGATTAAAATTGTCCTCCCTTTTTACGAAGCCAGTAATCTGGATTAAACCTGACAAGCCAATTAGAGCCCGCCCAAAAAAAAGTTAGGGTTGGATTTAACTGTATGAGTTTTTTTTTAAAGAGAGTAGTATATTTTAAACTTGATTTGAATAAGCCCAATCACTGAAATTTCTAAATTTATATGTACATAAAGTTATTAATTTTAGTTAAGCCTGATCAACCATCCCGAACCCAATTGAAAAAAATTAGGATTGAGCTTGACTATATGAGTTTTTTTAAGAGGATAGAATATTTTAAGTTCGATTAAAATAAGCCCAATCCAAATAAGCTCAATCTGCCCGAATTATCTACTCTATTTTTTTAAAGCTACATGGCAATTTTAATCCATGTATACTCTAAGTCAAAACCTGGTCATCATTTGTCAACCATCTCAGCAGACAGCTGTAACGTGATTACATTCTGAAATTAACGGATTTTAATTGTAGGGATTAATGTCTATAACTGAGAAAACTCTATATATTGCTTGACTGTAAATAATTATATTTTTATGATATTGTATTTTCTGAAAGCGCTCAGGCTACAACCTCTTCATGTAGTTCGGGGCAAACAATTTGATAACTTCATTACAACAACGTTATCTCTTAGCTGCGCATGATGTTTGACGACACACTTAGAAAAGCATGTTAGCATTAGTAGATCAGCAATTTTATACTGGTATTATATCATTCAAAAATGACTTGCCTTCAAGATTTAGCATTTCAAATTGTACGTTTCACATTCCAGGTGTTCATTGTTGAATCACTTTATATCTTCTCTCCACTCCACGTTTTTCATCAATTCTAAGACCACTTTCATATTCATTGTTTGTTTCGTTAAAACAAAAGCAGAGTGAAATTGACTGTGTTTTGTATATGTATTTCACGCACAAGTTAAATGATCACTAATCTTTCATGTTTTACGTCAATTTGTCCTTGCTCATGGCAACTGCGAGCTTTTAAAAGTTGCTACATATTTTACTATTTCCAGGCAACCCAAAAATTATCCACAGAGATATTAAGTCAGCGAACATACTTTTGGATAATGCGTTTGAAGCAAAGGTATGCTTGTGAATACTTTTGTTTTCTGTTTTCTGTTTTCTGTTTTTGTTTTTAACCAAAATGTGCTATTCCTGGTTCTAGTTTGACGTTGTTTTAACACAGGTTGCAGACTTTGGACTTGCTAGGCTACACGACGATGCTAACACGCACGTATCAACTCGGGTTGTGGGGACTTTTGGGTAGGTTTTATTTGTCTGAACATAAAGCCGTAAATTCTGGCGTTAGCTTTCATTAGGATATGCCTTCCAGGACGGAAGAAAGAAAAAGATCCCCTTATTTACGATCATATGGAAAAGAATTGGTGGACTTCTTTTTAAGCTTTGGTCTGGAGATGTTCATTACTCACCAGCCAGAGTTAGATTATTGTCATGGTTTATGATCACAATTAATTAATTAATCCATCACTGCACTGTAGAAGGCAGGATGGACTTATGTAAGCTGGCTTGTCTTTTAGGGTTATGAAACCACCTTTAAGGTGTATTCCGAGTAAATTTGTCTGCGAAGGGGTATAATGGATAGAAAACGTACTTTGGTAATGCCTATGTATGCAGCCAGTGGAAAATTGCCGGATAGAACTGATATTTTCTCATCCACTTTGCAGGTACTTGGCTCCAGAGTATGCAACCAGTGGAAAATTGACCGATAGATCAGATGTTTTCTCCTTCGGAGTTGTCCTCCTTGAACTTATAACAGGGAGGAAACCTGTTGATCAAACTCGGCCAGTGGGAGAAGAGAGTTTGGTTGAATGGGTATGCATGAACCTTCCATTTACTTTATCAAGTAAATTTTGAAATTTTTGTTTTCATATTCTTTTTCCCTGTCTCTGCTATCCATTTGGTACGTAAGACTACTTTATAGGAGTGAAAATGGATTTTTTTTTGGGTATAATAAATAACATTAAATAACGTCCGTTTTCAATCATTGTCCTGATATTGTGATTATTTGGTTCTTTGGCATTTAGTTTTTTGCGAACAGATGCCAAGAGTGACTCATGTAATATGGCTATTGTCACAAAAGCTTATTTCTTGTAGATACCCTGTTTCAATTTCGATATAGGTGATGCTTTAATTTGTGATTCGCGGCAAACTAATATTTTGTCTGCAAGTATGTTTAAGGAAACGCTTTCAAATCCACTAACCAATTAGATCATGTGAAATTAGTAAAAAGATATATTTCTGTTGATTCCATTTTAAGATATCAGAAATATATCCAAGTAATCTTCCCCCCCCCCCTTTTTGTGGAATTTATATTCAGGGGACTAATTAAAAATCTGGCGGCTTACAAAAATGAAGTTTAAGACACACTCTTAAAATTTTCTTTTGAAAAGCAATGGAAAGGGTCTAGGAACTCACAGACATGTCCATCATTCTTTACTGTTGCTTGAAATTACAATGTTCCCGTATTGTCTTCAATCCAATATGGTATTCTAGAGTTCCCTGTGCCGACTCAATCAATTTGAGTTTTCCATTTTCCTCATTTGCTTTTTAAGACCATCAGGCTTGCCTCATTCAACTTCTCAATGCAGTTATGGTTTCTTGTGATCCAGGTTAACATACCTTGAAATTTAATGTTGTCATTATCTGCAGGCTCGTCCACTTCTGAATCATGCTATTGAGACCCGAGACTTCACTGAATTAGTGGACAAAAGGCTTAACATGCAATTTGTGGAGAATGAGATGTTTCGAATGATTGAAGCTGCCGCAGCTTGTGTTCGCCACTCTGCTCCTAAACGGCCTCGTATGATTCAGGTAATACTAAGAAACAGCAATTTTTGGTGTACATAAACTGTCTTTTGACACAATTGCTTCATTCTCTAGCATTTTTTAAGTCAGCTCCTTTAAGTGAAATGAATGTCAAGTTAACCTCTCTATTGGTTTTTATCAGGTGGAAAGAGCATTAGATAGTCAAGATGAATCATGTGATTTATCAAATGGGGTTAAATATGGTCAGAGCACTATTTATGATGCCGGCCACTATAGTGAAGATGCTATTATGAAATTCAGGAAGATGGCCATTGGTAGCTGTAGTGAATCTGAATTTGATAGGGACAGCGGAAATTACTCTTCTTCAGCAGAGTTCTCTGGACAACATACATGGCTCACGGGTGCTTCAAGTGGCGAGTCAGAGTCCCGAGCTTTCAATGCAAGTAAAAGGACTTAGTAGGGGGCAAATATGAGGGCGCACACATAGTAGTAATATGAGCATATTCATGTGAGGAAATGGAGAATAGCAGCACTCAGAATACTGAAAAGCTTGAAACTCTTCTTGTGCTTCTTCCAAAGGCCAAATTTTTCACCTTCTCTGAAATTACTCTGTTGTTTTTGGTTTGGGAAAGCATTTGTTTCAGCCCACGACGAAGGAAGGCCGACGAAATGGGACATAAGACTGCCTTTGCTTGAACGTCGAACCATCATTTGCTTCTTTCCTCGCTTCCATCAAATTTTATTGTCCCCTGTTTTTCAAATACTCGGGATGTTCACAGGCTTCTTAAAACACAAACTTGTTGAGGTTACCATTCTATTACTTGTATCAATAGACGTCTCTTATTCATTTATTGAGACCTCCTACATGGCATTTATATTATGATATATTGTGATGCTGGATCAGGCTGATTAATCATGTAATCTTGCTATTATAGAGAGAGGCCGGTAAGTCATGTTAGTGTCATATAATCTTTCTTCATGGACTTCTAATAGAGTACTTGCAAGTAATTACCATAGTCCCTCACAACAAAATTCATAGTTGCCACCACAATAAAATGTTGATATACTATACACGCTTCGATCTCAACTTTTTTCATTTAACTACAGTATGTATGGTGATTTACACATAACTAACTAGTTGTTAACTAGCTGAAACTTTCATGCAAGAGGCATTGACAATTGCTTAAAGGATCTCTAAGCTTTCTTGAGCTCAACATCAGCTCCTCTTTCCTGAGAACCAGCTTGCTTTGTTAAATACTCTCTAAGTTTGTCTGGGTGAACATCAAGCTTGTTTGCCTGTGTATGGAAAAAAATGCCTAATCAAATGTGTGATGAAGTGTTTAAACATGGAATCCTTTGACCAATATAGCAGCAAATTCACTAATTAGTGTTGGCTTCAATTTCTTAGACCCTCACCTTAACAGTCAGAATGTTCATGACTTTTTCACCAACTGTGTTCACATTAGCATTAGTTACCTGAAGTCCAAACAAATGAATAGCCTCCATCAATTTAGCAAACCCTCCTCTCTTCTTCTCACAGTGTATCTTCACAAGAAATTCTCTCTTCCCAATCTGGTTCACTTCAACCTGCACCTAAAAACATGTTGGACAAAAATTCAGTCAGTCTCTAAAGCATAGTTTCGTTCACGGCTTTGAAAAAGCAGTGGAGCAGAATTCAAGCTGTTTCTATCTTGTGTACCTCCGTCTGGGTCCTTTTTGTGCAATTAGAGGAACTTCTAGTCCCTCCTTGTTCCTTCACTATTGGCCTCCTGGACTGTGGTTTGTTCCTTTCATGATCCTCTCCTTCCGAAGCTGTCATCTCATCTCTAAGTCCTTTTTCTTGTCCCTGCAGCTCCTTTATATAATCAATGGCATCTGCAACAATGGATGCCCTATCCATCTGCCAGAAAAAAAATCAGCAGATTAGATACTGAAATAGATGAAGGAGATTCAATAACATGGTTCACACACACACAGTTTTGAGTCACATAATTTATCTATGTACCTTGCTTATCTTTGGGACCAAAGCTCGTAGAGCATATAGCCCATCTTTGATCCTGCTCCTCCTATTCCTCTCTGTGACAAGATTTTTAGATGTATAGCCTTCCCCATAAGGTCTGTTGACCAGGTCTGGTTTATCTTCTAGAGTGCCACCACACTGGAAATCCAAACCTCTTTGGTGCTCTTTTGAAGTTTCATTGGAAGGATTTGATCCACTGGAGGATCCTTCAATGCTTGGATGAGACCTGCACTGCTCTCCTGCAGATGCATGTAAGCTAGAAATTAAGCTTTGTGGACGGTATGCATCCAATGGTGGATGTTCAGAGATGGCTTCCTTGATCATCATAGAGAGACAGCAACGTGCAGTTATCAATTCTATTATCCTTGAATCTTTTGCTACCTGTGATGAAGGTTTAATAGTTTAACGTTTGAACTTTCGGATAGAATGCTGATGAAAGTAAAGTATCAAGACACATAGATCTTACAATCTCTGATGTGAAGAGCTCTATAATGCCACCAGTAATAGGAACCAAAACTTGAGTTCCAGTTGAATCCTGTCATAATTTTGCTTTTTTCAGATAGATTTTACATAACATATGAATATATAATATTCACAAGCCATGAAAATTTTATCAATTTGACAATTTTCAGATGAAATGGAAAAGAATAGCAATATGTCAGCTACCAAGAGAGGGGAGGGGGGGGAATCAAACAGGTTATCTTCTACTTAGGTCAACATCTTACTCCCAGAAATAAGCCTCATTACCGGAATCATGTGCTGATAATGTACATATTAGTTTGTTCTTCCTAACATCATATTTGAATTCTGAAGACTTACCTGGGTAAGCCACTGAGGTTGTTTTGATATTGCCACATCTCCATGAACACTGAATCAAATCATTACCCCATTAGTGATTTTACTTGTGTAAAGAATAAGCAAAACCAGAACCAAAATTTCAGAAGGAGTTAATACCCAGAATAGAGTGGCATTGTATAAGGAAGCTGAGCAAGAGCCTCACAAGCCTTCGTTCTCACTGGATGCTGATAGTGAGTATCTCTACATCTTCGATTCAGTCTACATTCCTCTTCGGTCTTCACCTCGTTGCTTCCACGATATCCTCCAACACAACAGCAGTCCATCCACTCGATAAACCTACAGAAGAAGATGAAGATGATGATGAGGATTAAGAAAGGTCAGATTTTTCAATGGAACCAACTGGTTTAAGAAATGGGTTTGCTTCATTTCACTGTTTGTAATAGTAGTTACCTACCTTGTAGGATCATCGCCATACTTCCATACTACAATATAGTCCCAAGCTTTAGTCTCAGTCAAGGTTCTGAATCCCTCCACTGCTGCTGCATCCAAGCCTGTCATTTCTGTGTCTCCTAATACTGCAAATTTTGCCTTTTGTTCTGCGATGGAGAAGCAAAAAAACATGCTTCATGTTTGCTCTCTCTCTCTCTCTCTCTATATATATATATATATATATATTTATATATATCAGTGTCTGTGTTTGTGTAATGTAAGGGCGATTTGAAGCACATGGTACACGACAAGGCTAACCAATTCGTCCTTTCCAATATATGGTTGGAGAAAGGAAAAGGGTATGCTGTAATTGTATCATTCTAATCAGAATCGTATCTTTTGCAGTGGGAATCTTACTCTTACACCCCCAGAAAGCAGTTTTTGACTCTCTTTACGCTTTTTTTTGCTCCTACTGTCCAAAATGCTTCACAGTCCAGAAGCTGCAGCGAAAGCAACCCTTAACTGCTCAGTCTGATCCACATTCCTTTATTCATTTACTTTTTATTCATTTATTTTTCCTTTTTTTTTCACCGAAAATCTACTTGTTTGATACTCTAGTGCAGGAAAAAAATTACCTTCAGATATGTTCGTGTCCGTTAATTCATGGTTAGCTTAGCCCAAATCCGTTAAAGATAAAGTAAATCAAAGCGTCATGTGTCACATGGGAGATGATTGTTTGTGGGGAATAATTCTTTTTTATTTTTAATAATTCATATATTTCGATTTCCACTTGTGTATGTTTTGAAGAGTGCTGCTGCTGGTACAGCATATATTTGCGAAAAGTAGAGCGAATGCCTAGTGAAAATCGCAAGAGAGTGCCGTTACAATATGTCAGAGAAAAGAGAATAATTGTTAGAAGCATGAGGTTTTACCTCATTACTATTATTATTAGCTTAGAGTGTATTTTGCCCCTCAATTTGCAAGAAGCAATTAGTACTGTGAAAAAAAGTATAGAGCAATCTAGCATTAATAAGCTTTTAAAATTAGTGTATCACTATCTAATTGTAATAGAAGCCTAACGTTGATCGTTATTCGTTAGTGCAAGTTAGAGAGATATTTTTATTATGATGTTTGACTCAATGTTGCTTTCAAAAGTATTCGTGAAAGAGCAATTATAGGAGTAACTAGGTATAAAAGAAAGCCATAAAAGTCTATCAACCTATGCTAAGAATTAATATTGGATCTCTGTTAAAATTAGGTAACATTATACTGATTTTAAAAGACTATGTGCTAAATTACTCCATAAATCCTTTACGTTGTCAATTACTTTTCTCGAAATATTTTAGGGGTGTTCATGCAGCCTATATATCCGGTATACCTACCCTAGCTCGACAAAAAATTGCCAAACCAAGCTAAAAAAAAATTAGCATGTTCAAGCCGGTCTGGACATTGGGCTAGGCATGCTACCTTACCCATTTGGTCATGCTCTATATGTGTGAGTGTAAATTATACGTATGTAATACAATATAATATTCAATATTTAATTAATTTTAATATTTTATAGTATGAATTTCCATAATTATTACTTTCAATAAATAATCAATATTGAAATCTTATATTTTAATAAAATAATATTTTATATTTTAATAAAATATTAAAATGAAATTGAGAATTAATAAATAAAAACAAATAAAATTAATAAAATAACAAAATTTGAACTAGAAATTAAAAAAAATAATGAAATAATGAATATTAATTATTCATTTAGTATAAATGTATGAATGAAAAGTTAGTTCAACAAGTGTTTAGTACATTTTTTTTTATAATTATTAAATATTAATATAGAATAATATGAACAGAAATTAATATGGATAAATCAGATCAAAGTCATTTTCTTAAAAAATGTAAGAAAAAGGCCTTTCGTTAAAAGTTTAAAAAAGTCTATTATGAACAAAGAAAGAGAATTAAAATTTACACATTGATTTTTTTTCATAATTTTTGGTTTATATATATATATATATATATATATATATATATATACATACATATATATATATATATATATGTATGTATATTGATATAGATTGATATTATGAGGCAAAGGGAAAGTCAACTTGTCAAGACTTAGAGTAAAATTTATATTTGGATTAATGAATAAATAACTCTGAATTATTGCTCAAAAATCACCTTAAACCCTGAATTTTTAAAATATGCAAAATAAACTCTAAACTTTTAAATTTATAACAAAATAAACCATAATCGTTAATTTTTAACACCATTACTATCTACGCAGATATTGTTTAAAGTTTATTTTTTTATGAATTTAACTCTAACTGTTACAATACCCATGTTAATAGTAACGGTGTTAAAAAAGTTAACGGTCAGGATTTATTTTACTATAAATTTAAAAATTTAGGGTTTATTTTATATATTTTAAGAGTTCAGAGTCCTGAGTAATTTTCGAGTAAGAGTTCAGGCTCTTACATACCCATTAACCCTTTATATTTCAAGTTGGAGACTTGTACTTTTATGTTGTAGATTTTTGGAACATGGATTTTGATTTGGAATTATGGAGTAGTATTTACATTTTTTTTATGTGAAATTATGGAATATATTGATTTCTTAAAATGCTGTTTATTAGATCTTGATTCAGTGAATTTTTTTTTTTTTCACATATCATTATCCCTTGTAACTTGTTAGTACAATAATGCCCACATTACTACTTCGATCATGATTAAAGAAATTGCCAAAATGTGTGATTGTGTATGTAGTATATTGCATATTCAACCTAGCTAGTCTTCTTTTCTTTTTGACTAAAAATATTAAAACTCTAAAATCTGTATCTACATCTCACACTCACCCCAACCAAGTTAGCCTCGGGTGAATCTCTCTACCCTACATTATTGCGTGGCCTTGATAATATTTAAACACTATATCAGAGTGGCAGCTTAATGGGAGGAATTTATTAGAGAAAATGCAATTATAGATGCCTATACTTTTAACATGTTTTGCTATTAATCTCCATATTTTTCTTGTTCTTAATCCTTTAGTCCGCCTACAACATTAGTTACTATAATTTGAAATATATCTCTATAAAGACTTAATTGTAGTTTATGTGTATATAGATTATATTATTTCTTGTATTAACATGTTAAAATTATGATGTGTTGAGTAAAAAATGAGCAGAAGTCATACAAAAAAAAAAACCAAAGGGGATTAAATCAAAATCGTTAAACAAGCGATGGGGGAAATTTCAGAGGAAAAAAGAATGAGACGACTATAGTAGAAAGGTTAGTACCCATTCTTCAAAATCTTTGTCCATTTTCTTCCTCAATCCCCTTTTATTTTTTCTCTTGTACTCATTTTTTATCAAACTCATCATAATTACCAAAACAATTATCGGAGTTTGTGTGCACCCCAACAAAGTTAAGTTCTTACTTCTTATCATTTTATTTAAAAATATAAAGATTACCATTAATTAAATTTAATGGACTACGGACAACAACCAAAAAAAAACAAAGCTTAAGGATCAATGCTTATATTTTGTTAATTTATTATAAACATCCAAGATATACTTAATATTTATTATATTATTTATTGTAATTTGGTAGTGTGATATTTTATTTGTTTTTTATACATATTTTATTTTTTAATTTTAAAGTAAATGTGTAAATATCACTTTTTTAATCATAAAATCATTTTTATTATTTTATTTTATTTTTAAATTTACCTCAAGGCATAGAAAATATTTTCATAACATAATTGCCTCTCTGTGTGTGTGTAGAGAGAGAGACAAAGGCAAGGGCTTATTTATTTGGAACAGTTTTTAGGTGGATAATTTTAAGACTTGTTTGCTTCAGAGTGTTTGGAAATAAAAATAACCCATGAAATAACTCCACCTTCATTAACATAGTAAAAAACATATAAAATATGTTATTATCCCAACACGTTTTCTAACAATACTACTTCATTTCTATTTGTAAAAAAAATATAACTTTTTACTTGTTTTTATATATAAGCAAAATTACATATATCAATAAACATTTATTACACATTTTTTAAATTGCACCTCATAATTTATATTAATAAAAAATAATTAATATATATTTATGTTGATTAATATAAAATATTTTAATTTAATTTTTTTATTTTCAAACATAATTATTATAGTTAATTTATTTTTTTTAATTGTGATATAATTTTTTTGTTTTATATATATAAAGACGGAGGAAGCATGTCACTATCAAGGGTTCGCTTTTAGGTGGATTTGTTAAGTTGGAGGATCGTTGTTGTTGTGTCCTTCCATTTACTTCGTTATATTTTTTATCTTTCTTCTTTGTTCCTGTAGGTCTCTTTTGGGTTTGTCTGTTTTCTTTTTGTTTTCTGCCTTTTCTTTTTGTTTATGGGCTTAGGATATTAGCTCACTAATATCAATATCTTAGGCTTTGTTGAATCGTTTTATGTTTTCATTAATGTAATTTGCTCTTTGACTAAAAAAACAAAAACAAAACGAACACAGTATGAAAATTTTTACTCCCATAAAGAAGAGACTGGTAAATACTCGGGAAAATTGTGGAAAAGGACTAAATAGGCAAATTAATTGGGGGAAAAGGACCAAATCCAAAATCTGCTATTTTCCTTCTCCAACCTGCATTTTATCTTCCATGGTCCTGCACTTTTGTTCTATGTGCCGCGAGTTAAGTCCTTTTTTCAATTAGTTTGTTTAATAGGTCCTTTTCTTCAATTTTCCCCTAAATAAACCTCACTTGATATTATTTTCTTCAAATATCTGCATCCAATAGTGTCACATATTTATCAAATGACCAAAATCATCTTCTGCATAAAATCAATAACAGTGACACATACTTTCATGCATAAAAAACAAAGCCAAGAGACTCTCATATCACACCATGAACAACCATACAATTCATAAAATGGGTCAAACACTCTTCTTAAGATGATTGGATCCTAACTTGCTAGATGTATAAAAGTAAGCTTCCTTTATATATATATATATATATATTCAGATAAATCACACCAAAGCAGATAAACTTTCGGTTCAAATCTAAAACACTAGAAGAACATAGAAACTTGAATAGAAAACCAATTACATGATAGGAACAATTATGTTATTCATTCACAAGGTAAACCTTCAAGGACTATCATGCCCGTGCCCGTGCCCGTGCCCGTGCCCTTGGCCGTGCCCGTGGCCTCTAAGACTTCCTTTTCCCCCATTCATCTCAAAGCCCTTCTCTTCACTGCCACCACGGCCACCGCCACTACCAAAGACAAGTGGCCTGGGTCCTCTGCCTCCGTAGCCGAGCCCACGCCCGCCAGGCCCATGCCCAGGTCCATTGGGTTTGGTGGTTGGGATTCTCTTGTCGAACCCAAGTTCAACATCACCCTCATTGGGTTGAAAAAGATGGTTTTGGTTCTGATTCTGGTCGTGATTATGATTCATGTTTTGCTGCTTGAAGGGCTTATGGCTATGACCACCACCATGGCTCTCGGGGCCGGGACGGCGGCGGCTGCAGAGGCGACCGAGAAAGCAAGCAATGAGAGAAATGACTAAAATGACAGCGAGGACAATGAAAACTGCCCCAAAAGATCCATTGGAATGATGGGAAGGTGGCTGGTTTGTGACACTGATGGGGTACACCTGAACTGGCTGCTGAGGCTGTGCCTGAAAGGACATGTTCTGTTCCGTGAGAAGAACACAAGTCGAGAGAAGAAGGAGGGGAAGCAGCTAGTGAGGATGTGGAAGGAAGAGGAAGGATCAATTTGGGTATAAGTTTGTGAAGTGGTTTGTTCTTTGAGTGCAGAGAAAGGGAACTATGGAATGGTTAAGTGGTGAAGCAATCCCAAGTAGATTGAGTTGATTTGATTTACCTTGTGAGAAGAGGTTAAGTACTTCAAATAAGTAGCTCAACAAACACCTAATGCGAGAGGCTTTCTTCTGTAAAGAGACAACCCAAGTAAAAGTACATATTCTGTGTGTTACTTTACACAAGAAGAAGAGAGTAAGATTGAGTTTTCTTTTCGGAGCTTTTGTTACGTACACATTATATACTGTAGTTTTTAATCATGGGAATGTGATAGATAGGCTCTTTTGGATTTATTTCAAAGAAAATAAATATGTCATGTGGCAATTGATTGCTTCATCTGATAAGGCTATTCACTGTATGGTTAAGTCTCTGCGTGTAGCAACACTCAACTTGGAGTCAAGCATTGCTTCTCTCCACCCCCAAAAAAAAAAAAAAAAGCTCTTAAGCGTTACTCCGACTTGGCTGACATCAATTCAACTATAACCAATTGGAGTGAAAATAGGATTTTACAGTGGTTAGAAATTATTATGGCAGTTAAAAAATTGGTGTGGTTACCCGCAGTACACTGGCTTTACATTATGGGTGAGGGACAAGAACTCTCATTCTCATTCAGTAAACTGATACTTAGTAATTTGATTTTCGAAAACAAACCTAATTGAAAAGGATTTGTCCTTTGTAGACTATCTATTTTGAGGGAGATTTAGTTTCTATTATGATGGGCGAAAGATGATTTTAATCTCACCAAATATATATATTTGTAAAAGTTTTTGTTCCTAGTTTGTGAAAAATTTGGGGAAGATGTTAATAGAAAGTGTATAACATTAGAGCTGGTAATTTAGATAAAGTGAGGTTGTTTAAACAGGGCTCAATCCATGCTAGACTTATTTATATTATATTTAAAATACTTAAACATATAAAAAAGTTCATGTAAACAAACTTGACCTTAACACATCAAACTTTTAAATTTATTTGGGCTAGTTTAAATATCCGAATTGTTAAATATTATTTTATTAGCCAATTTCAATTTTTATGTTAAAAAATTAATATTTTTCAAATTTTATCTAGTTTTAATTTTATTTTATTAATAAAAAAATCTGAGTATTCAAACTAAATTCATTGAGGTTCGGATTTGGCTTAGATTCTTCAGGCTTATTCATGTGCCCAAATTACCAGCTATTTATAATACAATTAAATTTAAGATGGGTATTTAGTGCACTTTTAATCAGGCTTATGGTTTCCTTTTTGCCTTTTTTTTTTTTGGCGAATGGGGAGGGAATATGGGAGAGAAACGTTGAGTTAATGGGCTTGGAACTAACTGATTAGCTTCATGATTTTAAATAATACCAAAAGGACCATGAAACGCTGATTGACAAGGGCAAGCCCCTTTATTCATTTTGGTTTAATTTTTTGTTGCTTTTTGTTTTAATTTATTGTTATTTTGATCGATAACGAAGAATAAAAGCAGAGAAGCGACAACACTCCAACAAGGAACGAACGAAGATTCCCAATTATGGTTCATGCATAAGGTACGTCACCTCGAAAGTTGTTGAATTTTGTGTTCGTACTTCCCTCTAAATAGCAACTATCAATTATTTATATTTAATTTTTTTTTTCATGAGTTTGGAATTTGACATGATATGGGATTTTATTTTTTATTTTTTAAAAAATTCTAATATTTTCGGTTACTACACATATAAGAGTTAAAAGTCTTTTTTAAATTTTTTTATTCTTTTTTGTCATTTCTTAATTAACTAATAGCTAAAGTTAATTTTTGTTAAAAGTATAGGTTAGAGTGTGCTATTTTTAAAAATTGAAAAAATAATTTTTATTGTAAATAAATTTAAGGTCTATGATGTTACTAAATCTAAAATTTATGAAATTATTTATTTGTTTACTTTATTATACATGCAACTAGAATGGAGCAGACAATTAGAGTTAAATTTTATCCACTATATATGAAATTAAAACATAAATTTAACATTCTCAAAAGAAGAAATCTCACATCATATAATCATGTCAAAAAAATGCGTGCATAATCATAAAATATTATTCATTGAGAATCTTGATAAACTATCTTTTGTTTAATAAAAAGGAGGGAGAATTACACTTAGGACCTTCAAAAATAAAGTAATACCATTGCATGCTCTTTCAATTATGAAATAATTGTTTAGGCCAAGGGCTCTTTTTATGAATAAGATTTCTGCTAAAAAGACAAAAATAGCCCTAACACAAGTATGTGTTTACATATTTATAACAATAGGTTTACATACTCACTAATTGTGAACATAAATATATATATATATATATATATAAGTATATGGTTATAAATATGTGAAGTTATAATTATAAATATGTGAAATTATTTCTGAAAATATTTGAACCTATGCTATTAGCGTATAAGTGAACACGTAAACTTGTTATTGTGAATATTTGAACTTTTATTTATGAATAAGTGAACATTTGATAGTAAATATATGAACTTATACTTCAAAGTTAGGGTATTTTAGTATTTTCAGTGAAAATTTTATTTGTAAAGAGGGTTATTGGGCCTGAATGACTATTTCAAAATTGAAAAGTCTGCAGTATAACTATTTTGCTTATGAAGGCTTCAAATGCGATTCTCCTCAAAAAGAGGCCTGAGAATAAAGAGCAAAGAAAGTTAAATTCACACGAGTGTCATGGCTCTTCTCACTTTTGTTCGTTCTATTATTTAATTGTTATTTGTTTTCATGAGCTTTAATATTCCATGTCAGATCCAAATTAATTTTGTCAATAGCTTATGGATATTTTTTTTTTAAACATGTCTTTCACCAAAAGTTTAATCACTACTTTATATCTAAAATTCAGACTCGAGATCTTTAATTAAATTGTCTCTTACTCATTGATTCAAGCACGAGATGTTCTTGTTAACTTTTTGGTAATGTATTGTTATTTTGTTAAATGTGAAGGGAAGTTATTAAAAGCACAAATACTGAAACAACCCAAGAAGGCACGAAGATTCCTCGGAAACGTGAGAATAATTTTTTGCTCGTGCTACTCCACATTAATAATTTCTTTTTTTGGTTCATGGTATATACATTCCAATTAATTATTTTTAAACAAAATACAAGTATACAACGTCCCTTTTACTTTTTTATATAAAAATAAAATAAAATTTTTGATTATTATAATAATATTTAAATTTTAAATTTTAAATACTTTAATATATATTATCACCCTAGATTGAGACTAATTTTATTTCAACTATGTTACCGAGCAAAAATAGATTACCTGCTCCATTTTTATATAGTCCTTTTGTTTAAGTTGGATGACACAAACACACACATGTATTGCTCACTTCCATATTAAAATTTTAAAATGATAATCTAATAGTAAATTGATTATTTATTTATTTTTAACCAGAAAATTGATTAATTTATTTAGTCTGAGATATTTTGTTTTAAAAAAGTAGAAGGAACATCGTATAAGTTGACGATGGACAATTTTGGGCCGAACTTGAGGCCTCTTTGAATTGATCAAACTTCTACGATATTTGGAAACAATTGGCTTAGTCACAAGATGGCTACCGAAGCAAAACATGGATATTTTCAGTTTTATTTTGTCTAAAATAAATAAATGAAACGAATACAAATATAATTATATAAAATTTCAGATTTATTAGTTACTTTCTGGTACAACACGTCCTCTATTTATAGACGTAGGTTTTTTTTATTGGAGAATTTGAAGGATAAGGAATGTGATTTAATTATTGATAGATTTAAAAAATTGAAACTTCAGTTTGGTTTAAAAAAATTGAAGTAAAAATAATTTTAATGATAAAAAGATTAAAGTAGCGTTCATTTATTAATTTTTTTGAGATGCAAAATTATTAATTATTAATTTTTTACTTCACTTATTAATTTACCAATGCGAGTTATAAATTGTATCAGTTATCAAACAAGCAGGAACATCAATTGTTAATCTAAAAACTTTATTTATTAATTTACTAACAGTAGTTGTAAATTACAAGACCTGTCAATAATATACAATGAGTGTTAGTAAATTAACAAGTAATGTTAGCAATTTAACAATTGATGTTGCAACTTGTAATTGAACAACTGATGTTTAAGTCTTGTATAATTATTGATAGGTCAATTTATGTAATTTATACATTATATTAGTAAATCAACAAGTTAAGTAAAAAAATTATTAACTAATGATTCTGTACCTTAAACAAAATTAACAAGTGAAGAATAATTCAGTCTTTTCACCATTAAAATTATTTCTACTCCACTCCTTTTAAATTGAATTGAAATTTCAAAAAAAAATTAAAAACTACTAATAATTAAGTCATATCCTTATCTTTTTTAAAAGTGTGGTAGGAAGTCATGGATTCTTATTATAATTTTAAGTTGTTAGTGCCTATTTCTTTTGTGAACCCATTTTATAATTTTTAACTCATTTGATATATTATAGTAAATTGATTTGATAGATTAAACACGCTGTATAACAAATTTGATTAGAAACACTATTTTTGATTCTTATATTTTACTTGAGTTTTGATTTAAATTCTTTTATATATATATATATATATATATATATTTTAGGTCTCTATATTTTTTTCATCTACAATATTAATTTCTCTATTTTTAAAGGGATGTTAATATAGCACAACCAACGTTGAGATTGCTAACATGTTCAAAGATTCTATCAAGCTTGTGCTAATGTGTTTAACTAGTAATTTTTAAAATCCAAAAAAAATTTAAAAAAAAGTTGTACTAGATACAAAAATTGACTTGGAATTAAAAAGAAAATATCAACCACTCCCAGTCAGCTTTCTTTCGTCTGAGAACAAAAACTTTTCATATAAAAAAATAACAATGTAATGAAAACAATGGACTGAATTAAATATGAATATATTATGAAAATAAGAAGACAGAGAAAAAGAAAAGAGAATAGCAAGGTAAGAAGGATTGAGAGAGAAAATAATAGAGTATAATTCATTTATTTGGATATCCAATATTTTTATACATGACCTCTATTTATAAACTTTCAACTATTGAAACCTAACCTTAATGTTGCAAATGAATAAAGAAGGACATAACAACATAATATGTTACTTTGGAGGTTATAAGGCATTAACCTTGAGAAACTCCTTCTAAGTCATTTATTGGGAGGTTATGGGAGATGAAGAATCTTAAGTATTAGGAGTTATGGGCATCCACTCATAATATTTCCCCTTGGATGTTCATACAAAATATTGGCCTCATTAAAATCTTATTAAAAAAAACTTAATGGGATAAAAACTTAGTGAAGAAAACGAGTATACAATATTTTTAATCACTCGTTAAAATTGCCTTATTAAAAATATTTTTAGGAAAACCCAGTAGAACAAAACCTTAAAAGGGAAAAAAGAGGACAATATGATATTTACTCCTCATAATCTCTCCTTGATAATAATATTACTTCACTCGCCCTGGTGACGCCATCACTTTATGTCTCTAAATCTGCGCATTCCAATATCATACATTAACTTTTCAAATGTCAAAGTTGGTAGTGTCTTAGTAAACAAATATGAAAAATTGCCACATGACCGAATTTGATAAACATCTATATCACCGCCATTCAAAAGGTCATGAGTGAAAAAGAATTTTAGATAAATATGTTTTGTTTTATCTCCTTTAATGTATCCTCCTTTCAATTGAGCTATGTACGATGTATTACTTCCATATAATATTTTTGAAATCTTTTTTCCAACAATAAACTATACATCTTTTAGATATGATGGATCACTGATCTTAACCAAACACATTCTCTACTTGTTTCGTGAATTGCAATTATTTCTACATGATTTAATGAGGTAGCAGCTAAAGTTTGTTTTGTTGAACACCAAGATATTTTTGTACCCCCACAAGTAAACAAATATTCAGTTTGTGATCTATCTTTATGTGGATATGATCAAAATCATGTATTTGCATAACCAATAAGTTGTGATCCAAATTTATTAAAATAAAATAATCCCATATTCATTATCCATTAGAGATATTGAAATAAGTGTTTAACTCCATTTTAATGCCTTTTTGTTGGGGAAGAAATAAATCTTGCTAATAAATTTACAATAAATGCAATATTAGGTCTTATTAAATTAGCAAAATGCATCAGTGCACCTATAGCACTGAGATATGGTACTTTGGACCAAGAAGTTTTTCATCTTTCTATTGAGGGAAGAAAAATGATTTTTTTTATCATCGAAAGATCTTACAACCATCAGAATAGTTAATGAATGTGCTTTGTCCATATAAAATCGCTTTAATATTTTTTTAATATAAGTTGATTGATGAAGAAAAATTCCATTTGCTAAGTGTTGAATTTGTAAATCGAGGCAAAATTTTGTTCATCCTAGATCTTTCATTTTAATTTTTTTTTAAACAATCAACTGCCTTTTGGAGCTCTTTAAGAGTTTCAATTATTTTTAAATCATCTACACATACAGAAATTATAACAAACTCTTATCCATTTCTCTTTATAAAAACACATAAAAAAATTAGATCATTTTTATAACCTTCATTCAACTCTTCTATATTGTTTCAATCCATACAAAGATTTATGCAAATTGATTGCATATTTTTCTCAAAAATCTTTATATGCTTCTGGCAATTTAAATCCTTCAAGGATTTTCATATATATATATTTTTGTATCTTAAGAGCCATATAAATAGGCTATAATAACATCCATTAGGCCCCATATCAAGTTTTTTATGTACTGTCAAATAATTAGATATTTTAAAGTGATTACATCCACCATAGAAGAATATGTTTCTTTATAATCAATACTAAGTTTTTGTAAAAATCCTTACGCTATAGGTCGTGATTTATATCTAACAACTTTATTTATTTTTTTCCATTTCATTTTCACAAAAATACTCATCTATATCCAACTAACTCTACACTATTAGGTATTAGGACTACAAGTCCAAAAATTTCACATTTTGAAAGTGAATTTAACTTTGCTTGAATTGCATCTTTTCATTTTGGCCAATCATTTTTATGTCTACATTCTTCAACCCATTTCGATTCTAGATCCTTATTTTAATTCATTATTTCCACAGCAACATTATATGAAAATATGTCATCAACAACTATATGTTTCTATTCCATCTTTTCCCATGATGATATAATTTATCGAGATCTTGTCATTATCTTCAGGTACTCAGACCTCTTTTGTTTCTCCAAAATGGAAATCATCAAAACATGCTGTGAATAAATCTCTAATTAATGGTTCCAAATACTTGATTATAGAGCAAGATTCAAAATTAACATACATTCCTAACCTTCTTTGAGATCCCATCTTTATGCGTTGTGGTGGAGCAAGAGGAGCAAACACCGCACATCTAAAAATTTTAAGATAGAAAATATTTCGCTCCTGACCAAAAGCCAATTTGTAAGGGAAAAATTTATGATAACTTGTTAGCTTAATGCACATAAGTGCTATTGCATGTAAAATCGCATGTCCTTATGTAGAAATAAGAAGTTTTGTCCTTAAGAGCATTGTTCTAACTATCAATTGGAGGCATTTAATGAATGATTTTGGCATACCATTTTGAGCATGGACATAAACAACATATTTTTCAACTATTATTTCAATTGATATGTAATAATCATCAAAAATTTACAATAAAAATTCACTTGCATTAGCAAGACGAATTGTCTTAATTACATAATCTAAAAATTGTGTTCTTAATTGAACTATTTGGGCAAGTAATCTAGCAAATGCTAAATTACGTCTTGATAACAAATACAAATATGACCATCTTGTAAATGCATATATTAAAACCATAAAAATTTTAAATGGTCTACATGATGGATTGATAGGTTCACATATATCCCCTTAGATACGTTCAAGAAAAGTATGGGATTTAATTCTTACTTTTGTAATTAAAGGTCTTTTAATTAATTTTTCTTGAGAACAAACAGCACGAGGAAAATTCTTAAATTGAATAATCTTCTAGTTCTTCAGTGGATGTCTATGTGAATTTTCAACAATTCTTTGCAGCATAGTTGAGTCGGGATGGCCTAACCGGTCATGCCAAACGATAAATATATCTTAATTGGTAAACTTATTGCATTTATTTCAACTATACTAATAGTAGTATAGCACAAACTAGAAGATAATGTGGATAATTTTTTTTAGGACGCATTTCTTTTCAGATCTAAAATCTGCAATATACAGATATTCAACATCTTTCTCATTTGTACTCTTAAAATGATACCCATTTCAGCAAATGTCTTTAAAAATTGATAAATTTCTTTAAGACTTAGATAAATATAAGGCGTTATCTATACTAATTTTTATTCTTTTGGGTAATATTATAATTGCTCTTTCGGAGCCATCAATTAATTTAGTATTACTTGTTATGGTATTGACACTTTTATCTCTTATTGTTAAATTAGTAAAATATTTTTTATTTTTAAGTATGGTGTGAGTTGTAGCACTATCCACGAGAAATATATTTTCATTCTTGTGTCCAATAAAAGAAAAAAAATATCCATATTCTTCAACAAAAGAAAAAAATGTATTAAAATAAATATTTAATAAAATGAAATTTATTTCAAGAAATAATGCTTTTATTACAAGAAGACAAGAAAGCTAAATAAAACATAATCTGAAAACACAATCTAAATTATTCTAATTATTTTTCAACCAAACTTATCTAATCTTGATTTTTCAAATAAATCAACCACCTCTAAGTGTGTCATAGCATCAAAGCCATTAATATCATCCAACTCATTGATATCATTATTTTTGTATGCAAAATTTGCCTTAACATCATTATTTTGAAAAGTGAACTTTGATTCTATATTATTTGAATTTATTTTGATGGAGGCTTGATAAAACTTTGTTAGATGCTTGGGCATACAATAGGCACGTGATCAATGCCCCTTCATATCACATCAGTAACATTGATTTTCAATAGTTTTTGAAGGACCGTTCTTATTTCTTTTTTGCCCTTCATTATTTTTCTTCTTTTGGTTGGTATTAGGATTATAATTAGTACCACTACCATCATGATAACGGTAGCTAGCATGTCCCTTTCCAAGACCACATCCATGGTTGCGACCGCGACCATGACCATGGTAATTATTACTTATAGTCACATTCGCTTCAAGGAATGGAGTTGATTCAGCAGGACGAATTTCATAATTTTTCATCAGTAACTCATTATTTTGTTTAGCTACAAGAAGATATGAAATTAATTCAGAATAGTTTTTAAAACCTTTTTCACGATATTGTTGCTACAGGTATAATCTCTCCTAATATCCACCTGACATTAGAAGGGGTTAATCAAATCACCATATTTACAAACCAACAAACTGTATTCCAAATCTCATTTGAAAAACTTGGGACCCAAGACTTATTTTGCCAATCATCATAATCATTTGAAATACTGTACACAATAATCATTGCATAGCGGAAGACTAATTCTTACATTTATCACAATCAATGCATGCCTTTAAAACAAAGAAATAAGGTCTGAAAATAAGAGATGTGCCGCAACATATGGCACAGCCACGTTCAGCCTACTCTGTGCCATTAACCGTGACATGGCACGTATGCCCTACGGTGTACATAAAAGCAAAATCTACTGTCAAATGACAGTTTGCAAGGCGAACCTCTAACGTGCGCAATTTCCGCATACGAGATCCGATTGGAGTAATTCAAGCACCTACACGAAGCTCATTTCATAAGCTAGCTAATGAAATAAGCTTGGACACAATCCAATAATCTAATCAAAATTTGAATACTTGGGGTGTAAAAAGCTATTTTTTCAATAAATTTATGGCACCCAAGCACTCAAATCACTCACATTGTCTCATTAAATTATTCTAGATCTTGAACCAAGTTCAAAAGGATCTTATTCACTTGATTGACCACAATTTATATCATACACACATATACATCAAGAATTGGCTACTCAACAGCCTAACTTCACTTCAGGCAACTTTTTATAACTTTACTCAAAAATACTAGTTTGATCATATTCTCCACAATTTCATTACTAATGCACATATATCCACATTCACTTCTAAAGCTTAGCCTCTACTATTCATTTCACCATATATTCACATATATGGCTAAGATTTACAAAGTCACCACAAATCTCAACAAGTCATTACTATGCACATGTACATAAGTCTTATGGCAACTTATTATACGTATACAAAAGAAAAGTTCATTACACAAACTTCACTTTCACACAGCTTTCACAACTTTAAGTCAGTCTTGTGTCTTTTCCTTTACTCAGCTCACTAACTTGACCTATAAAAATGTAACCATGGGAGTGAGATAAATATCTCAGTAACAGAATAACTCACTACTACTGATTATTACATGCAACCATAAGCAAGTGTTACATAATATATATATATATATATATAGTTAAACATATTATATAATACGGGTTTCACTTCAAATTACATCAATATAGTATTTCACACATATATATATATATATAGTTAAACATATTATATAATACAAGTTTCACTGCAAATTACATCAATATAGTATTTTACATTTTCACAACTATACTCACCACTATTCACCACTTATAACATGATCATTACCATCCAAACCTTTGAATCACCCTGACTGAAATATGCTCACCTCAGATCAATGTACATACTCATTAGCCCTAAACACACCTTCAATAGTAGAATCACTCGACCAAAGGTGTTCTAACACACTTTTCAGACTATGATTTCTCCTCATTTCACATAATGGGTTGTCATTGGCTCAAACACCGCATTACAAATGCTAAGGGGCACAAATCACCAACACCGCACCTTAATAGACATTAAAGAGATAATCTTCAATACCACACCTCAAAAGGTAATAAGGAGATACAATTCTCTAATCCCGCACCCCGTCGAGTACTAAAGAAAATAATGTCATATGATCTTTCACTACTTCTCCTTACGGGTAAACTCACACCCTTATGATCATGCTTTTGTATAAATAACATATTCTCATATAAACTCATATATATACACACACATGTAGAAAATGTTATATCATGCAAATTCGTAAACTCTAATCTTCAGAAATCAATTTCATGCAAGACAACTCATTTGGCAAAAATGCATATTCTAAAACTCTCCTTATGCAACAATACCCATACTTTTAAATAGTTACAATAGACAATCAAATGGAGAAAGTTATTCGGTTATCTCAACCCATCTAGACCTTATCTTAACTACTTACTTTATTTTCAAGTAAAATTACATTTTCTAGACCTTTGGCAATTAGGTGAATTTCAGTATCTAGCACCCATGACAGATAATTCTTTCCTATAATATCAAGAGCCATAAATTTAAGTTTGATAAGATTGTCATGATTCAAACTAAAATAATAATAACAATAAGAATTATGACAAAATTAATAAATAAAGCATAATAAATAAATATTATAGTAAAAAAATCCTTCACACACACACACACACTAAAATGATTAATAACAACAAAAAGATTATAGAATATAATTCATAATAAGGCACAAGATAAAAAAAAACACAAATATAAACAACCCAACTTATTAAACAATAAAGCATAATAAAGATAAAGAAATGCAATAAAGTAAATAAATTGATCGATAGATCAAACAATTCATATGATATTAACAAATAAAATAAATTATATTAATAACATAAATTGATCAATATAAACACAAACACACACAAAAACAAACAAACATAGAATGTATAATATGTATATATATGGTATTAATTTAATGGAGGACTAAAAAAACGACATCAAATACATAAACATAAATAAAGAAAAATAAATATATCAATTTTGATAAAAATATAGAACAACAAATAATAAAAATAAAGCAATGAATGGTTAATGAGACTTGATTAAATTGAATCACTAATCACATAATTATTTTTAAATGAATAAAATGGAGAAATGTAAAATCACTTTGTAACTTAAAAAAAAAAGGAAAGGGATAGGAAAATAAAACAATAAAATATAATGAACATTAATAGAACAATGATATAAAATATAATTATATGTATAAGATAAGAACACATTAATCTAGCTAAAATCTTATACCTTATTTTCAGAGCCAATTTGTGCTGATATTGTATTATGAAAATAAGAAGAAAGAGAGGAAGAAAAGAGAATAACAAGGCAAGAAAAATTGGGAGAAAAAATAATCGAGTATAGGTCATTCACTTGAGTACTCAATTCTTTTTGCGTGACCTTTATTTATAGGCCTTTAACTATTCAAACCTAACCTTAATATTATAAATGAATAAAGAAGAATATAATAACATAGTATGTAACCTTTAAAAGTTATAAAGCATTAACCTTAAGAAACTCATTCTAAGTTATTCATTGAGAGGTTATGGGAGATAAAGAATCCTAAGCATTGGGAATTATGGGCATCTACTCATCTAATCATATAATATTCATAATAAAATCAAAGTTATTAATTTATTTTGTTTCTTTTCTAGTCTCCTATATTTCTTGGTTCCTTATATGTCTCCTCTTATTGGAAATAATATTATTTTAGGCATAGTTGGCATTAAATATAGACACCTCTTTTAATGGATACTTGAACTCTAGTTCACTATATTGTGAAATACTAGCATATTCTGCTAAACCCAATCCTTATTGAATAAAATAATAATCACAAGTACTATGAAATAATAATAAATGAAAATGAAAGGAAACTAGTTGTTCCCATGAATGTTAAGAATATGGATTGAGTTATATGGATTAGCACAAATAGTATATTATAAGGGTTAAGTCAGGTTGAAAAAATATTAACCAATATTAAAATGGATCTTTTATGGCCTGGACCAAGTATTAGTTACCCAAATGGGTTAACCCTGATAGGTTAGCGTTAGCTTATTCAATCCATATTTTTTAAAAAAATAAAAAAATTGAAAAAAATGGAGGGAGTTTTAGCACCAAGATCCAACAAGACAAGTAGATTTTGAAATAAATCATGATAAAATTGATCAATTTCATATATTTATGATATAATTTTTTTTATTTATATAAAATATCATAATAGAACTTCTCATTAAAATATTTTTAAAAAATAATAAATGGGTTGGTGAGTTGGCCCATTTGACCCACCAACTCACAAAGGTTGAGTTAGAATTTTTTTAAAAATTATATAAAAATAAATTAAATTTAACTCAATTTATATTTTTTTAACTTATACTCCTTTCGTTAAAAAATGTAAGGCGTTTTTTGAGGAGTTGAATATTTAAAAATGTAAAGCATTTTTAGTTTTTTGATGCATAATCATTGCTTTTTTTTAAAAGTGCCTCTATTGATGAATGACTTTATATTTATTGTAATTTGTTTAATAGAGATAAATATAAAAAGATAAAATTAATTTAAAAGTAAGTAATTATTTTATTGAGAGATGAGATTTAATTAAAATATTTTATATTTTTAAATAGATGGAGTATAGGTTAATTCATATCATTCAAGTTGACTTATATTTCTAATTTCACCAGTAACAGCGCTTCTTTCTTTGCCTGAAAGAAATCTCGAGTTCAAAAATACCTTAACGAAGTGGTTTTGCATATTTGTCTTGTTTAGAATCGAAGGTGAAGTTTACACATTACGTACAGATAGGGTGCACTGCACATACCCTTTCCACGCCATGCACCTCATGGTGTCGTCTGTTGTGGAAACTTGGAATCCGGCTTCGGTGCTGCTGAGCACCATCATCCAGAAAGATCCGAGATTTTTTTCAATTTTAATTTTAATTTTAATTTTTATAAAAATAAAACTTATAAATTTTTTTAATAAATATATTCATCATCAATCTAGATAGTATTAGTATTAATTCAATCTAAGCCTTTAAATAGTTTAATTTAATATTATAATTTTCATAAACTAACAATCTAAATATATTCGGGATAAGACAGATTTCATATTAAATTTTTTAATAATTTTTTATTTTAATAAAACTAAAATAAAAATTTTAAATCTAAACCTTGAAATAAAAATTTAATATTGAATTTGAATTGTTCAGAATATATCTAGATGATCAATTTATGAAAATTATAATATTAAATTGAACCATTCAAATTAAATCAGTATCATCCAGATTGATGATAAATATAGTTATAAAAAATTATAAATTTTACTTTTATAAAATTAAAATTAAAATTAAAATTAAAATTAAAAAAATGTGGACCAGATCTTCGTGAGTGATGAGCACCTTGCTAAGCACCGGATTCGGAAACTTGCTAGCGTCGAATTCATTCAACATCATGTGCTGACGTAATATTCAAATTATTGCAAGTTTTTTTTTCCTAATTAAAACTGAAACACACATTACAAATCAAAACAGAGAACACACCATCAAATTCAAATTGAAGGGATCTCTCTTCATTTTCTCTTCAACATAATTTTAATTTAACATAGCATTTTTTTATTCACATTTTATTATTTTATTTAATATAATTTTAATTTAATTTATTGTTAAATTATTGTTGTAACGTAAATTAAATATGTTGTTAAAGTTTATTAAACGTTGTTGTTGTTAAAATTATAAATTTAAATCATTTAAATTATACAACAACAACAACAAACCTTTATCCCACTAGGTGGGATCGGCTACATGGAAAATCATTTAAATTATAATTAAAGTAATTCTTTTTTTGTTGAAGATTGTTGTATATTTTTTTTATTATAAGTATTTTTTTATTTTAATTGAATTTATTTAAATGAAATGAAATGTGGAATCTAAAAAAACAAAAGAAAAAAGAAAAGTTTAGTGCCGGACTATAGAACAAATTTGCTAATCGCACGGACCAAGTTTATGATAAAATGTGATGAAAAATGAAAGAGCTTGATTGCCCAGGACAAGACATTTCATGGGCAGGGCAAGACGGAGAATGATAGTTGTCGTCGTTTTATTGGATGAATGCCAAATGGGAATTGGAAAGAATGATAGTTGTCGTCGTTTTATTGGATGAATGCCAATGGGAATTGGAAAGAGAGAAATGCTTAATTATTTTTTGGACTCACTAAAATGCTTAATTGCTTCCTTGGTCACCAAGGAAATATCCAGATGTCGGAACGTTCCAGAAATTAGAGTGTGAGGAGAGAAAGGACAAATGCTGAAAATAATGCCTTGTCTTTGTCCTCAGATCCACCCTTTTTCTTTATAAATCAGCGATTCAGTGCGACTCTTCTTGTCCCAAGTTACTTTCAGTTCGGTGCTGTTAGTGTCAGGGGAGAGCTTCGAGGTTTCGCAGTGAGAAAAATGTCTGGTGTTGATAATATCGCCCACGATATTCGATCTGTCCTCTCTTCTTCGGAGAGGGACTATCTCCATCGGAACAACGGCGATCAGGTACTTATTTGGTTTTTTTTCATCTAATACTTTGACATGATTTCTACTTTTCATTTTCTCAAAAAAGTATCCTGCTCTGGCATTTGGAAAACTCGAACTGTGTGTTTCTTTATGAACCCGTCATAGGTCCATGAGGCTCCAGTGATATTTGAAGTTTTGATCAACAGCCTTAGCACTAGATTTATAGTCTTCTGAGTCGATTGGGTGTGAAATTTTCTATCTTCTTGCCTATACCTGCTGCCTGTCTGATTTGATCACTATCTCTCTGTATTTTCTGTCATGTTTGATTCGCGAATTTCTTTAAATAACGAAATATGTGAATTATGAGGAGCCATCATGTTCTTATGAGTTTTTGATATAAGATATACTCTGGGTTAGACTGTTCGAATAGGGAGCTGCTTCTGCTAAATCAAAATAATAAAAAGCGAAATGATTTTGAGTGTGAACTCTCAACTCTGATAGACTCAACAATTAGATACATTGTTTCATTGGAAATGATAGCTCATAGTTATTATTTTAAATGATTATGATCGTATTGATGAAGAATTGATAAAGTCTTTGCTGGACATATTCAGGTTAAAATTGAGAGTTTGAAAGGGAAGAAAGTTGGCTTATATTTTTCAGCATCTTGGTGCGGTCCTTGCAGACGATTCACCCCTACTTTGGTGGAGCTGTACAATGAAGGCTTTGGCAAAGGTGACTTTGAGATAATCTTTGTGTCGGCTGACCGAGATGAAGATGCTTTTAAAGACTACTTTTCCATGATGCCATGGCTTGCCATCCCCTTTTCTGATTCCGGCACGCGCAGCCACCTCAATGAATTGTTCCAGGTTCAGGGAATCCCCCACCTTATAATCCTTGATGAGAATGGAAAAGTCACCATTGAAGGTGGAGTCGAGGTTGTTCGTGAGTATGGAGTTGATGCATACCCTTTCACATCAGAAAGGATCAAAGAGCTCAAAGACCAAGAAGAGGAAGCCAAGAACAACCAGTCCTTGAGATCTCTTCTAGTATTCAAGTCACGTGACTTCGTTATATCTTCTGATGGAAATCAAGTAAGTTTCTAGAACTTTACTCTCTGCATATGACAGAACAGAGGTAGTGTTCCCTTTACTTATTACATCAAAGACCAACAAATCCTGGAAATGTAAATTTAGATTGTTTCTGTTTTAGCGTAAAATCTATATTAATGTTGGACAATACAGGACATGGTTTGAATTTCGCCTTACATTTACATGCAGATTCCTGTGTCCGAACTGGAGGGGAAGACAGTGGGTCTGTATTTCTCATGTTTTTCATACGGTCCATCTGCTGAGTTTACACAAAAGCTTGTGGAGGTTTATGGGAAGCTGAAAGAGAAGAGTGAGGACTTTGAGATTGTGCTGATATCCATTCATGATGATGAAGAATCGTTCCACCAAGGACTGAAAAATGTGCCCTGGTTGGCATTGCCGTATAAGGACAAGAGCTGTGAGAAGCTAGCTCGCC
Organism: Prosopis cineraria; assembly: GCF_029017545.1. NCBI lineage: Eukaryota > Viridiplantae > Streptophyta > Magnoliopsida > Fabales > Fabaceae > Prosopis > Prosopis cineraria. The sequence goes on along the minus strand of NW_026555341.1, from coordinate 12,446,908 downwards.
ACTTTGAGCTGTCGACCTTACCCACTTTGGTTATTATTGGTCCGGATGGAAAAACCCTTCATTCAAACGTGGCTGAAGCCATTGAAGAGCATGGTGTTACTGCATACCCTTTTACTCCTGAGAAGTTTTCAGAGCTCACTGAGATAGAGAAGGCCAAAGAGGAAACTCAGACTCTCGAGTCCATTCTAGTTTCTGGGGATCTAAATTTCGTCTTGGGGAAAGATGGAGTCAAGGTATTTTTCTCGAAAACAATCGAACCTCACGTTTTTGTCCTGCTTCTTAGATTTGTATCAATATCTTGTGAGTAGTCGTCTTCATCGGCATGTCTTGGATATGCCAAAAATATTTTAAGACGCAAGATACATTTTTGTTTTGGAATTACAGGGAGATAAAGAAAAGTATGAGTTGAATGTCGATGTCTTTGAAGTTTTAATTTAGTTCTTTATGATGAAAGATTAGCATGTTTTACAATGCAGCTTTTGACTTGTTAGATCATATAAAACATGAAACTCTTTAGATAAAACGAAATTTTACAACTATTATCCTCATAACCTTTCCGCTGATTCTCGTATGTCTTCTGTCACAATTCTGTGATAATGAGTTAATGACAGTGGTTCTCCTCTTTTACAGATTCCAGTGTCAGATTTAGTGGCGAAGACAGTCCTCCTGTACTTCTCAGCTCACTGGTGCCCACCATGCCGTGCATTTCTTCCAAAGCTTGTGGAAGCATATGAGAATATCAAGGCCAGGGACAATGCACTTGAAGTTGTCTTCATCTCTAGTGACAGGGACGAAGCCTCGTTCAATGACTTCTTTGCTGGAATGCCATGGCTGGCTCTTCCCTTCGGTGACTCGAGGAAGTCATTCCTGAGTCGCAAATTCAAGGTGCCAGGCATCCCAATGCTGGTGGCCATCGGACCCAGTGGCCGGACCGTCACGAAAGAAGCGAGAGATCTCGTCATGCTCTATGGTGCTGAAGCTTATCCTTTCACCGAGGAAAGGGTGAAGGAACTTGAGGCAGCATCTGAAGAGATGGCAAAGGGGTGGCCTGAGAAGGTGACACACAAGTCTCATGATCATGAGCTTGTGTTGACTCGCAGGAGGATTTATTACTGTGATGGTTGTGACGAGGAGGGTCACTCGTGGTCATTCTACTGTGACCAATGTGACTTCGATCTCCATCCAAAATGTGCTCTGGAGGAAGAGAAACCTGGAGAAGTTACCAATGAAGAAGAGAGTAAAGAAGATGGGTGGGTTTGTGATGGAGAAGTCTGTTCAAAAGCCTGAAGAAGAGTGAAAGTGTGAAGACTGTTTGTTGTATCGAAGTTGTCTGAAGACTTCTTGTGTGGATTTCAAAACATGTGTAGTAGTAGTAATAGTAACAGTATGTTAGTTGTTCGAAAAAAATACTTTTTTATCGGGGGATAAAAAAATGGTCTAGTACAAGTCAAAGCCCGAAGGAAAAGAGGTGTTACAAAAATAGACGTCATGCTTGGCTTTAATCTTTTGCAGGGAAGAAGTTGACTTGCGTTTTTCGATTAAAAAAAAAATGGTCTTTCATACTCGTTCACTTTCCACGTTATGGTGTTGTGGAAACTTGGCTAGGCTTTAATTTATATCACACAACGAAGAAAAATCCAACACGCAGTGTATATGCAATGTAAAATTTTTCAGCAACAAATAGCAAGGCGGGGATACATATCAATCTGTTCTACTAATGATCAATATGACCAGGCGCAGAGTTGGGATTTATGTATGAAAGAGTTTGAGATTGAAATATATATATATATATATATGTATGTATATAATTTGTATAAATTTTGAAGGCGAGAAATATATAATATTTATATTGTAGTAAAAAAAAACTACTACATGACTTGTGCTATCTACACACGTTATGTCAAATAAATCAACAAAACGTTTAGAAAATAATGTTAGCCAAATGACATCAAGTATTGATCTGGTATAAAATGTTATCTTTATTATCTAATTTTTCTACTTTGTCATTTCATGGACATATTGGCATTAAAAAGTGGTGATTTGACTGACTAACCGTTCTAGTTGGTAAAAAATTTTCATAACTTACAGAGATTTTGAATTCAAACTCCACTATTAATATAAAAATTTTTAGTGAATAATCTATAAATATATTTATAAATACTATTTAAATCGTGCCTTAGCCTTGGAGGCTTGGGATACCACTCACTTAAATTTTTACATAGCAAAAAAGTGTTAAAAAAAAATTAAAATAGGTGATTTGTTTAATGACAGGTATCAAAATGAATGGACGCCCCAATTTTTGTGCACATACCTTAAATGTATATATCTAAAATTTAAATTAGATAGTAAAAACAATATTTTTTTCAGAATTTGAAGAACCTAAATAAAGTAAATGCTAAGTACGAAGATCATTAGTTAGGCAGTAATCGTTTATGATTTTAGTTTCTTTTTTTCAATTCAAAAAAAAATATATTAGAGAATCTGGCAATTTAGTAACTGACAAGTGACAAGTTAGACTTTGAGGGAAAGCGAGAAGTGATTCCAATATTATTATTAACCTCTTTAGCCGACTCTGGTGTCTCATGCAGAAAGGTTATCCTACAATGCTTTCAATTGTGGGTAATCTTATAATACACAAAAGAGGAAAATGAAGAATGACATTTAATGCCTCTTAAGAGAATTCATTACAATAAAAGGTTATCAATTTTGTGTCATTTTATGAAAACACGTACATATTGTTAAAAAGTAAACCTTCACTTTTTTTTTTGTTAGAGTTTTCTTAAAAATTTAACAAGTTAAAGTTCAATTTTTAATAACAATATACAAATATTTTTATATCCAATGCAAAATTGATAAGCCCTTATTATGATAAATTAATTTGAGATGACTTTAAATTTGATTCTCACATAAGAAAATGGGATATAAAAATATTACTGCAATATCATTCATGAGAGATATTTTTAAAAAAACATTACTTTGAATCCATATATTTTGCTTGCATTTTATTATTGATCTTTATATTTTTTTTTATGTTTTATGTCCCTATATTTTTATTTTTTGATGTTCAAAGTCTCTACACTTTGTTCACTTAAGGACCTAAAATATTAAAAAATAAAAATGTGGGGATTTAAAATATTAAAAAAATGTAAGGATTTATACTAAACGTCAGCAAAATATATGAATCAAAAATTATATTTTTTAGATATTCTTTTCATGTAGAAAGGAAATTGTTCTGCGATTTATGCAGTCAAAGATAGTTACAGACTCTTCCTAGGTGATCAAATTTGGTAAAGCATCAAACTATGAGAGACCACCATTTTATGGTTGCTGGGGAATATACACTTTTGTGGGTTGGGCGGAGAATTAAGGAAACATATTTTTCTTTAGTTATCTTCTGGACCTGGACCCGGAAAAATCGAGCTCTTGTAAATTGAACCTACCCGCTTTATGGTTTAATAATTCAATTCAATTTAATTTTTGTAATTGTTACATACAAGGTGTTATGATACACTTCCTATTCATAATAACGTAATTTTCACATAAAATTCTTAATTCTAAAATACTTCAAATTTATAAAAAATTAATTATTTAATTTTTATAATTTTAACTCAATTATAATTTAATCTCTAAATTTAATTTATTATAATTCAGTGTTTGAATTTTGATTCAATACAACTTATTCCTTGTAGTTATAACCATTTAAAATATTAGTCCATATACTTTAAAAAATAAATTAAAAATTTTAAAATTATTCTAAAATTTTAATTTTTTATATTCTTTATAAATATTAAATGTTTTGGTAATTGAAAATATTAGTCCCTAAATTTTAAAATAATTTTAATTATGATAATTTTATTTTCAAATTTAGAAGGATCAATATTTAAAATGATTGAAATTATAGAATTGAATTGTACCTAATTAAAATTTAAAGACACAGTTATAATAAAAAATTATAAAGACTGAATTATAATGAATCAAAATTCATAAACTAAATTATAATTAAATTAAAATTACATAATTAATTTTTTTTAAAACTTATATTAATTACAAGTAGATCAAAACTTTAACAACTCAAGACTTATAATCCATTTTTCTATAAAAAATTTTGTGCAGCACATCAAGGTTAATTTCTAGTTTGGTTTGTACAAATAATAACTAATTAGAACTATTTTAGTCTTTTATATAACTTGAAAAAAATAAAAAATCATCCAAGAAACATAGAACATAAATTATATGATCTGTATATTACCCATGATTGATGAATTATTAAATGAACTATTCATGGATATGAAACTACTGGGTGTGGTGACCCCACTCAATATAACTAATATTTGACTGTTGTCATGTTTTTTCTTTTTTGAATAAAACTTAGGAGTAATTTAAGGGGGGGGGAATTAGAAGGACGTTATCGTATTAAACCTCGTTGTTTGGCATCTGATTCGCCAGCTATCCTATCGGATTATAAAACGTTGACGCCAATAGTCCTCCTTTTTATTATACGAATTGAAATAATTATATGACTCATATGATATATCATTAATTAGTGAAGTTGAATAAATGGAAATAAAAATCAAAGCAATAAGCCGATGATTATTGTTTATTATAAGGTTATGGGCAAATTTGTCCTATAAATTTTTGATTAAATAATGAAACATTTATCTTTTCAATTGATGCAATGTTACTTGAAAGTTCTAAAAATTATGCAATATTACCCTATAATAATATTTGATAAATGTTTACTGTTATTATGAGGGTTATAATAACATTTGGCAAATGTTTATTGTTATTATGAGGATTAAAGGATAATTTTATTCTTGAATTTATCTTAAAAAAAAATTGGCATCCTAAACTATTAACAAGCGCAATACTTTAAGATTATTAACTTTTAAATCAAAAGAATGATCTAACAAGTCATTATGACCTAAAATCATAGAAGATTTTGAATTGAATTATATTAAACATCTCTAAGTCAAAATTTAAATTAATCTATGTTGCCCACAAGCAGTTTGAAAAAAAAAAAAAAATCTATATTTGCTTACAGTTAAGTTTGGACACATGCTTGAACTTACTCATTAAAAAAAATAAAGAGAAGTTTGGATTTTATTGAAGGGAAAGTTCGCAGAATGTTCAAATAGAGTTAGTTTTACATTCAAGCAAAATTAAGTAATGTTTCTTGTCAAAATCTGTAAGTACAAATTGCAAAAATAAAAGGGCAATTTGGGTGCAAGCATAAATCATTTTTAAAATCAATAATGTGTTGTTAGATTTTTCTTATAATTTAACTATTGATAATTTAAAAATATTGTGCTGATTGAAAAGTTTAAGATACTAATTTATTTTAAAAAAATCTTCTAGAGTAAAATTAATCTTTAACCATTTTAAAAAATGTTTAACTAACAATCAACCTTACTATATTACTAGACAGTATTGCATCATTTTTTAAATTTTTAGGATAATTTTATGACAATCAAAATTTAAGGATACTCATTGCATTTGGTGAAAAAAATAAGGACAAATTTATCCTTTAATCCACTATTATATAATTAAATTGGAATTAATTTATTTATTATATCAATGTCATGTCAACTCTTCCAAGATTCGCCACTTGGATTCTGAAAGGTCCAAATTTATATTAAAAAAATCGCCACTAAAAGATATTGTACTATATACAAATTTATTCACCTCTCTGTCGTTAGATATCCGATTTTAAAACGTTGAAGGTTGACGCCAATAGTCGTCGTTTATGCGAGCGACATGCGTTTCGGTCATTGGAACATGAACGACATTTCTTGTCCGATCATCACTCCCTGGCTGCTTTGTCCAATGGGAAAAGAGAGAACTGCTTATTTTGTTTCTTTCTCCCTTAGCCACTAAGAAAATCAGCCGACAATGAAAGCTCGAATATTCCAGAAATTATAGTGGGAAGAAGAGCATGTTCTCATCCTCAGTGATAATCAGTAATACAAAATTACGGACCCAGATTGAAGTTAGAGAGACTATTTTTCAGAAAGAGTTAGTTGTTTATGAACGCAATTAATTTTTTTTTTTTTTACGTTAACTCTCTCTCTCTCTCTCTCTCTCTCGTGTCTCGGACAAGAAGCAACGAGAAAAGGCCCCCCAGATTTTTTCTGCCTATAAATAACCAATGGAAGTGCGATTCTTTTAGTTGTGCAGGGCTGCTTTCAGAGCTAGTTTCAGTGACGGAAATGGCTGGTGCTGATAATGTCGCCCATGATATTCAATCTATCCTCTCTTCTTCGGGGAGGGATTATCTCGTTCGGAACAACGGCGATCAGGTGCTTCTTTTGTTCTTACGTTTAACGCGATTTCTTCCTTTAATTTTCTCGGAAAATTTCCACGTCTGAGATTCGGAAAGCTCGAACTCTTCATTTATTCACGAATCCATCTTTCTTCCATAAGACTCCAACCATATCTGAAGTTATGAGCAACGGCCTTCTCACTAAATTTTGTCTTCTGAGTGAATAGGGTGTCTGTACTTGCAGCATATCTGATTTGATTACTGTCTTTCTGTATTTTCTATGTTTGATGTTTGATTCACGGATATCTTTTAATTACGAAACACGTGAGTTGTGATACACCAGCTTGTTCTTCAGTATAAGACAAATATGGGTTAAAATAGGCTGCTGAATCAAATAGAATAAATCGGAATGATTTTTTTGAGCATGAGATCTGATAGACTCTGCCACTGGATATGCTGTTTTATTTGAGAGGTCTTTAATCATGCTGTAAATATTTTCAGGTACAAATTGAGAGCTTGAAAGGGAAGAAAGTTGGTTTATATTTTTCAGGATCTTGGTGCGGCCCCTGCCGACGATTCACCCCTACTTTGGTGGAGTTGTACAATGAAGTCTCTCCTAAAGGTGACTTTGAGATCATTTTTGTGTCGGCTGATGAAGATGAAGATTCCTTCAACGGTTACTTTTCAAAGATGCCATGGCTTGCTGTCCCATTTTCTGATTCCGACACGCGCAGTAGCCTCGATGAATTGTTCCAAGTGCAGGGGATTCCCCACCTCGTGATTCTGGACGAGAATGGGAAAGTCGCCACTGAAGATGGAACTGAGGCCATTAACGAGCACGGCGTTGCTGCATACCCTTTTACAGCTCAGACCCTTGAATCTATTCTAGTTTCTGGAGATCTAGATTTTGTCTTGGGGAAAGATGGGGTCAAGGTATGAGTAAAACAATCGAATTTTTTTCCCTGTTGCTTCTTAGATATTTTCAATAGCTTGAAAATGGTCTTGTACATTCTGATGTATTGGATGTCAAAAAACACAAATCGTGATAGAAAGAACTGTGAATTTGATAACTTTTTAGTTTATTCTTTTACAGCAAAAATTAATATGCTCTGTATGATAGCTTTTGGTTTGTCATTTCAAACATGAAACTCTAGAATGCTGATATTTGACACTTGAGTATCATTTAAATCAGGATACAATAAATATATGAATTGAATATCTTTGAACTTTAGTCTATGCTTTATATGAAGGCTTTTGATTTGTTATTCCAAACATGAAACTATTTATACTACGATAAGATGATATTTGAAACTTGTGTATCATCTGAACCCATAATGGTGCTTCTCTTCCTATCCTCTTCTCTCTCCATTCTGTGATAGTAATGATAGTAGCTCTTCTTCATTTCAGATTCCAGTGTCAGATTTAGTGGGAAAGACAGTCCTCCTATACTTCTCAGCTCAATGGTGCCCACCATGCCGTGCATTTCTACCAAAGCTTATAGAAGCATATCACAAGATCAAGGCCAAGGACAATGCACTTGAAGTCGTCTTCATATCCAGTGACAGGGACCAGGCCTCGTTTGACAAATTCTTTGCTGAAATGCCATGGCTGGCGCTTCCTTTTGGAGACTCTAGGAAGGCATTCTTAGGTCGCAAGTTCAAGGTGCAAGGCATTCCCATGTTGGTGGCCATCGGACCTAGTGGCCGAACCATCACGAAAGAAGCCAGAGGACTCATCACGCTTTATGGTGATGAAGCCTATCCTTTCACTGAGGAAAGGGTGAAAGAACTTGAGGCAGCAGCTGAAGAACGACGTGCATTGGAGGGAAGAGAAATCTAAACAAGGTCCCAATGAGGAAGATGAGAATAAGAAAGATTTGGGGTTTGGGATATAGAAGTTTGCACTATAGCCTAAATAAAAGTTAAGAGTGAAGTTTGCACTAAAGTTAAGAGTGAAGTTTGCCCCTAGGCCTCTTGTGTGTATCTCTTGTGTGTATTTCAGAGTTTGTATGATGTTGTGTTGGATTTTAATGTTATAAATAAACACTAGAGTATGCCCCTGTACGATGTACAGGTATACTTAAGCTTTATTGATGTTTTTCTTTTTTAAATATATATATATATATATATATATGTATGTATGTATATGTTATTATTGTTTTTACTGTAGAACAAACGGCAACAAAAGATTATATTTTACGAAAGAAAAGATTTTTACCTATTTTATATACATTATAGATTATATACAATGGTATAGCATATGTCAAGGTAAAAAAAAAAAAAATTAACTGTCTTTTTGAGTGTCTTAATACAAGGGGAAGATTAAGTTATATCAGACGTCTCCATAAGAACTCGAGCAATGTGAGTCATATCAGCAAACTTGTGTTCTTTTAACGATTTTTTGTTTGGGGGAGCTTAGGCATTTTTTTTTCATGCAAAAGAAAAAAATATTTAATTCTCTCATAAGTCAGTGCTATAGTAAATTTTCTGGTAAAAAGTGCTATAGCAAAATTTTACTTAAAAATTTAAGTGCTTGAATGAAATATGGGTACTTATTTAAAATAAAATATTAGTTAAATTAAATGCGTTTGAATTAATCAACTTCGTACGACAGAAATTACACCATTTCAACAATATAACTTTTATGGGTCATTTTATTCATTATTTATATTACATTATCCCATGTTTACATGTTTTATTATATTTATCATCATATTTAACTTTAATATTTCCTTTTTATTCTTATCCAGAATTCATTGTTGCTTAAAATATTTAATAATTATTTAATTTTAATTATTTTTATTTAATAGTATATTTTGGTCTCCCTGCCCATGACATAAATTATTTGAGCTTATATCAAATAATTGATTTTATAACTAATATTTTTCTTGATGATACAACTATAACTAACATGTTATGGTAATGGTTTTTTTAAAAAAAAAATTAATCTTTTAGTCTTCTAACTTTTTACTTACTTGTAACTCAGTCTTTCAACTATGACTCGCTGTGACTTAGTTCCTCAACTATGACTCGCCTATGACTCAGTCTCTCAACTTTTGAATCATTTATAATTTAGTCCCTCACCTTTTTTTATTTTACTTTTTTTTGGTAGTTTAAATTTCACATCAAAAAGTAAAAGGAGGGTATTTTAGAATAATATATGAACTTTTTTTTATCCTTTTTATTTGATAAGAAAATTTTTAAAAAAATTAAAAAATAAGAATCAAATTATAAGGAAGTTAGTTAGAAAGTAAGTAACTATTTTATTGGAGGGTGAGATTTGATTAAAAATATCTTACATTTTTTAACAGAGGGAGTATTTGTTAGTTTAGTTTTTTTTAATAACAATAGGCTTAATATGCTTAGTTTTTTTAATAACAACAGCCACGTTTTTTATGTTAACTTTATCTTTCTTATAAATAATTTTAGTTTATGTTTTAACAACTATATTTTTTATTATTTTTGCGTAGATAAGAGACATAATTTAAGAATAAATTCCTATAACTCTAGAGTATTATCTTATTTCATATTACTTTTTTTTTTATCAGTTTCTTATTTCGATGATATTTATCCATCATTCTCCTTTAATTTTTTAATGTCAACTATTAGGTAGATCTAGTGTTTCTTGAAGATTATTCATTTATTGCTCATTTAAGTATTTATTATTTGTCTGGCATAAAAAATATTTACTATTTTATTTTAGATATTCCCCAGCCCTGGTTCTCAGTTTCTTTTTAGATAAAAAAAAAATGTTTAGAAGAGTTTGAGTTTAAAGATTTATCAAGATCTTGGACATATTTTTAAACTCCAATAACACTTATAAAAATTATTATAAATTGTCTATCAATAGAATTTTCACATAAGCCTTGAGAAAGAAGGTAGGAATGATGACCCACGAGTCCCCATTATTGGCCTCAACGATTTAAAATCCAATGATAGACGAGCCAGATTTTTTATTAAAAACAAAAAACAAAGCAAAACAAAAATAAACCCTAACAAAAAATAATCAATTTGAATTAACTAAATTAATCTTGCTAGTAATGGAGTTAAGTCTAGTGAAAAGGGCTCATCTTCTGCAACATAATGAACCAAGTTTGAATCCTTACCAGAGATGCCTCAAATAGTTGCCTTTAATGAAAAGATATTCCTTCTCATTTTATTTATAAATTATTTTCAGCATGTTTTATCAAAATTAAAAAAAATCATAAATTTTATTAACTTTGTCTTAAAACTTAACAAGATTTTACTTTTACTTCTAATAAATATTCTTAAATTTCATTATTAATTTTATTCAAAGCATTTAATAAAGATAAAACTAATTCTATCTTTTTATATTTATCTCTATTAAATACACTATAATAAATATAAAGTCATTAAAAGCAACAATTACACCTCAAAAAATTAAAAATGCCTTACATTTGTTAACATCTAACCCTTCAAAAAATGTCTTATATTTTTAAACTGAGGGAGTACATTTTTTAATATTAATTAATATATTTGATAGTATTCTTTTGTTATTTGCATGTTTCCATCAGATATTGCTCACAAATTAATTAATATTGTTCACAAAAATATTAATTAATATTAATTAATTAATTAATTACCTAAACAATGAAGTTTAAATACATGAATTTTAACTATGAGATTTTAAATATATAATTTAAATTCTATTTTTGACCAACAAATATATAATTTAAATTCAAATTTACTAATCTAAACATTACAAAAAAAAAATCTGGTAGAGTAAGATAGAGGACATGCTTTGCCTTAGTACCTTAGCAAAGAAGTTTTGTTTTGTACTTAGAGATGGAGCCAGAAAATTTCATTAAAGGAAGCCAAGACAACAAAGCATACTCCCTTCATTAAAAAATATAAGATATTTTTAGAGAAGTTAAATGTTAAAAATATAAGATAGTTTTAGTCTTTCAAAATGTAATCATTGTATTTTCTAAAAGTACCTCTATTGATAATAACTTTAAATTTATTGTAAGCTATTTAATAGGGATAAATATGAAAAGATAGGATTAGTTTAAAAGTAGGTAACTATTTTATTGGAGAATAAGATTCAATTAAAAATGTCTTATATTTTTTAACGGAGAGAATATATGATAATTAAAAAAAAATAAATCTATATATGTCACTAACATAACAGATATATTTCAACATATTTATTTATATTCAATTTTATATACATATATATAACAAAAATAAATATATACCTTTATTTTTTAAGTTTTGCTCATCAATTTTTCATGGTATGAGAATAATTAATTATCATGTTTAAAATAAAATTTTTAATAATTTTTTTCTCAATATAAACTATCATTAAACTGGAGAAGATTTAATATTTTCCATGAGCATTGAATAATTTAAATATATCTTTAGAATTTAAAGTTCTGTTCAATTTAAAAAACGCTCATCACTTACTTACTGAATTTACTATTTAATTTTTTTAATTGATAATGATAATAAATAAATATATCAACACGATAATAATGCTTAATTGTCACTAATTCTTTATGTCTATGAGATTTAAGTATATCATAGTAAAAATTTTTTATATAATAAATTTCAATACCTTGATTATTACTAAAATTTTTTTTTTCTAAAAAAAATCTCAACCAATTCCTCTTAACTTTTAGATAAGTAATTTTATGATAAATATCAAGTATATAGCATTTAATATATTTTAAGATTTTTCTTACAATGCTCGATAGAACAAAATTAAATGACATTAATACTTTTAAAAGCAACTGTAATATTATTTTGTTGAAAATAAATAAATCTTATAATAATTATATTTTTGAGTTACTGAAACAGTTGGATTATACATGTATAAATTTTTTTTATAAAATTAAAATAAAAATTTTATTTAATATTTTAAGTATTCTATAATGTATCAATTTAAAAGGTGGAAAGTATATAACCTTTATATTTTATTAAAAAAATTAAAAATAAAAATGACCGTGTTCCGTACTGGTTCCTGTCTTCTCCCCTGTTGGTACCTGTCGTGTTTTCTTGTTTGGTATTGCACCGTTCCTTATCGTGTTGCGTAAGCTTGCTGACGTCTAACTCATTCAACATCATGGCTGACGTAATCTTCAAATTATTACACCCAACCACTAGGCACCAGCTGGCCTCCAATATATGTACGCTTTTATATATATGATGGACATTGTCGCGTGAAATTAAAACGCTGACGCCAAAGTCGTCGTCGTTTTACTGGGTATTTGGCCCGTGAACGACACTGCTCAATCCCATGGGCCGACCAATCCAGGCTATGTAGGAGAGAGATGCTCAATCATTTATTTTTGGACCCACAAAAATGCTCAATTGCTTTCTCGGTCACCAAGGAAGTCACCTCCAAGAGCGTGAAGAGAGAAAGAACGAAGAATTTTGTCTCCTCTTTTATTACGAATGTTCAAAATAGTGCTACGTTTTTGTCCTCAGTTTTTTACCCCTATAAATGAGCGATTGAGTGTGAATCTTCTTCACCAAAGTTACTTTTCAGTTCGGTACTGTGAGGTCGGAGCATCGAGGTTTCACAGTGAAAGAAATGTCCGGTGTCGATGATGTCGCCCACGATATTCAATCTGTCCTCTCTTCTTCAGAGAGGGACTATCTCCTTCGGAACAACGGCGATCAAGTACGTATTTGGTTATCTCATTTAATAATTTGACGTGATTTCTACCTTTCATTTTCTCGAAAATTTGTCCAACTCTAGCATTTGGAAAACTCGAACTCTGTGTTTCTTTATGAACCCATCGTAGGTCAATCAGACTCCAGTGATATTTGAAGTTTTTGATCAACGGCCTTAGCACTAGATTTGTAGTCTTCTGAGTCATTAGGGTGTGTAATTTTCTATTTTCTTGCCTATACTTGCTGCCCGTCTGATTTGATCACTATCTTTTTGTATTTTCTGTCATGTTTGATTCAAAAATTTGTTTAAATAACGAAACATGTGAATTATTGTGATGACCCAGCATGTTCTTAAGAGTTTTCGATATAAGATATACTCTGGGTTAGATAGAATACGTAGCTGCTTCTGCCTTTTTTTTCTCCCTTTTGACAGAAAGCCGCTTCTGCTAAATCAAACAAATAAAACACGAAATGATTTTTTTTGAGTGTGAACTCTGATAGACTCTACTGTTAGATACATTGTTTCATTGGAAATGATAGCTCATAGGTATTATTTTAAATGATTATGATCGTATTCATGAAGAATTGAGGAAGTCTTTGTTTATGCTCCTGACATATTCAGGTTAAAATTGAGAGCTTGAAAGGGAAGAAAGTTGGCTTATATTTTTCAGCATCTTGGTGCGGTCCCTGCAAACAATTCACCCCTACATTGGTGGAATTGTACAATGAAGTCTCTCATAAAGGTGATTTTGAGATAATTTTTGTGTCGGCTGACCGAGATGAAGATGCCTTCAAAGGTTACTTTTCCAAGATGCCATGGCTTGCCATCCCATTTTCTGATTCTGGCACACGTAGCTGCCTCGATGAATTGTTCCGGGTTAAGGGGATTCCTTACCTTGTAATCCTCGATGAGAATGGGAAAGTAGCCACTGAAGATGGAACTGCGGTTGTACTTGAGTATGGAGCTGAAGCATACCCTTTCACACCAGAAAGGATCAAAGATTTGAAAGACCAAGAAGAGGAAGCCAAGAGGAACCAGTCCTTGAGATCTTTCCTGGTCTTCAAGTCACGCGACTTCGTTATATCTTCTGATGGAAAGCAAGCAAGTTTCTGTAACATTATGCTCTTCATGAGACACAACTGAAGAAGTGTTCTCTTTACTTATTTACATTAAAGACCAGCGTAAATCTTAGAAATATATATTTAGAATGTTGCTGTTTGAATTTCAGAATTTCACCTTCTATTTACACGCAGGTTCCCGTGTCTGAACTTGAGGGGAAGACGGTGGGACTGTATTTCTCATCTTTTTCGCGCGGAGCATCTGCTGAGTTTACCCAAAAGCTTGTGGAGGTTTATGGGAAGCTGAAAGAAAAGAGTGAGGACTTTGAGATTGTGTTGATATCCATTCGTGATGATGAAGCATCGTTCAAGCAAGGACTGAAAAATGTGCCCTGGTTAGCATTGCCGTACAAGGACAAGAGCTGTGAGAAGCTAGCTCGCTACTTTGAGCTGTCGACTTTACCCGCTTTGGTTATTATTGGTCCGGATGGAAAAACCCTTCATTCCAACGTGGTTGAAGCCATTGAAGAGCATGGTGTTACTGCATACCCTTTTACTCCTGAGAAGTTTTCAGAGCTCGCTGAGATAGAGAAGGTCAAAGAGGAAACGCAGACCCTCGAGTCCATTCTTGTTTCTGGGGATCTAGATTTTGTCTTGGGGAAAGATGGAGTCAAGGTATTTTTCTTGAAAACAATCGAACCTCACGTTCTTGTCTTGCTTCTTAGATATGTTCAATATCTTGTGATTGGTCATCTTCATCCACATGTCTTGGATATGCCAAAAATATTTTAAGATGCAAGATACATTTATGTTTTGGAATTATCGGGAGATAAAGATAACAGTGAGTTGAATGTTGATGTCTTTGAAATTTTAATTTAGTTCTTTTATGATGAAAGATGAGCATGTTTTTTACAATGCAGCTTTTGACTTGTCAGATCATACCAAACACGAAACTCTTAGATAAAATGAAATTTTACACCCATTATCCTCATAACCTTTCCGCTGGTTCTCTCATGTTTTCTTCTGTCTCCGTTCTGTGATAATGAGTCAATGACAGTGGTTCTCCTTTTTTTCAGGTTCCAGTGTCAGATTTAGTGGGGAAGACAGTCCTCTTGTACTTCTCAGCTCACTGGTGTCCGCCATGCCGTGCATTTCTTCCAAAGCTTATGGAAGCATATCACAAGATCAAGGCCAAGGACAATGCACTTGAAGTTGTCTTCATCTCTAGTGACAGTGACGAAGCCTCGTTCAATGACTTCTTTGCTGGAATGCCATGGCTGGCTCTTCCCTTCGGTGACTCGAGGAAGTCATTCCTGAGTCGCAAATTCAAGGTGTCAGGCATCCCAATGCTGGTGGCCATCGGACCCAGTGGCCGGACCGTCACGAAAGAGGCGAGAGATCTCGTCAAGCTCCATGGCGCTGGAGCTTATCCTTTCACCGAGGAAAGGGTGAAGGAACTTGAGGCAGCGTCTGAAGAGATGGCAAAGGGGTGGCCTGAGAAGGTGACGCACAAGTCTCATGATCATGAGCTTGTGTTGACTCGCAGGAGGATTTATTACTGTGATGGTTGTGGCGAGGAGGGTCACTCATGGTCATTCTACTGTGACCAATGTGACTTCGATCTCCATCCAAAATGTGCTCTGGAGGAAGAGAAGCCTGAAGAAGTTACCAATGAAGAAGAAGAAGAGAGTAAAAAAGATGAGTGGGTTTGTGATGGAGAAGTCTGTTCAAAAGCCTGAAGAAGAGTGAAAGTGTGATGACTGTTTGTTGCATCGAAGTTGTCTGAAGACTTCTTCTTGTGCGTATTTCAAAACTTTTATAATAATAATAATAATATGCTTGTTATTCCAAAAAATTTCTATTTTAGCGGGAGATAAAAATATGGTCTAGCACAAGTCAAAGCCTAAAGGAAAAGAGGTATTACAAAATAGAGGTCATGCTTTGCTTTAATCTCTTGCGGGGAAGAAGTTGACTTGCGTTTCTCTATTACGAAAAAAAAAAAAAAAAACTTGTCTTGCATGCTTGTCCACTTTCCACGTTATGGTGTTGTGGAAACGTGCTAGACTTTATTTTATATTACACAATGAAGAAAAATCCAACACGCAGTATATATGCAATGTAAAAATTTTCAGCAACAAGTAGCAAGCAGGGGATACATATCAATCTGTTCTACTGATGATCAGGATAGCCAGGCGCACAGTAAGGATTTATGTGAACGTTTGGAAAATAATGTTAGCTAAATGACATCAAGTGTATATTGATCTGATTTTTCTACTTTGTCATTTCGCGGACATATTGGCATTAAAAAGTGGTGATTTGACTGACTAATCGTTCTAGTTGGTAAAAAATTTTCATAACTTACAAAGGTTTTGAATTCAAACCTTACTATTAATGTAAAGATTTTATTAGTAGATAATTTATAAATATATTTTTAAACATTATGTCATGCCTTAGAGTTGGAGACTTGGGATACAACTCACTTAAATTTTTATACAGCAAAAAAGTGTTAAAAAAATTAAAATAGGTTATTTTCTTTATGGCAAGCATCAAACAATGGACATCCTAATTTTTATGCACATACCTTAAATGTATATATCTAAAATTTAAATTAGATAGTAAAAACAGTATTTTTTAGAATTTGAAGAACCTAAATAAAGTAAATGGTGCGTACGAAGATCATTAGTTAGGTTGTAATCGTTTATGATTTTAGTTTTTTTTTCAATTAAAAAAATATATTAGAGAATCTGGCAATTTAGTAACTGACAACATAAACTGTGAGGGAAAGTGGGAAGCGATTCCAATGTTATTATTAACCTCTTTAGCTGCCCCTGGTGTCTCATGCAGAAAGGTTATCATACAATGCTTTCAATTGTGGGTAAACATATAATGCACATAACGAGGAAAATATACAATGACATACAAGACCCTCTTAAGATAATTTATTACAATAAGAGGTTATCAATTCTGTGTCGGATGTTGTCTTATGAAAAACATGTATATATTGTTAAAAGCTAAACCTTGACTTGTTTTTGTTAGGGCTTTTTTTAAAAAATTTAATAAGTTAAAATTCAGCTTTTAACAACAATAAGTATTTTTATATCAAATGTAAAATTAATAAACTCTTATTGTAATAAATTCATTTGAGATGACCTTAAATTCGATTCTCACATAAGAAAATGAGATACACAATATTGCCGCAATATCATCTGTGAGAGATATTTTTAAAAAAACATAACTTTAAGTTTTCATACTTTACTCCCATTTTGCTATTGATTCCTGCACCTTTTTCGGTTTCTTAAGTCTTTATATTTTTATTTTTTAGTGTTTTAGATTCTTTCAAGATTCCTACACTTTATTCATTTAAGGATCTAGAATATTAAAAAAATAAAAATATGGGGATTAAAAACACCAAAAAGAAGTGTTAGGACCTATCACAAAATATAGAGATTCAAAGTTATATTTTTTCGTTATTCTTTTAATGTGGAAAGGAAATTGTTCTAGGATTTATGCAGTCAAAGATGGTTACAGACTCTTCCTAAGCGATCAAGTTTGGAAAAGCATCAACCTATGAGAGACCTCATTTTATGGTTGCTGGGGAATGTACACTTTTGTGGGTTGGATAGGGAATTAAAGAAACATTTTTTTTTCCTTATCTTCTGGTTACGGGTCCATATAAATTGAACCTACCCGCTTCATGGTCTAATAATTCAATTTAATTTTTTTAATTGTTACATACGAGGTGTTATGATACACTTCCCATTCATAATCATTTAATTTGCACATAAAATTCTTAACTGTAAAATACTTCAAATTTAGGAAAAATAAATTATTTGATTCTTATAATTTTAATTTAATTATAGGTTAACCTCTAAACTTTGATTTATTCTAATTTAATTTTTGAATTTTAACTCAACACAACTCATTTCCGATAGTTATAACTATTTAAAATATTGGTATATATACTTTAGAAAATAAATTAAAAATTTGAAATTGTTTTAAAATTTTAATTTTTATTTTCTTTATAAATATTAAATATTTTGGTAATTATAATTATTAGTCCCTAAATTTTAAAATAATTTTAATTATGATAATTTTATTTTTTAAAATAGAAGGACCAATATTTAAAATGATTGAAATTATAGAATTAAATTGTATCTAGTCAAAATTCAAGGACATAGTTATAATCAAAAATTATAAAGATCGAATCATAATGAGTTAAAATTTAAAAATTAAATTACAATTGAATCAAAATTATAGAGATTGAATAATTAATTTTTTTAAAAAATTATATTAATTACAATTATATCAAAACTTTAACGACACAAAACTTAGAATCCATTTTTCTATAAAAAATTTTGTCCAGCACATCAAGGTTAAATTCTAGTTTAGTTTGTACAGATAATAACTAATTAGAACTATTTTAGTCTTTTATATAACTTGAAAAAAAATCATCCAAGAATCACATAGAACATAAATTATATGATCTGAATATTACCTATGATTGATGAACTATTAAATGAACTATTCATGGATATAAAACTACTGGGTGTGGTAACCCTACTCGATATAACTAATATTTGACTTTTGTCATATTTTTTTTCTTTTTTGAATAAAACTTAGGAGTAATTTTTTTTTGGGGGGGGGGGGGGGTGGGAATTAGAAGGACGTTATTGAATTAAACCTCGTTGCTTGGCGTCTGGTTCGCCCGCTTTGCTATCGGATTATAAAACGTTGACGCCAGTAGTCGTCCTTTTTTATTATACGAATTGAAATAATTATATGAATCATATGATATATGATTAATTAGTGTGGTTGAATAAATGGAAATAAAAATCAAAGCAATAAGTTGATGATGATTATATATTATAAGGTTATGGGCAAATTTGCTCTATAAGTTTTTCATTAAATAATGAAACAGTTATCCTTTCAATTGATGCAATATTATCCAAAAAGTTAAAAAAATGATGCAACATTATCCCTATATTAACATTTGATCAATGTTTACTGTTATTATGAGGGTTAAAGGTTAACTTTACTGTAATAACATTTGGCAAATGTTTATTGTTATTATGAGGATTAAAGGATAATTTTATTCTTGAAATTTATCTTAAAAAAAATTAACATCCTAAACTTTTAACAAGCGCAATACTTTAAGATTATTAACTTTTAAATCAAAAGAATGATCTAACAAGTCATTATGACCTAAAATCATAGAAGATTTTGAATTGAATTATATTAAACATCTCTAAGTCAAAATTTAAATTAATCTATGTTGCCCACAAGCAGTTTGAAAAAAAAAAAAATCTATATTTGCTTACAGTTAAGTTTGGACACATGCTTGAACTTACTCATTAAAAAAATAAAGAGAAGTTTGGACTTTATTGAAGGGAAAGTTCGCAGAATGTTCAAATAGAGTTAGTTTTACATTCAAGCAAAATTAAGTAATGTTTCTTGTCAAAATCTATAAACATTGTTAAGCAAAAATAAAAGGATAATTTGGGTATAAACACAACTCATTTTTAAATTAATAATGTGTAGTTAGATTTTTTTTATAATTTAAATATTAATAATTTAAAAATATTGCGCTGATTGAAAAGTTTAAGATACTAATTTATCTTTTAAAAAAAACTTCTGGAGCAAAATTAATTTTTAACCATTATAAAAAAATGTTTAATTAACAATCAACCTTATTATATTACGAGACAATATTGCATCATTTTTAAAATTTTTAGGATAATTTTATGACAATCAAAATTTAAGGATACTCATTGCATTTGGTGAAAAAATTCAAATTTATCCTTTAATCCACTATTATATAATTAAATTGGAATTAATTTATTTATTATATCAATGTCATGTCAACTCTTCCAAGATTCGCCACTTGGATTCTGAAAGGTCCAAATTTGTATTAAAAAAATCGCAACTAAAATAGATTGTACTATATACAAATTTATTCATCTCTCTGTCGTTAGTTATCCGATTTTAAAACGTTGAAGGTTGACGCCAATAGTCGTCGTTTATACGTTTCGGTCATTGGAACATGAACGACATTTATTGGCCTGTCATCCCTCCGTGGCTGCTTTGTCCAATGGGAAAAGAGAGAACTGCTTAATTTTCTATGTTTGATGTTTGATTCACGGATATCTTTTAATTACGAAACACGTGAGTTGTGATACACCAGCTTGTTCTTCAGTATAAGACAAAGATGGGTTAAAATAGGCTGCTGAATCAAATAGAATAAATCGGAATGACTTTTTTGAGCATGAGATTTGATAGACTCTACCACTAGATATGCTGTTTTATTGGAGAGGTCTTTAATCATGCTGGCCGTATTTTATTTGAATATTTTTAAATTTAATAATAAATAATTAAAAAATATAAAAAACACAAAATGAAATTTAATCTATTTTAGAATTATATTTTCAAAAAAAATATAATAATTTAACAAAATCAAAACAAGCAAAGGTTAAATCTTTTAAAAAAAAATCTCTCACAAATTATTCCAATCATTTAAGAATATTGGAAGTTATTTTTTTGAGAGTTAAACTTTTTTCTCTTTAAATCTTATTTTCTACTTAAAATATGTGTGTGTTAATCTAATAAAAAATATTAATAAAAATAAAAAATAATAATACATGAGGGCCGGATGACACTGATCATCACAGCCCTAAAAGGGCCTCCCTTTTTCAACACACGCGGGCAGCACAGACGAAGGAATTAGAGGGCTGCATGGAAACAAAAGCGAAGCCACGCCAGCACAGACGAAGGAATCAAAGGGCTGCATGGAAAAAAAGGGAAGCCACGCCAGCAAAACCAACATGAAGAGAGCAGACTTTTTAGCCAAAGAGCACAGAAGAAAAGACCAGACGAAAACCCAGCAAAACAAAAGAAGGAGAAGAGCAGACGCCAGTCGAAAACACAGAGAGATAGAGATGAAGAAAGAGAGACAGAGAACCAGAGAGAAGAAAGAGTCACACAGAAAAAGAAGCAGACACAAAGCAGAGCAACAGAAACACGAAACACCAATGCAGAAAGCAAGCACACACATGCACGGAAAACATGCTAAAAAACAGAGCACGAAT
This sequence comes from Prosopis cineraria, assembly GCF_029017545.1. Classification (NCBI taxonomy): domain Eukaryota; kingdom Viridiplantae; phylum Streptophyta; class Magnoliopsida; order Fabales; family Fabaceae; genus Prosopis; species Prosopis cineraria. Next base: position 12,425,870 of record NW_026555341.1, on the reverse strand, counting down.
AAAAGGCAGAAAAATAGAAAAAAGAGAGCACGAGAATAAGAACAGAAAATCGAGGAAGGAGAAAGCAATAAAGGACAGAAGAAGCCTAAACAAAGAGGAAGAGAGTTTCAGCGAAAAAACGCACGAGAACCAGACAGAAAAGAGAGAAGAAAGAAACAGAGCCCGAGAACGAGAGGAAAGCCAAGGAAGGAGAGAGCACTGAGAAGGAGAGTAGAGGACTGAGAAGAGTGAGGGAGAGACTGAGAGAGAAGTCTGGATGAAGAACTGGTGCCATAATGGTGCTTCTCTTCCTATCCTCTTCTCTCTCCATTCTGTGATAGTAATGACAGTAGCTCTTCCTTATTTCAGATTCCAGTGTCAGATTTAGTGGGGAAGACAGTCCTCATATACTTCTCAGCTCAATGGTGCCCACCATGCCGTGCATTTCAGCCAAAGCTTATAGAAGCATATCACAAGATCAAGGCCAAAGACAATGCACTTGAAGTCGTCTTCATATCCAGTGACAGGGACCAAGCCTCGTTTGACAAATTCTTTGCTCAAATGCCATGGCTGGCACTTCCTTTTGGAGACTCTACGAAGGCATTCTTAGGTCACAAGTTCAAGGTGCAAGGCATTCCCAAGTTGGTGGCCGTCGGACCTAGTGGCTAAACCATCACGAAAGAAGCCAGAGGACTCATCACGCTTTATGGTGATGAAGCCTATCCTTTCACTGAGGAAAGGGTGAAAGAACTTGAGGTAGCAGCTGAAGAACAACGTGCATTGGAGGGAAGAGAAATCTAAACAAGGTCCCAATGAGGAAGATGAGAATAAGAAAGATGGGGGGGTTTGTGATGGAGAAGTTTGCACTAAAGCCTGAACAAGAGTTAAGAGTGAAGACTGTTTGTTGCATTGAATTTGCCCCTAGGCCTCTTGCGTGTATTTCAGAGTTTGTATTGTGTTGGATTTTAATGTTATAAATAAACACTAGAGTATGCCCCTGTATGATGTACAGGTACACCTCAGCGTTATTGATGTTTTTTAAAACATATATATATATATATATGTTACTATTGTTTTTAGTGTTGAACAAACAGTAACAAAAGATTATATTTTACAAAAGAAAAGATTTTTACCTATTTCATGTGCATTATAGATTATATACAATGGTATAGGATATGTCAAGGTAAAAAAAAAATTAACTGTCTTATTGAGTGTCTTAATACAAGGGGAAGATTAAGTTATATCAGACGTCTCCATAAGAACTCAAGCAATGTGAGTCATATCTGCAAACTTGTGTTCTTTTAACGATATTTCGTTTGTGGGAGTTTAGAAAATTTGTTTTTCATGCAAAAGAAAAAAATGTTTAATTCTCTCATAAGTCAATGCTATAGTAAATTTTCTAGTAAAAAGTGCTATAGCAAAATTTTACTTAACGAAAAATTTAAGTGCTTGAATGAAATATGGGTACTTATTTAAAATAAAATATTAGTTAAATTAAATGCGTTTGAATTAATCAATTTCGTACGACAGAAATACACACCATTTCAACAATATAACTTTTATGGGTCATTTTATTCATTATTTATATTACATTATCCCATATTTACATGTTTTATTATATTTATCATCATATTTAACTTTAATATTTCCTTTTTATTCTTATCCAGAATTCATTGTTGCTTAAAATATTTAATAATTATTTAATATTAATTATTTTTATTTAATAGTATATTTTGGTCTCCCTGCCCATGACATAAATTATTTGAGCTTATATCAAATAATTTATTTTATAACTAATATTTTTCTTGATACAACTATAACTAACATGTTATGGTAATGGTTTCTTTTTGTTTTTTTGTTTTTTGTGGTTTCTCACAGTGTGCTTCTTCAATCCTATTTATAGGATAAAGAGAAAAAAAAAAATTCAGTCCTATTTATAGGACACTTGCTAATTTTTAATGTTTCTCTTTATATTTTTGCCCTTATTAAAATGCTTTGAATAAAAATATCAATAATGAGATTTAAGAATATTTATTAGAAGTAAAGGTGAAATAAAATATTCTCACTCCACTAAATACAATTAACAAATAAAACTCATGATAATCAAATGATTAGCTCAAAGAGTGATTACCAAGGTTTAATTCAAAAGCAAGGGATTCTAAGTTTTTTAATGACAATGAGTTTAAATCAATCAAAATCCTTTATATCATAGTGACAATAAATTTCAAAAGTGTAGGATACCTCAAAGGAGTGAAAGAAATTGAAAATGATTGAAAAACAAAACATGTACTATGATACAGGGCAATGTGCTGTGACTCATGCATGTTGCACTGTGGTGTGTTGCTATCTATGCCACACGCTGTAGCTCAGGCGCCATGTGCCGTGGCGTGTTACATGAAAATTTAACTGATTCTACTGTCATTTGACAACAGAATCGAGAAACTTCTGATGTGCCTCAATTCTTTGTCCGACACTCGAATAATGTGATTTAGGTGTCTACAGAAAGCTCTTTACATGAACTAGCTAATGACACAGGTTTCACTTTCAAATAAGTCACACTAAGAAGTTGGACACCCAACATATTTTAAACTACTTTTCACAACTTTCACACAAAATGGGTGTTCAAAACCCTCAACATGCGTTAAAAGCCTTTCTAACACCTGGACCATATACATTGGACTCAGGACTATTAGTACAACACGTAACACACATTAAAACTATAGTATAACAAAAATTCATTCCTCAACCCCATTTCACCAAAAATAAAAAGGGAGGTAAATTGTCATTATTTTATACCCAAAACAATCAAAACATGCTCAAATATCTATTTCTACACTTGTACTAGTATTTTGGCCTTATTAATATATATATATATATATATTATCAACATACGCAAAGACTCAGGGCCCAAAATATTAATCTAATATTCCCGACAACAAAAATAGTGCAAGTGTGATGGCATACATCCTGGAATTGGCGTTTATATACTATTACACAAAATAAATCTAAGCCAGAGGCATATAGTAGGAATATGCTAATTTTTAGCCTCTTGAGCTTTCTCTCTCTCTGCACTAAACTAGAGTCTGAAAAGTGTTAAATGAAATGGGTGAGTCTAACTACTCAGTAATTAAGATTAAACCTACCATATACAGTTATATATTAATTTAAACCAGTACATGCATAAAGAACCATATATGTAAAACAAGCTCACATATATCATAACTTGTCATTTATCATTAAATAACTTCTTTATCTCTCATAAACTGGGTGTATTGTCACCATATTCTCAGATAGGTGACATAACCTATTATTCAAGCGACTTGCCACCACTTAACACGTGTGACATGTCATATATTTACTTAAGCAATGATCAACCAACCTTATATTTTCTTTATTTTCTAAGACCAAAATCGTGGGCTAACACTAATTAGGGCTTCGTCCGTGTGACTGGACTACTTAACTCACCAATTGTAAGGTGTAAGCCAGCTAAAGATCACAAGACTCACTCTCAGACCACGGCTTCTGCCATTCTTAAATCCCTGAGGTGTCTCATACCCCCGAGGCTATTCTCCTCATTGAATCGATAGAGATAGCTAGGTTCTAGTCCCTTGACAAATTATGGGACAGTCCCTCGATAAACTATGAGACAAGCCTATACCCTCGTGCACTGGAGAGTAGCCTAAATATCATATGAATTTTTCTCTGCACCCAATCCCTAGGCAAACTCCCGCCACTGATTATGCATAATCAATACTCACTCATTTTCACATTTTCATTTTCATTTGCTCATTATCACAATAATCACGTTGGGCTTACGACCATGTGCTACCCAAGTATGTATTCTCATCATTTTCTCAACATTATTCTCACTTGTCTCAAAATTTACTTCCCATTAACACATATTACTTTTACACAACATCACATCATTTTCAAAAGCATCAACATGTTCATAGTTCGAAACCCTATTGACTTTACATTTTGTATTTTCAAACCAAAAATAGCATTGTGAACATTCAAATTTTCATACACTCATTGAAACTAATATATGGTTTCACATTGAAAGTCAATCCCATACATGTAATATTCACAATTGACATTTAACAATTGATTATCAATCAATTAATAGATAACTACCCAAAGTATGATTCTCCTGATTACCTTAAACCTTTGAGAAGTTAAAAATTTATCCCTCAATCTGCTAGCTTCTAAGCTTGATTTTTCAATCCAATAGGTGATCAAGAGCCAAAACTATAATCAACCAAGTTAAATTTTATCAACATTACCATTTCAAGCATTTACACCCTCAATCCTCTACTTTTAAATTGCCCAATATTCACTGTATATGAGTTAGAGCTTATCCATTAGGTTCATTATCTATCTATAATATAGAGCCGGTAATTTGGGCCAAGCTCAATGGACTATCCCGAACCCACCCTAAAAATTTAGGTTGGAGCTCAAAAAAATATTTTTTATTGTTCAGGCCCATTCAGGCGGCCCAAATAGGCCTGAAAAAATTCAGGTCAAGCTCGATTGGGTTCGGGCTTGGCACGAATGCCCGAATAAAAAAAAATAAATTTTTAAAAATATATATCATATAATAAATATTAATTTTTTTAAAGTTGTATATCATTTTATTCTAAAATATCATATATTGAGTATATTATTATATTTATTTTAAAAAAATAAAAATATTTATATTTTTCTATTTTATTATTTTTAATCAAATAAAAGATAAAATATCTCAAAATAATAATTAAAATATATTTTAATATTTATTTTATATTTTAAGACTCAATTTTTTTAAAAAAAGTTGAGTCATATACATCATTTTCTTGTCCAAAAAATTATATTTTATATTTTTTATAAAAATAAAATACTTAATTTTAAATTAAAAATAATTTTAAAAATAAATTTGGGTATATACAAATTTCCGACTCTACTACTAAACAACATAATAAATAAATAATATTTTTAAATAATTATTTAATTATCATCCATGCCAAACTTCTTTAAGAATTAAAAATAAACTAAAGTAAATACCTTTTATATATAGGGCTAAAAAAATATAAAAAGTTAAGAAAAAATTTTAAAAATAGCGTTTTACCCATAATTAAATATTTTTTTTATATATATAGTGATGACTATTTTTCTCATATTCTTAAAAATAAAAAGTATAATTTATCCAATAATTTTAAACACTTTGAGCTAATCAGGGTAATAATTTTAAATTAATGGTTTAACCATAGTTGAATTGAGATTAACTTGATCATAATTAAAATAACATAATTCAATTAAAATATATAAATATTTTTATATAACCATGATAAGGGCATTATTTAAATAAATAAAATATTAATTTATAAGTAAAGGAAACATTCATGAATAAATTGTACATAATACAATAAAATAGTAACAGAATTACTTAAACACTTAACTATAAAGTTAATAAGTTATTATTTTTTTTTATTCCTTTCAAGCTAAAATAATAAAATTGATTTGCTTTGTTTTTTGTTTTTAATAAAAAATCTGGCTCATCTATCATTGGATTCTAAATCGTTGAGGCCGATAATCGGGACTTGTGGGTCATCATTCCTACCTTCTTTTTCAAGGCTTATGTGAAACTCCTGTTGATGGATAATTTATAATTATAATAATTTTTATAAGTGTTATTGGAGTTTAAAAACATATCCAAAGTCTTGATAAATCTTTAAACCCAACTCATCTAAACATTTTTTTCTCTCAAAAGAAACTGAGAACCAGGGCTGGGGAATATCCAAATAAAATAGTAAATATTTTTTATGCCAGACAAATAATAAATACTTAAATGAGCAATAAATGAATAATCTCCAAGAAACACTAGATCTATCTATAGTTGACATTAAAAATTAAAGGAGAGTGATAAATAAATATCATCAAATAAGAGACTGATAAAAAAAATTAATATGAAATAAGATAATACTCTAAAGTTATAGGAATTTATTGTTAAATTATGTTTCTTATCTCCGCAAAAATAATAAAAAGTATAATTGTTAAAACATAAACTAAATTATTTATCAGAAAGATAAAGTTAATATAAAAACGTGGTTGTTGTTATTAAAAAAACTAAGCATATGAAGCCTATTGTTATGAAAAAAACTAAACTAACAACTACGTTTTTTTAATATTAATTAATATCTTTGATAGTATTCTTTTGTTATTTGCATGTTTCGATCAGATTTTTGTCACAAATTAATTATATTGTTCACAAAAATATTAATTAATATTAGTGTATTTTTATCTTAAATTATTTTTTTTTTGTGGCCAAGCGTATATTTATGCCATCCTTATATTTGAGGAACAGGTTTTTTTCCCCCACTCTTACAAAGTCACTGAAATATACTATTTAGTTTTGGAGAGAATTTCTAAAAAACCAGTGATGTGACTTATTTAGACATTAAAGACCAAAATAATCTAAAATATCAGCACAAGGTTTTACGTCTAAATTGAAATTAAATTGGAAAGCAAAATTACAGAAATATCATTCTTTTGATAAATTGAACAAGACACATGATAGATTTAACAAGTTACGGCACGGGATTAACAAATAATATTAGCGACCTAACAAGTTAATTACATTACTAAAAAGCAACTTGACAAAAAGTTATTTATTAAATATTAGATGTTTAACAAGTAATATAATGGACTTATTCCTCTAATCTTATTTATAAGATAAGAAGAAAAGATTAATTTTGATCACATTTATAGAATACTTTACTATTTTTTATATTTATTTTCACCTTTCTACTCTTATTAAATATATAAAATTTATTAAAAATAGCTCCTTTTATCTTTACTAGAGGGTAGGAATGAAAATTTATTAAATTATAAGATAGAATTAATAAAGTTTAATAATTTGCTTAATTTTAATATAATATACTGAAAGTAACTTATAAATAAAAGTAAAAAGCAATAATATAAAATTAACAACTAACATTAGGTATCAATATGTCAAGCATTACTTAACAAGTAACTTAAGTAATGTATTATGACAAGTTAAATGTTAAACAAATAATGTAATTGATTTAACAAATAACGACATGCAATTAACATGTAACAAATTAATGCTTGTCAAGTTAGTTTTTAAGCAATGTATGTTTGATGCTTAATATTATCTGTTAATCCCCTGCCATTACCTGTTATGTGTCTTGTTCAGTTTGACTGAAGAAAAATATTTGAATAATTTTATTTTATAATTTAATTTTAATTCAGACCTAAAATAGTATAGTAATATTTCAGATTGTTTTATGATTATTTTGGGTTTAATTTGTAAATAAGCCCTATGAATAATCCTTTGATGGAATTATCCCTTTCAGTTTGTACTCTTTTTTACTTTTTGGGGTGTTCATTTTACCATAAAATTTTGAGAGAATTTCAGTTAAGGATCATGATAATTACTTAATTACAGGTGAGTCTATTTTTTTTTTTTAAATTTCATGTCAATCTAGGGGAAAAAGATGAAAAGAATTTTGACCGTGAAAAAAATCAAAATACCCTTAACTTATGATACAGAATCATTAGTTGTTAATTTCTTACTTAATTTATTAATTTAGTAATATGAATATAAATTACATGAGTTGACATATCAATAAATATATAAAACTTGACATTAATTATTTAATTATAAACAATAATATCAATTATTAAATTACTAAGTTTACTTATTAATTTATCATTATCAGTTATAAATTATTAATAAATCTTATAATTTACCAACATAATTTGTAAACCAAGTATAGTTTTTGAAAAATGCCTCATATCATGATCTGAAAGGAATGTCATTTAATTATGGGTTCAGAATACAATTGGGCTTCCACTATTATATCATGAATTTGCATATTTATTTTTAATAAATTATATGTTTAATTAATTTCTTTCATTTTAATAATAAAGGGAATTTGGATACTTGATGTTAAATGTACTAAAATTCCATTAGAAGCATAAATATGAGAGCAACCTGCGAGAAGTTTCGTTCCACTGTTAATATAAAGATTTTATTAATGGATAATCTAGTAATATATTTGTAAATACTATTTAAGTCATGCCTTAGCCGCGGAGGCTTGGGATACAACTCATTTAAATTTGTAAGTAGCAAAAAAGTGTTAAAAAAAAATTAAAATAGGTAATTTGCTTAATGGCAAGTATCAAAATGAATGGACGTCCTAATTTTTATGCACATACCTTAAATGTATATATCTAAAATTTAAATTAGATAGTAAAAACAATATTTTTAGAATTTGAAGAACCTAAATAAAGTAAATGGTAAGTATGAAGATCATTATTAGTTTGGTTGTAATCGTTTATGATTTTAGTTTTTTTTTTAATTCAAAAAAATATATTAGAGAATCTGGCAATTTAGTAACTGACAACTTAAAACGTTGAGGGAAAGCGGGAAGCGATTCCAATATTATTATTAACCTCTTTAGCCGCTTGTTATCTTACAATGCTTTCAATTGTGGGTAACCATAAAAGAGGAAAATGAAGAATGACATGTAAGACCCTCTTAAGATAATTTATTACAATAAGAGGTTATCAATTTTGAGTCAGATGTGTCTTATAAAAACACGTATATATTATTAAAAGATAAATCTTAACTTGTTTTTGTTTTTGTTAGTTTTTTTTTTAAATTTAATAAGTTAAAATTCAATTTTTAACAACAATAAGTATTTTTATATCAAATGCAAAATTGATAAGCTCTTATTGTAATAAATTCATTTGAGATGATCTTAAATTTGATTCTCACATAAGAAAACAGGATACACAATATTGTCGCAATATTATCTGTGAGAGATATTCTTGAAAAAATATAATTTTGAATTATTATACTTTATTTGTATTTTAGTATTAGGTCCTGCACTTTTTTTTGGTGTTCTAAGTCCCTATAGATTTTATTTTTTAATATTTTAAATTCCTACACTTTGTTCATTTAAAGACCTAGAACATCAAAAAAAACAAAAACATAGGGATCTAAAATATTAAAAAAATATAAGAATCTATAACAAAATAACTAGATCTAAAGTTATATTTTCTTGATATTCTTTTAATGTGGAAAGGAAATTGTTTCTAGATTTATGCAGTCAAAGATGGTTACAGACTCTTCCTAAGTGATCAAATTTGGAAAAGCATCAAACTATGAGAGACTTCATTTTATGGTTGCTGGGGAATATACACTTTTGTGGGTTGGACCGTGAATTAAAGAAACATATTTTTTCCTTATCTTCTGGACCAGGATCCATAAAAGCTGGGCCCATATAAATTGAACCTACCCGCTTCATGGTCTAATAATTCAATTTAATTTTTTTTAATTGTTACATGCAAGGTGTTGTGATACACTTCTCATTCATAATCATTTAATTTGCACATAAAATTCTTAATTGTAAAATACTTCAAATTATAAAAAAATAAATTATTTAATTTTTATAATTTTTGATTTAATTATAGGTTAACCTCTAAACTTTAATTTATTATAATTTAATTTTTAAATTTTCACTCAATACAACTTATTTTTAATAGTTATAACTATTTAAAATATTGGCCTATATACTTTAGAAAATAAATTAAAAAATTTAAATTTTTTTAAAATTTTAATTTTTATATTCTTTATAAATGTTAAATGTTTTGGTAATTAAAATTATTAGTTCCTAAATTTCAAAATAATTTTAACTATGATAATTTTATTTTTAAAATAGAAGGACCAATATTTAAAATGGTTCAAATTATAGAATTGAATTGTACTTGGTCAAAATTTAAGGACATAGTTATAATAAAAAACTATAAAGATTGAGTTATAATGAGTCAAAATTTAAAAATTAAATTACAATTGAATTAAAATTATAGAAACTAAATAATTATTTTTTAAAAAAACTTATATTAATTACAATTAGATCAAACTTTAACAACACAAAACTTATAATCCATTTTTCTATAAAAAATTTTGTCCTGCACATCAAGGTTAAATTCTAGTTTGGTATGTACAGATAATAAGTAATTCGAACTATTTTAGTCTTTTATATAACTTTAAAAAAATCATCCAAGAATCACATAGAACATAATTTATATGATCTGCATATTACCTATGATTGATGAATTATTAAATGAACAATTCATGGATATGAAACTAGTGCGTGTGGTGACCCCACTCAATATAACTAATATTTGACTTTTATCATGTTTTTTCTTTTTTAAATAAAACTTAGGAGTAATTTAAAGGGGGGAAGAAATTAGAAGGACGTTATCGAATTAAACCTCATTGCTTAGCATCTGGTTCGCCAGCCGTGCTATCGGATTATAAAACGTTGACGCCAATAGTCGTCCTTTTTATTATACGAATTGAAATAATTATATGAATCATATGATATAGGGAGAATTATAGTTAGATTACACACAAAGAAATTAATATAATTAGTTCAGTTGTTAATGAACTTTACAGTAATTAATTTTTTTATGTGGGACTTCAATATAATTGTCCCTATCATATATGATTAATTAGTGTAGTTGAATAAATGAAAATAAAAATCAAAGCAATAAGTTGATGATTATTATTTATTATAAAGTTATGGGAAATTTTGTCCTATAAGTTTTTCATTAAATAATGAAACTGTTATCCTTTCAATTGATGCAATATTAACTAAAAAGTTAAAAAAAATGCAATATTACCCCTATAACAACATTTGATCAATGATTACTGTTATTGTGAGGGTGAAAGGTTAATTTTCCTATAATAACATTTGATCAATGATTACTGTTATTGTGAGGGTGAAAGGTTAATTTTCCTATAATAACATTTGGCAAATTAATTTTCCTACTGTTATCATGAGGATTAAAAGGTAATTTTATTCTTGAAATTTATCTTGAAAAAATTTGGCACCCTAAACTTTTAACAAGTTTAATATTTTAAGATTATCAACATTTAAATCAGAAGAATGATCTAACAAGTCATTATAACCTAAAATTATAGAAGATTTTGAATTAAATTATATTAAATATCTCTAAGTTAAAATTCAAATTAATCTATCCTGCCCACAAGCGATTTGAAAAAAAAAATTTATATTTGCTTACGGTTAAGTTTGGGCGCATGCTTGAACTTACTCGTGAATAAAAAAAACAAAAAAAGGAAAGTTTGGACTTTATTGAAGGGAAAGTTCGCAGAATGTTCAAATAGAATGAATTTTACGTTCAAGCAAATTTATGTAATGTTTCTTGTCAAAATCTATAAGTACAAATTATTTTTAAAATCAATAATGTGTTGTTAGATTTTTTTTATAATTTAAATATTGATAATTCAAAAATATTGTGCAAATTAAAAAGTTTAAGATACTAATTCATCTTTTAAAAAAACTTCTGGAACAAAATTAATATTTAACCATTGTGAAAAAATTTCAATTAACAATCAAAGTTATTATATTACTAGACAATATTGTATTATTTTTAAAAATTTTAGGATAATTTTATGACAATCAAAATTCAAGGATACTCATTGCATTTGGCGAAAAAATTCAAGGACAAATTTGTCCTTTAATTCATTATTATATGACTAAATTGGAATTAGCTTATTTATTATATCAATGTCATGTAAACTCTTCCAAGTTTCGCCACTTGGATTCTAAAATAAAAAAAGTAGATTTTTTTTTACCAAAAAATAAAAAAAGTACAAATTTATATTAAAAAAATCGCAACAAAAAGATATAGTACTGTATACAAATATATTCATCTCTCTGTCGTTAGTTATCCGATTTTAAAATGTGGACAGGTTGACGCCAATAGTCGTCGTTTAAACGAGCGACATACGTTTCGGTCATTTGAACATGAACGGCATTTCTTGGCCGACCATCCCTCCCGGGCTGCTTTATCCAATGGGAAAAGAGAGAATTGCTTAATTTTTGTTTATTTCCTCTTTAGCCACCAAGAAAATCAGCCAACAATGAAAGCTCGAATATTCCAGAAATTATAGTGGGAAGAAAAGCACGTCCTCATTCTTTGTCATAATTAATTATACAAAATTACGGACACAAATTGAAGCTAGAGAGACTTTTTTTAAGAAAAAGTTCAGTTGTTTATGAACGTAATTAATTTTTTTTTTTTACGTGGGCTTCAACGTTAATTCTTCCCCTCTTTTTTTGCCTTGGACAAGAAGTATCTAGAAAAGGGCCCCCAAGATTTTTGTCCACCGATAAATTACCCAAATGGAACTGTGTTTTTTCGTCTTGTGCAGAGCTGCGTTCAGAGCTAGTTTCAGTGACGGAAATGGCTGGTGCTGATAATGTCGCCCATGATATTCAATCTATCCTCTCTTCTTCGGAGAGGGATTATCTCGTTCGGAATAACGGCGATCAGGTGCTTCTTTTGTTCTTACGTTTAACGCGATTTCTGCCTTTAATTTTCTCGGAAAAGTTTCCACGTCTGAGATTCGGAACTCTTCATTTATTCACGAATCCATCTTTCTTCCATAAGACTCCAACCATATCTGAAGTTATGATCAACGGCCTTCTCACTAAATTTTGTCTTCTGAGTGAATAGGGTGTCTATACTTGCAGCATATCTGATTTGATTACTGTCTTTCTGTATTTTCTATGTTTGATGTTTGATTCACGGATATCTATTAATTACAAAACACGTGAGTTGTGATACACCAGCTTGTTCTTCAGTATAAGACCAAGATGGGTTAAAATAGGCTGCTGAATCAAATAGAATAAATCGGAATGATTTTTTTGAGCATGAGATCTGATAGACTCTGCCACTGGATATGCTGTTTTATTTGAGAGGTCTTTAATCATGCTGTAAATATTTTCAGGTACAAATTGAGAGCTTGAAAGGGAAGAAAGTTGGTTTATATTTTTCAGGATCTTGGTGCGGCCCCTGCCGACGATTCACCCCTACTTTGGTGGAGTTGTACAATGAAGTCTCACCTAAAGGTGACTTTGAGATCATCTTTGTGTCAGCTGATGAAGATGAAGATTCCTTCAAAGGTTACTTTTCAAAGATGCCATGGCTTGCTGTCCCATTTTCTGATTCCGACACGCGCAGTAGCCTCGACCAATTGTTCCAAGTGCAAGGGATTCCCCACCTCGTGATTCTGGACGAGAATGGGAAAGTCGCCACTGAAGATGGAACTGAGGTTGTACTTGAGCATGGAGCTGAAGCATACCCTTTCACACCAGAAAGGATCAAAGAGTTGAAAGACCAAGAAGAGGAAGCCAAGAGGAACCAGTCCTTGAGATCTCTTTTGGTCTTTAAGTCACGAGACTTCGTTGTATCTTCTGATGGGACGCAAGTAAGTTTCTGTAACTTCACTCTCTGAATGAGCTAAACCTGAAGAAGTATGACTGGTCCGATCCTCAAAATCAAAAGGCTTTAAGCTTTTTGTGGCTGATCTGGGCAAGTGTTGTTCACATTGTGATGAATTAATATTATTTTGGGCACATATAGGACAGAGTTTGAATTTCACCTTCCATTAAACTGCAGGTACCTGTGTCTAAACTTGAAGGGAAGACAGTGGGTCTGTATTTCTCATATTTTGCGTACAAACCATCCGCTGATTTTACCCCAAAGCTTGTGGAGGTTTATGAGAAGCTGAAAGCAAAGGGGGAGGACTTTGAGATTGTGTTGATATCCGTTGGTGATGATGAAGAACCGTTCAAACAAGGACTGAAAAATTTGCCCTGGTTGGCATTGCCATTCAAGGACAAGAGCTGCGAGAAGCTTGCTCGCCACTTCGAGCTATCAACCTTGCCCACCTTGGTTATTATTGGGCCAGATGGAAAAACCCTTCATTCCAATGTGGCTGAGGCCATTGAAGAGCACGGCGTTGCTGCATACCCTTTTACTCCTGAGAAGTTTGGAGAGCTTGCTGAGATAGAGAAGGCCAAAGAGGCAGCTCAGACTTTTGAATCTATTCTGGTTTCTGGAGATCTAGATTTTGTTTTGGGGAAAGATGGGATCAAGGTATGAGTAGAACAATCGAATTTTTTTTCCCCTGTTGCTTCTGAGATATTTTCAATAGCTTGAAAATGGTCTAATTCATTCTGATGTATTGGATGTCAGAAAGCATATACGGTGCATACAAGATGCATGTTTGTTTTGGTATTACCAGGAGATAGAAATACCTATGTGGATTTGATATCTTTTTAGTTTATTCTTTTACAGTAAAAATTAATATGCTCTGTATGATAGCTTTTGGTTTGTCATTTCAAACATGAAACTCTAAAATGCTGATATTTGACACTTGAGCATCATTTAAATCAGGATACAATAAATATGTGAATTTGATATCTTTGAACTTTAGTCTATGATTTATATGAAAGATTTTGATTTGTTATTCCAAACATGAAACTATTTTATACTACTATGAGATGATATTTGAAACTTGAGTATCATCTGAACCCATAATGGTGCTTCTCTTCCTATCCTCTACTCTCTCCATTCTGTGACAGTAATGACAGTAGCTCTTCTTTATTTCAGATTTCAGTGTCAGATTTAGTGGGGAAGACAGTCCTCCTATACTTCTCAGCTCAATGGTGCCCACCATGCCGTGCATTTCTGCCAAAGCTTATAGAAGCATATCACAAGATCAAGGCCAAAGACAACGCACTTGAAGTCGTCTTCATATCCAGTGACAGGGACCAGGCCTCGTTTGACAAATTCTTTGCTGAAATGCCATGGCTGGCGCTTCCTTTTGGTGACTCTAGGAAGGCATTCTTGGGTCGCAAGTTCAAGGTGCAGGGCATTCCCAAGTTGGTGGCCATAGGACCTAGTGGCCGAACCATCACGAAAGAAGCCAGAGGACTCATCACGCTTTATGGTGATGAAGCCTATCCTTTCACTGAGGAAAGGGTGAAAGAACTTGAGGCAGCAGCTGAAGAACAACGGGCATTGGAGGAAGAGAAATCTAAACAAGGTCCCAATGAGGAAGATGAGAATAAGAAAGATGGGTGGGTTTGTGATGGAGAAGTTTGCACTAAAGCCTGAGCAAGAGTTAAGAGTGAAGACTGTTTGTTGTATTGAACTTGTCCCTTGCCTCGTATGTATCTCGTGTGTGTACTTCAAAGTATGTATAATGTTGTGTTGGATTTTAATGTTATAAATAAACATTTTTAGCTATTTTATATATGCATTATGGATTATATACAATGGTATAGTATATGTCAAGGTAAAAAAAAAAAAAAATTAACTGTCTTATTGAGTATAAGGTACAGGGGGAAGATTAAGTTATGTCAGACATATCCAAAAGACCTCAAATAATGCGAGTCATATCTACAAACTTGTGTTCTTTTAATGATATTTTTTGGGCGAAGTTTATAAATAGATTTTTTTCCATGCAAAAGAAAAAAAATGTTTAATTCTCTCGTTAGTCAATGCTATAGTAAGTTTTCTGGTAAAAAGTGCTATAGTAAATTTTACTTAAAGAAAAGTTTAAGTGCTTGAATGAAATGAGTATTTGTTTAAAATAAAATATTAGTTAAATTAAATACGTTTGAATTAGCGTGTGTTTGGATTGAGGAGAAACGCGCGTTTTCAGCTCCAGAATTATTTTTTGAACAAAATATCCAAACAGCAAAAAAAAACACAAAACGCGCGTTTTTTTATAAGCTCTTCCCACCAGCTTTCGCAAAAAATGTGTCAAAAATGTTAGAGAAAATTACAAAGAAAGGCCCAAGAAAAAATTACAAAAAAGCACATAATTTAATAAAAATAAAATTAAACTCTCTTCTTTTCCTTTTTTTTTTTAATAAAATTTAAATTTTGTATATTCAAAAAATTAATATTTGATATTTAAAAATTAAATTATATAGTAATTTATATAGTTAAAAATTAATTTTAATTAAATTATTCAAACAACTTTAATTCTGTTAAAATCAATTTTAGAAAAACAGTATCCAAACAGATTGCGTTATAACATAATCAATTATGATTAAAATCTACTACTTAATTAATTATTTTCATAATCTATTATACCCAACTGAAATCCAAACGGACCCTTAATTAATTTCGTACAACAGAAATTACACCATTTCAACAACTTTTATGGGTCATTTTATTCATTATTTATATTACATTATCCCATATTTACATTTTTTATCATGTCTATCATCATATTTAACTTTAATATTTACTTTTTATTCTTATCCAGAATTCATAGTTGCTTAAAATATTTAATGTTAATTATTTTTACTTAACAGTATGTTTTGATCTCCCTGCCCATGACTTAAATTATTTGAGCTTATTTCAAATAATTTACTTTATAACAAATATTTTTCTTGACACAACTATGACTAACATGTTATGGCAATGGTTTTTCTTTTTTTTTTTTTGTGATTTCTCGCATGTACTCCCTTGGTCCTATTTTTAAGACAGAATGAGAAGAAAAAATTTGATTCTATTTATAAATTACTTGTCAATTTTTAATGCTTCTCTTTACGTTTTGCTGTTGTTAAATGTTTTGAATAAAAGAACAATTATGAGCTTTAAAATTATTTATTAGAGGTAAAGGTGGAAATTTGTTAAGTTTTTAGAGAAAGTTAATGAGGTTTTGGGTTTTTTTTTTATTTTAATGAAAGATGCTGAAAGTGACTTATAAATAAGATCAAATAGAGTATCTTTTATTGAAAATAATATTGTTTGAGGCATCTTTCCTAGTAAGGATTCAAACTTGGTTCATTATGTTGTGGAGCCTTCCAATAGACCTGACCTCCGTTACTAGCAAGATTAATTTAGTTAATCCAAATTGATTATTTTTTGTTTTTAATAAAAAACCTGGCTCATCTATCATTGGATTCTAAATCATTGAGGCCAATAATGGGGACTTGTGGGTCATCATTCCTGCCTTCTTTCCCAAGGCTTATGTGAAAATTCAATTGATGGATAATTTATAATTATAAATATTTGAGAAAATAGAATTTTAAATTTCTATATTTTCTCACATTTTTCTATTGATCAGTACATTTTTTTTTATATTTTTGGTCCTTACACTTTTATTTTTTATTATTTTAAGTCCTTCCATGAACAAAGTATAAAAATCTTAAAGGGATTTAAAACAATAAAAAATAAAAGTGTAAGGACAAAAATATTAAAAAAAA
This sequence comes from Prosopis cineraria, assembly GCF_029017545.1. Lineage (NCBI taxonomy): Eukaryota > Viridiplantae > Streptophyta > Magnoliopsida > Fabales > Fabaceae > Prosopis > Prosopis cineraria. The sequence goes on along the minus strand of NW_026555341.1, from coordinate 12,408,783 downwards.
AGTGCAAGGACTAATAACAAAACATGAGCAAAGTATAGTAATATAAAGTTATGCTTTTTCTTGCACCTCAAAAATGAGATGCGGATCACGCGGATGGTGTGAGAGTGGAGATTCTGGCATTCGGGGCGAGAACCGGATGGAATGGGAGTCGTCACCAAATTTTTGAGGGAAATCTTGCGAAATCGATCAAAGAAAAATAAAGATGGTTTGCAAAAATAAAAAATAGGTTTGTGAGTCAATTAAATGTGGGAAAGGTGTTAGGCACCCCACAACACCTATTCGTGAGAATGGTTATTTGAAGTTTGTTATGCTCTATTAATATGGTTTTATAATTATTTTAATTATTTTTTTTATATTTATGTGTTTAAAAAAATGATAAGAATTAAGTGAAAAATATTTATTTATTTATGAGAGAGGACTTGACTTAAAATTTAACTCTGAGGCCTATGTACTTTGTGATGGGGATCAAAGTCCATGTAGTTCGTGCTTGAAAATTGTTGGCGAAAATACTTTTTTGAAGAGAAATTAATTATAAATAATTCACCATTTTGTAAATAAAATAATTTTTAAAATTTTGATATGTGTGTTTTAAATTATAACAAGTAATTTAATTTTAATTATTTTCTTAATTTTTAAATTTTTGGAATAAAGAAAGAAAAGAGTTTAAAATTATTATTTTTTTATGTTTTATGATTGAAGATTTAACCGCTATACCTGCACCTGCAGAGTTTTATTGACTTATATGGTAATATAATCATTTTAAATATCTGCGAATATTCTAAAATCTCACACGATAAAAGAGTTTAACAACTTAATTTATTTATATTTTTAAGTGTTAGTAATAATTTATTTAAGCATATATATATATATATATATATTTTAAAAAATTTTAATTATCATACCTGCAAAGCCTTATTGACTTATACGGTAATACGATTATCCTAAATATTTGTGAAGATTTTAAAATCTCACACTATAAAAGATTAAATAATATACACTTAAATAAATTTTTAATTTGATTGATTTAATATATAATTTATATATATTTTAAAAACTTAATCATTATATCTGTAGAGTCTTATTGACTCATACAATAATTTGATTATCTTAAAAGTTTACGGAGATTTAAAAATCTCATATGATTAAAAGATATAATCAGTAATATAATCATAATTTAAATTTATTAATTTAATTAATTAATATTACACAAAATTTTTATTATTTTATTTATAAAAATTCATTTATTTATTTATCATATAAATTGATAATCATGATATTTGTAAGGATATATTATCCCACACGATGACATGATTAATTTAAGTTTCTGCGAAGATTTTTGAAATCTCACATGAGACTTAAATATTTATTATGAAAAGAGAATTAATTTTAACAATGAGCCTTTGAAACTCATATAAATACATATAAGATTGATTCTCGTACTCGTGAAATCTTATTAATTTACATAGTATGAGATCATTTTAAATTTAAATGCTTGTGGAGACTTTTGAAATCTCACATTACAAATAAACCATATATATATATATATATATATCTCCTTTTTCTTTTTATACTTTAGCCTTTTGTAAGGAAATCATGACAACATATAGAAATATAAAGCACCAGAGGTATGTGTATGTTATTAGCCATGATTATTGATATACATGAATAAACTACCACAAATGAACAAAGATTAATATAAGGATTAAACCATGTTACCACACATTGCATTTTTCTAAAACATGGTAATTAAAAAGCTTGAAACGCAATTTGAGAATCAACCATGCAAAACTAAATGTACCTAGATTGGACACGTTAGATATCTTATAATACAAACCATCATAAGTTCATTTTGCAAACACAAAAATCACTAGATGAAGAACTTGTCAAATTTTTAAAATTAGTAGGCAAACTTAGTGATTAATTTCCAAATGTCAAGAATCTCAAAACTTGAATTGAATTATACCTTTGAACCATTAAGAAACACAATATTACATAAGATATTTTTATAAATAGCCCATCAAGGACTCATGTAAACTTATGCCCACCATAAAATCTTGAAAAAAAAAGGAAAAAGGAGGACAATATTATTCAAGCCATAGCTTTTACCTGTAGCTTTATAACAAGGATGGTGTTTTTTATCAGCTCTTCCTCCAAGCTCTCGGCTCTCTATTAGGAAGAATCAGAACCAATATTGCATAACATAGCTGCCTTCCCTCAGGAGTTCCACAATGTATGTTTTGCAGCTTCCTTTTGCCTCAAAATAATTCCAACCTTTCGTCCAAGTTTAGAAATATTTTTCTCAGCATTAATTCCCTGACCTTCATAGTGTAAATCCCATATCATCCTGTACCACCTCCTTCATTGGGAAGAACAGAAACGAACCCACTTGCACCAACAACACATCCCAATACCAATTAAGGATAACCTATCAAACAGGTTTGAAGCATTCAGTCTAGATCCACGTTTGGTTCTGGGCTCGATTTACACCACAGTCTTTCTTCTTCTTGTTCTTTTTTCTCTCCCTCACTCTCGGTATCCCTCTCCACGCTCTCTCCTTCTTCTTTTTTCTGCTCTATTTTCATGCTCTCTCCTTCCTCTTTTTTTGCTCTCTTTCGTGCTTTGTTTGCTTCTCCACTATCTGTCTCTCTCTCTCTCCGTCCCTAGTTTCTCTTTTCTCCTTTATGCTTTTTTTTTTTTTTTTTCAGTTTCTCTCCTTCCTCGGTCTTCCTCTTGCATGCATGCTCCGTTATGTTCTCTCCTTCCTCTCTTTCTTCTGATCTTTTTTGCGTTTGTTGTGTTCTGCTTCTTTTTCGTTAGTGTTTTCTCCATCTCCTTCTCTCTCTCGTTCTCCATCTTTGCTTTCTCTGGCTTCCTTTTTTTCAGTTGCTCTTCTCTCTGTTTTCAGTCCTCTCTCCCTCTCGATCATCACTGTCCAACTACTCCTCCTCGATCTCTTTCTCTCGTTTTTGTGCTCTGTCCCTCGTGCTCTCTCCTTCCTCGATTTTCTGCTTTGTCTCTTGTGCTCTTTTTTAGCTCTTTGGCTCTCTCTGTTTTTTTTTCAATTTCTCTTCCCCCTATTTTCGGTGCTCTCTCTTACTCTCCGATCCCCCTCGTCCGTTCTCCTTTTTTTTTCAGTCCTTCATCCCTTTTAAAGCAGAAACAGGGGAGAGCTTGTGTGTGAGGAAAGAGCTTATGTGCTTCACCTTTCTCACTCTGCTCTGCTGTGTGCCTCTGGTGTTCTCTCACTTTTCTCTTCTACCGTGCACGTCTTCTATATTTCTTTCTCTGTCCATGAGTCTGCTTTTTGCTCTCTATAAGCTTTTCCCTATTTTTTTGCGTTTCTGGCTTTCTTTTCTTCGTGTGTTTTGTGTGTGCATGTCGCTCTTTGCTCTTTATTTTTTTCTTTCTCTGTTTCGTGACCTCTCTACTTGTGTCTGCAAGAAGCCTCCTAAGATTATGATGAAACGCTGATGGATCAGTGTTTCATCCAGCCTAATACATATATATATTATTATTATTTTTTGCTTTTAATTTTTTTTTTAAATTAGATTAACAGACACACAGACAGATATATATATATATATATATATATATTAAAAAAAAAATAAGATTTAAGGAGGGAAAAATTAACTCTCAATATTTTGAATGGTTGGGATAATTTGAGAAGATTTTTTAAGATTTAAACTTTTTTTATTTTGTTAAATTATTATTATTTTTTTTTCAAAAATATAATCCTAAAAAATATTAAATTTTATTTTGTATTTTTATATTTTTTAATTATTTTAATGAATTAAAAGAAATAAAATCTTAATCAACAAAAGATTATTTAAAATAAAATAAAAATTAAACCCTATTAATTATATTTTTTTAAAATATAATCCTGAAAGGATTAAATTTTATTTTTATATTTTTAATATATTTTTTATTTATTTATTATTATTTTTATTAAATTTAAAGTATGTCTGGATAAAATATAGTATTCACACTTTTTCTATATATTTTTATAAGTGTTATTGGAGTTTAAAAATATGTTCAAGGCTTTGATAAGCCTTCGAACCCAACTCATCTAAATATTTAAAAAAAATAAATTGAGAACCAAGGCTAGGGAATATTTAAAATAAAATAGTAAATATTGTTTATACTAGACAAATAATAAATACTTCCTTTATTAAAAAATATAATATATTTTTAATTAAATTTTACTTTTAATAAAGTAGTTATTTATTTTTAAATTAGCCCTATCTGTCTATATTTATCTCTATTAAATACCTTACAATAAATATAAAATTATTTATCAAGGACACTTTTAAAAAAAGATAATTATTACACTTCAAAAAATTAAAAATATCTTACATTTTTTAATATCTAACTCTTCAAAAAATACTTTGCATTTTTGAATAGAGGGAGTAATTAAATGAACAATAAATGAATAATATTCAAGAAACACAAGATCTATCTAATAGTTGACATTAAAAAATTAAATATAGAATGATAAATAAATCTCATGGAAATAAGAAAATGATAAAAAAAGTAATATAAAATAAGATAATACTCTAAAGTTATAGGAATTTATTTGACATAATTTCTTTTTGTAAAATTATGTTTCTTATCTCCAAAAAAATAATAAAAAGTATAGTTGTTAAAACATAAACTAAAATTATTTATAAGAAAAATAAAGTTATTAATATAAAAAACGTGGTTGTTGTTATATATATAAAAAACCTAAACATATGAAGCCCATTGTTATTAAAAAACCAAACTAACACGTACGTTTTTTTTTTTAAATATCAATACCTTTGATAGTGTTCTTTTGTTATTTGCATGTTTCGATCAGATTTTTCTCACAAATTAATTAATATTGTTCACAAAAATATTAATTAATATTAGTGTATTTTTATCTGAAATTAGTTTTTGTGGCGAACATATATTTATGCCATCCTTATATTTGAGAAAAAGGTTTTTTTTTTTAATTTTCACTCTTACGAAGTCACTAAAATATCCTTTTTAGTTTGGGAGAGAATTTCTAAAAAACGTGTGATGTGACTTACTTACACATTAAAGACCAAAATAATATTGCAAGGTTTTATGTCTGAATTGAAATTAAATTGGAAAGCAAAATTACAGAAATATCACCCTTTAGTTAAGTTGAACAAGGCATATGATAGATTCAATAAGTAACGACACAAGGGATTAACGAGTAATATTGGCCACCTAACAAGTTAATTATATTACTTAAAAAGAAACTTGACAAAAAATTATTTACTAAATATTAGATATTCAACAAGTAACATAATGGATTCACTCCTCTGATCTTATTTATAAAATAAAAAAATTAATTTTGATCATATTTATAGAGCAATTCACTATTTTCTATATTTATTTTTACCTTTTTATCCTTATTAAATATTAAGAAAATTTATTAAAAATAGCTTCTTTTATCTTTATTAGAGAGTAGAAATGAGAATTTATTAAATTTTAAGATAGAGTCAATGAAATTTAATATTTTTCTTAATTTTAATGAAATATGTTAAAAATAACTTATAAATAAGAGTAAAAAAAAGTAACAAGTAATGATATGAAATTAACAACTAATATTAGGTATCAAATAAGTCAAACATTACTTAACAAGCAACTTAAGTAATGTATTTATTACAAATTAAATGTTGAACAAGTAACATAATAGACTTAACAAATAACAACATGGAATTAATGTGTAATATTATTCGCTGAACATCTAACATGGATTAGTTTTTAAATAATATATGTTTGATGCTTAATCTAATCTGTTAATCCCTTGCCATTACCTGTTACGTGTCTTGTTCAGTTTGATTGAAGAAAATTATTTGGATAAATTTATTTTATAATTTAATTTTAATTCAGACCTAGTATGGTCTAGTAATATTTCAGATTGTTTTATGATTATTTCGGGTTTCATTTGTAAATAAGCACTATAAGTAGTCCTTTGATGGAATTCTGCCTTTTAATTTGTACTTCTTTCTACTTTTTTTGGGGTGATTTTAACATAAAATCTTGGAGAATTTCAGTTAAGGATCATAATAGTTATGTAATTACAGGTGAGTTCAAAAAAAATTTTAAAATTTCACTTCAGTCAAGTCAAAAAAATTTTGACTATGAAAATACCAAAATACCCTTAATTTGTTAAGCAAAATTACTAGTTATTAATTTTCTTATTTCACTTGTTAATTTATTAATATAAGTTATAAATTATATAAGTTAACATGTCAATAATTATACAAGACTTCACATCAGTTGTTTAATCATAAACAGTAATATCAATTATTAAATTGCTAACTTTATTTATTAATTTACTAATATCAGTTGTAAATTACTAATAGGTCTTATAATTTATAACTAGTATTTGTAAATTAATAAGTAAAGCTAACAAATTAATAACTAATGTTACTAATTGTTTGACAAATTGATATAATTTATAAGTAATATTGATCAATTAACAAGTGAATTAAAAAAGTTAATGAGTGATTCTATGTAATAAGTGAAAGTTTTTTTCACCATTAAAATTTTTTTGACTTTTCTTCACTAAACTAAATTGAAATTTTAAAATTTTTTTAGACCCACTTGTAATTAAATAGCTATTATGGTACTTAAGTAAAATTCTCTCTAAAACTTTGATAATTATTTTTACTTTTTTCTGATTTTTTTTTTTTAAAAAGCGCTTTCTGGCCTCGCGTCTCTTCTCCTTAATCAGGCAATCGCAGCGGCGCGATTAAAGAAAAGGCGCAAAAAGTGGTCATGCCAGCCCAAACGCTACTTCTTAGTCCTGTTTTGATGTACATTGTATGCCGTAGGCCGTAGTGTCTGTGTCCGAGCTTCACTTCCTCTCTTCTTCCTCCCCGCTGTAAGCCGTTATATGTGTTGTGTGTGTGGGGTAGGACTCCTCTCTTTCATTTCTACCGCTGGACGCCTGAACAAGGAAGGTTTCGATGGATGGTTGACTTAACGTTGAAGGAAATGTATCTTCTTTAAAAGGTATTTTATTTTAATTTTATATCCTGGGTCGCGTCTCTATGATTAGTTGAAGCCATAGTCTGACATTTCCCCTTCTATTTCTAAGCTGAATCTTGTTAACAAATTAGGGGTTTTTAGTTGATTAATGAAACTGAGGATGATGTAAACCTTGAAGCTTTCTTGAGATATGGAAGTGGCTTGGATTGTGATTGAGAAACGAAGAATCTTGTCATATTAACTTTTCATTTTCCCCTTTAAGTGGCTTGGAGCGCGAACCACCTCGTCCGAAGCTACTTTCACTTCGGTGCTGTAAGGTCCGAGGTTACGCCGTGACGAAAATGGCTGGTGCTGATAATGTCGCCCACGATATTCAATCTATCCTTTCTTCTTCTGAGAGGGACTATCTCATTCGGAACAATGACGATCAGGTGCTTATTTGGTTCTTACATTTAATCAAGCGACGCGATTGCTGCTTTTATTTTCTCGGAAAATTATCCCAGGCTGGGATTTTTTTTTTTTTTTTTGTGAAGGGGGGGTGTGTGGCTGTGAAATGATTTTTTTGAGTGAAAACTCTACCATTAGATACACTATTTCATTGACAATTATAGCTCATAGGTAACAAATGATTATACTTGTATGCATGGAAAATTGAGGAGGCCTTTGTCTGTGCTGTGAACATTTTCAGGTTAAAATTGAGAGCTTGAGGGGGAAGAAGCTTGGTTTATATTTTTCAGCTTCTTGGTGCAGTCCCTGCCGACAATTCACCCCTACTTTGGTGGAGTTGTACAACGAACTCTCTCCTAAAGCTGACTTTGAGATAATCTTTGTGTCAGCTGATGAAGATGAAGATGCTTTCAGAGGTTACTTTTCCAAGATGCCATGGCTTGCCATCCCATTTTCTGATTCCAACGCACACAATCACCTCGATGAATTGTTCAAGGTGCGGGGGATCCCCCCCTTGTAATGCTCGAGGAGAATGGGAAAGTCTCCACTGAAAATGGAGTTGAGGTTGTTCGTGAGTATGGAGTTGAAGCATACCCTTTCACATCAGAAAGGATCAAAGAGTTAAAAGACCAAGAAGAGGAAGACAGGAGGAACCAGTCCTTGAGATCTCTTTTGTCGTGCAAGTCACGTGACTTCATTATATCTTCTGATGGGAAGGAAGTAAGTTTCTGTAACCATACTCTCTGCGTGAGATGGAACTGAACAAGTGTGTCCTTTCCTTCATTAAGTGTCAGATATGGCTGGTCTGATCCTCAAAAGGCTCCAAGCTTGTTGGGGCTGAGCCAGGCAATTCTTATTTACATTTCATAAATTAAAGTTTTAGGCGAAGTTTGAATTTCACCTTCCATCTACTTGCAGGTACCTTTGTCTAAACTTGAGGGGAGGACAGTGGGTTTGTATTTTTCATCTTTTTCATACAAAGCATCCGCTAAATTTACCCCACAGCTTGTGGAGGTTTATGAGAAGCTGAAAGCAAAGGGTGAGGACTTTGAGATTGTGTTGATATCCATTGGAGATAATGAGGACTCTTTCAAACAAGGACTGAAGGGTCTTCCTTGGTTGGCATTGCCATTCAAGGATAAGAGCTGCGAGAAGCTTGCTCGCTACTTTCCACTATCGACCTTGCCCGCTCTGGTTATTATTGGGCCAGATGGAAAAACCCTTCATTCCAATGTGGTGGAGGCCATTGAAGAGCACGGCGATGCTGCATACCCTTTTACTCCTGAGAAGTTTCTAGAGCTTGCTGAGGTAGAGAAGGCCAAAGAGGCAGCTCAGACCCTTGAGTCTATTCTGGTCTCTGGAGATCTAGATTTTGTCATAGGGACAGATGGAGTTAAGGTATGATTCTTGAAACAATTGAACCTTATGGTTTTTGTCCATTGCTTGTTAGATATCTTCCAATATCTTGCAAATGGTCTTCTTCATCCTCATGTCTTGGATGTCAAAATCAAAAGGCATTTAAGATGCATGCAAGATACATGTACGTGTTGGTGTTACCAGAAGATAGAAGTACCTTGAGAATGTGACATCTTTGAAGTTTTAGTTTACTTTTTAATAAAAGATTACTTATCTGTTTTGTATGACAGCTTTTAGTGATTTGCCATTTCAAGAAAATCTTAAATACTATTTGACACTGGAGTGTCATCTGAACCGTGCTACATTTCTGCTACTTGTCCTTTTTTCAGGCCCATTCTGGGATAATGACAGTTGATTTCTATTTTTCAGATTCCAGTGTCAGATTTAATGAGGAAGACAGTCCTCCTATACTTCTCAGCTCACTGGTGCATACCGTGCCGTGCATTTCTTCCAAAGCTTATCAAAGCATACCACAAAATCAAGGCTAAGCACAAGGCACTCGAAGTCGTGTTCATATCCAGTGATAGGGACCAGGCCTCGTTCGACAACTTCTTTGCCAGAATGCCATGGCTGGCTCTTCCCTTTAATGACACAAGGAAGTCATTACTGAGTCGCCAGTTCAAGATGTATGGCATCCCCATGCTGGTTGCCATCGGACCCAGTGGCCAAACCATCACAAAAGAAGCCAGAGATCCCGTCTTGCTTTATGGCGCCGAAGCTTATCCTTTCACTGAGGAAAGGGTGAAAGAACTTGAGGCAGCATCTGAAGAGATCGCTAAGGGTTGGCCTGAGAAGGTGACGCACAGGTCTCATGAGCATGAGCTTGTGTTGAGTCGCTGCAAGATTTATAACTGTGATGGTTGTGGGGAAGAGGGTCACACATGGACATACTGTTGTGATGGATGTGACTTCGATCTCCATCCAAAATGTGTATTGAAGGCAGAGAAATGTGAAGAAGGTACCAGCGGAGAAGGGTGGGTTTGTAATGGAGAAGCCTGCTTTAAAGCCTGATGTGAATACTGTTGTTACATTGAAGTTTGTGTGAAGGACTTTTTAATTGGGTGTATTGTAAAATGTGTATATACTGTGTATGACAAAATGATGGGCTTTAATAGTATATTTTTTTTTTAATGTGTTTCGTTATGCATTATGGATAGCATTATTCTTTCTGCTGAGGAGATAAAACTTAGGTATACTGAATGTCAAACTATAAAATTTAACCTTTTTGTTGAATATCAACATAATATAATGTGAAGAATCATAACTTGTATATTCCTGTCATCAAAATGAGAGGAGGGGTTTTGCAAGAATGAATAGAGAGAAATGTCGAGGCCTTAGCGTGTAAAGTACAGCATCCCTAGGTCCCCAGGGGAAAAATAATTATTTTTTGAGATGAAATTCTTAATGGGGCATGATTTATTATCTATTTAAAATACACTCGTATAATTTTGTTCCCTGGTCTCTTTTATCTGTAGACCCTCTTTATTAAATTTTAATACGGTTTTCTTAAATTCAATTCAATGCATAGAAAATTAGAAATTATCAATTTTGCTTGTTACGATCATAACGTGAGAAAAGTCTTGTGGACCGTGGCGGCCGAGCCTTGTACGTCTTCGAGAGAACAAATTGAGAATGAGCTCCACGTGCTGTTCTTACTTCTCCACCTCCACGCTCTCTGGGATGCTGAGATCATATAACTCCAAAGTGAAAAGATTGCTTTTCCATTCCCAAATCACAAGTGGAGGCCTTGGATTTGCTCGGTACAATATTAACATTCCGTGGGATTCAACTTTATCCTCTCTTCAATTCAACTCTCAATCTCATTTCTCGACTTTATCTTTGTTCAATTTCCCAGTTCTTCATTCAACTGTAGGTTTACCTTTGTTCTTTGTAGCCCTTATCAATCTCAAACGCCCTGGGAAACCCCTTTGGTCAATTTTGCTTGCTCTAGCTTTTTGGTTGAATTGAATGCCTTTAATTTGTGCTCGAGTGGCTTAGAGACGTTATTTGTTAAGAGAGAATAGTAATTTCGTGTTTTATATGAATTTGTTTCACTCTTTTTAAGCATTTGCAGTTTTGATGGGGGAGTCGGAAATGACCAAATCCAGCTTAAATGTCAACAAGAACGGGGAAGATAGATCTCCCAGGGCTCTAAATCCTGCAATTTCCACATTTCTTTTGCAGCTTCCCCACAAGTTTCAAAATACTCTCAAGGTTAGCTACCTTTTTCTGACGGTTCAAAAGATTCTTGGAAACTTGATGTGAGTTTTGATTGTTATCTTTTCTGATTACAGTCACAGCTCAGTAAATTAGCCAAAAAAGATGTCAATTGGGTGAGCTCTGTCCAAAGGAAAGAGTGTGGGTCAGTTAATGGCTATGAAGCTGAATTAGATGAGCAACTGCGAGCATGGAGACAAAATCCTTCTTGGGTTGATAATCCTTCTAAAATAAAGGTGATATATGAAGGTCACTTTCCTAAACTGAAACTTGGCTTGATAAGAAATATATACATATATATTTGAGGCGAAAAGTTGCATCAATTTCTATTTTGATTGCTTTTTTAATTTTTATTATGCCATTAGAAACCTTCAAGGTAGATGACTTGTTTGCCCATGAAATTTGATGGAGACTTAAATAATTTTCTATTAATGGTGGAAGAACTGCATCAGTAGACACTATTTTAGATATTCTTGGCCAGAATGCTGACATCTTTGTTCATATAAACTGCAACCTGTCTCATGTTTTATATCTAAAGAATTGACCTTTTTTTTTTGGGGTGATAACTATGTATCTATGTTCATATGGAGGTATAGAATGTATGTAGCACGATGTTCTTTTTGGCAGGTGACTGTACCAAAAGGTTCTCTTTGCAACCTGAATGTAGAAGTCAATGTTGGCCTCCCGCCTGATGCAGTATACAATATAGTGATTGATCCTGACAATAGAAGAGTTTTCAAAAATATTAAGGTAGGTAACTAATAATTAATTATATTGTTCATTGTTTCATCACAACCTTTTTAGGAGGTGCTTTTATATCCTTTGAAGACTGAATTGGTAGAAACACTCCGTCTTCTACTTGAGATTCCACAATTCAGTTTGACAACGTATTTCTTGGTCAGGAAGTAATATCCAGAAAAGTATTGGTTGATGAGGGCCAAAGGCAAGTGGTTGAACTCGACCAAGCAGCGATATGGAGATTTCTTTGGTGGTCAGGAACCATATCTGTTCATGTTTTGGTAGATCAAAATAGAGAAGACCACTCTGTAAGGGCTTGTTATCTCGTTGGATAATAATTACATCCATAGTTGTTGATTAATTAAATAAGGCATACAAATATCTTTTCATGATTTCCCTTTAAACTGAAAATCTCTTCTCAGGCATTAATGTTAATTTGGTTCAATTCAAACTTGCCCTCATTTTTCTTGATAGAAATTGGTACCAAATCTTCAGGGATTTTGTGATAGCCTTTTGGTTTCTAGTAAACTGATCTTTGGAATGGAAGAGAATATATTTTTTTAATTTACTTAGATATATGATATATTTGATCATCCCAAGTCTGAGAACGCATGTCTAGCATTAGATTTGTAAAAGGACACATCCATAAGCACACATTGATTACAGTGATATGTTGTGAGTAAAGTTACTCGCAATTCTGCTCTCCGTGGAATCAGAGAACTGTGTTTTGACTGATTTATGTATTTGTATGCCAGATGAAGTTCAAGCAAGTTAAGACTGGATTCATGAAAAAATTTGAGGGTTGCTGGAGGGTAGAACCTCTATTTGTTGATGAAAATATTTGTTATCCTTTTAAACCAAAGACAAAGGAAGAATACAATGTATGTACCAGAGGCAAGGGAAGAATAGGGTCTAGAGTGAGCCTGCAACAAATACTTGAGCCAACCATTGTCCCACCCCCTCCCATATCCTGGTATTTGAGGGGAATTACCACCCGGACGACTGAGATGCTTATAAACGACCTACGTGCCGAAGCTGCCAGAATCAGAGAGGGATTTGAAGCTGGAATGTCTAAGGGAGAGCTTGGGGAAGCATCCAATGAAAACCAAGATCTTGTTGGTGACTCAAGTGACATAAAAGAACGATGGCTTTTGCGTCGAAAAACTGCAAAGAAGAATCGGAGAAGACTTCATCCTACCAGCTGATTACTTGTTTAAAATGCCAAGTATTGTTCTCTGAAAGCAGCAATGAGTTTGTGAGAGTGTTGCCAAGTATTGTAAAGTAAAAGGTCTAAATTGCTGCATAGTATTTCATGCCATACAATTGGCCACTGATATCTGATGTAACTGTCAAGATTTAGTGATGAGCCGTTTATATTAGGAGATATGCTACTTTGTGCATCTTATTACATGCTGTTAACCTTTATAACGCTGATCAATTTATGAAAAATTGGTCATTAATTTCATCTCAGTTGTATTTTCTGTTGTGGGATTTGGATCTTATGCATTTAGAAAACAGATGCACCATGTATGTTTAGATTAAAAAAATAATAATAAACAAAAATTAGGGAATGTACAGAAAGAGAGGAAGTTGACCTTGTAAGCTTTTATTTTGTCAGTCTCTCAGATATATGGTACATTATTACACAAGATTATAATTTTTGTGATGTGATACAAGAATCGCCAGAAAGCTGGATAGGGAGTTATCTCAGTTTCTTTTTCGCATATTGGTTGTTGGCATGCCAAACACCAAACACTACAACATCAATAACAGGGAATCTTATTCCACTAAGTGATATCCCCTTTATGGAACAAATCATGTTCTTGGGCCATTAACACCAATAACAAGGAATCTTATTCCACTAAGTCTCATTCTTTGTTTCTATATATATATACTTATTTATTTATTATTAGACCTGAAATCAACACTAAACACTAGGTATATAAAGCCACAAGCCTTATCTTTTTAAATTAGTCAGTTGCATATATTACGCAACACTATTGGGCTGCTCTATCATCACTAAACATGAAAAAATCAAATAAGATTAGGAAGGATAAATGAATAATTTATTAAAATTTGTCTCACTATTGTATGTTTGATTGTGATTAATCGGATTTATGGATATTTTTATAAGCATAATATATTTTTTATTTAATTGTTATTCACAATTGTCCAACTGTGAATCAAAGAAGCAGAAAGAAAACCCGTCCAACTTCAGAAAAGAAAAAGAAAAAGAATCCGCTAGAACGTGAAAAGGTTACAGTTAATGTAGTCATGCAATCTTAAACATCTTTAGCTTTTCTGCAAGGCATTAGGCATGTCCATCATTCTTATTTTCTATGTTGCTTTAATTTCAAGTGTCGATTATTTGTCACATTATGGTGTTACACCTGACAAACATTCTACAGAATACAAAGTACAAACTGCATTAAGTCAGAAATGCAGGTCATGCAGAGACAGCCTAGAATTGCCTCATCTAAGCTTCGTAGAAAATGCACTCTATACTTTGATCTGCATTGAACTCTCCATCTAGCGGAACTTGTGTTTTACTCACAGGATTTGGTTGCTCTGCTTGCTTCACCAACAATTCCTGGACGCCGTGCTTATCAGAACTCATGAAAGCACCCATAGCTCCAAGAAAACCTTCATGCTGCAAGAACATTGCTTTTGCCTCGCCTTTGGACCTGTCATGATGAAAACAATTGTATATTTTCCTCTTTATGGTTCCCTAATTGTAATTATGCAGAAAGAAAGATGGGCAACAACAAATTGGCTCAGAGATCACGCCAAAACCTTCCACAAATCAGACAGATAGATGAACCAAGCCAACCATATATTGACATAATGACATGTAAGCATACAAGACACATATTCCCTCCGTTCAAAAATATAAGGCATTTTTAATCAAATATTACCCCCAATAAAGTAGTTGCTTCTCTTCAAACTAACTTTATCTTTTTATATTTACCTCCATTTAATAGGGTAGGTCACCCTAAGATAAATACAAATATTTATTTAATAGTGGCACTTTTAGTGAAAAGGCAATAATTACACTTTGAAAGACTAAAAATACCTTACATTTTGTAACATCAAATCCTTCAAAAAATGCCTTATATTTTTAAATAGAGGGGATAACTTTTTAGTGTTACCTTAACATGCTTGTGTATAGCTTCATGACTAACTTGGTCCGTCTATTTTCTGTAAGCTAGTTCTATCAATTTACAATTCAGTCTTCCTCAACAATTAACCCCCCTGCTTGCTGCTCTAAGAAAATCCTACTTGGCATTTTCTGTGAAAATCATAGCAATATGGACGAATACTAATGTTTTCCAGAACTGCCAAAGATCTTATAGTTTGATCATTCTGAACGGAATTTCTTTCCTTTGGTATTTCTTGAGAATTATATTACCCTAAGCTTTAAAGATCGTCTTAAAGAGATGTTTAATAATTCTGTCTTAAATTTCCTGATCTGTTCAGTCATGAGTAAAGACAAACTGATATGCCCTACTATAGCTAGTTACAAAGCACTAAATTGGATGGGGCTACAGAGGGAACTTCCTAAACACTTACCAGAAATTAACAGCAACAGATAGTGTGTCCATTGTGCTTGGATGGTTCCGAATAAAAAATCCAGCGAAAAATATCCTCTTAAGCCCAAATCGAAGAGCATTTAAGTAAGAGATCTGAGATGCAAAAGAAAAAACAAATCAAATACCTCATTTACTTCACTTCCCAAGCCTGATATAAAATACATGCAGGTGGTCTTCACTCTTGAGTAAGGTTATTTAAACATTCCATGTATAGGTATCAGTTTCCTACCTGTAAAATTCTATGTTGGTTCCGCAAGTAAAAAAGTTTCTCTATATTTTCATCCACAACACCTTTTACAAAACCTCATCGCAGCAGAAATTCATTTTTTTTTTTCTCCAAACAAATCCATATTTCACACACACGTGCACATGTGCTGTAACTACAACTGACCTGTCCAATATTATTTGAGATCATTCTTAGAAGAGATCGAGCAATATCTTCAGGTTTGTAATCTTCAAGGTCCTTATTATCAGAAATTACCTTCCCAAAACTAGAAGCTATTGTAGTTGACGAAAGACCTATCTGTTACCAATCAAAGGAGAATATGGTGTGCTCAAGAACCATAAGAGAGTATATTCAAAACTGAACAATCTTGACTTACTGTAAATCATTAATTTGTATACTCAGGTTAAGCTTGTACTTTCACAGTTTCACTAGTCTTACCTTTGAATAGTCCATTCCTCCATAAATATCTCCAACAAGCATATCTATCACTCTGTTGTTCCCCCGGTAACTTAATTCCAGCAAATCATCAAAACTGAACCAGAAAGTGCATTACTGGTAGTCCAATGAATCTTTAAACAAACAGTAATGAACAAGTCGGGAAAATTAACCTCTTGCACTTAGTTAAAAGCTTTCCCAAACCCCAGAAAGTACCTCCACCAATACTTGTTCCACTCACTCGCTCAAACTTGCCATCTCCATCCACCTATATCAAAACAATGAAAGAATCATCATAAGTACTTCAGAAATATTACATAATCAGAATTGGAATCAAAGAGCAAGTGATGTAACTTGCTTGATAGTAACCTTATACATTCCAACACCTGAACCAATGTTAACTAGAAGATAGGGATACAGATCACTGTGCTCAATCTTCACAAATTGCTTTTGACCATCCATGTAGGTGAAAGCTTCCTGGCGTACCACCTATAGAAAGATAAATCAAAATAAAGATGAGATTTTCTGCGGAAAAATTCTCAAGGCACATAAGAGAGGCAAGGCCAAACAACTAGCCATTACTGCAAATTGAAAAGATATAGTAACAACTAAATCCCTCTAAAAACCAAAAGGAAAAAGAAAAGAAAATTTTGTGTCCTTTTCTTTCAAGCACTGACTCAGAAAGATATTTGGTGAAATGCTGTGCAAAAACCCCAATCAAATCAATCATGGAGTTTCAGAATGAAAAGATATTTGTGCATACAGCTCAAACATGCATGTCAGATTTGCCAGTTGGAAGTCCTTAATTTAATCATTTAGTATACTCTAGTTCATTTACATCTCTGAAAGAAATGAATAATAAGAAAATATCTTCCAAGTTCCGGGACAAAGCTCATCAAATTCCGCAAACTATATGCCTTACATAACAGGTTCCCCTTACAAATCAAATCCATTATGTGCGGTCAAATTTTCACAATTGTCCACATACATACGTTAGTCTTTTGGGACAATAGAAATTATTTTTTTTTAATGACATGGAAAAATGATTTAAAATCATATAATAGGTTAAAGTTAATAAAATGTTTGAATTATACTTTGTACCAACCAGATAAAAGAATTTGTATGCGGTTCAAGGATCTCACCTTAAGCAGAAAATTTGCCCCTACTACAAGACAATCCATTTCATCTTCCTTTTCAAGACTGATCCCAAGTCTCTCCTTGAAAAGATCTGCATATTTGTGTGCACCACCACCTGTTGCCTTCTCAGCAATGTTTTTTCAATTTTGAGAAGTACATAACATTAATTTAATTTCCTTATGAAATACTGTGAATAACGGCCATTAAATGAAACAGTTACATTTGAAACATAACTTTTGTGTAGAAACTACTGATTTTATTTCAATGTCTAATGATTTTATTCAGAATAAGTTATCCTATTACACTGAAAAAAGCCATGTACAAGAGGTAAGGATTAAGATTGTCTGTCTAAACATGAAATCCAAAGCAGAGACAAACTTGTATCATTTACTATTTTTTAGATTATAGATCTTTCTCAAATCAAATCTTCTAGATGAAGTTTGGGAAGTAGTGATACTTCTTCATGATCACATTCCAACATTTCCACTTGATTACCTTAATAGCTGTCAGCCTTCCAGGACCATCCTGCTGCTGTTGGCTCCCTGAATTCATTATCAGTTAAAAATTGTTTGCTTGAGGTAGCAGAGAGCTTCGTGTTAAACAACTTTTTTAAAAAATAAAAAATTAAAAGTAGCAGACATGAAAAGATTCGGAGTGCCTTCAAAGTGGGCTTGAGACTTGACTACAAACGAATTAAATCTTATTTGTTTTTGCTATTTGCTACAACAAGAGGATGGAGGTTCCAACCCAAGAATTCCAACAAAATACTCAAAGCCCTTGCCACTAACCCAGTCCTGGTGGCTTATCTAGAAACAAATATTGGAAATTTTCTAGCAATTACTTAGTAAAAATCAGATGGAGATGAACTATTATGACAGCAACTAGCTAGATAGAGATGTAAAGAAAAAAAATTTAAAATCAACTGAGAGATACAAATCATATTTTGTTCGGGCTAGCAAGAAGAAATTAGAAATTCCATTCAGCAAAATTATGACACTACAAATTTTAGATCAAGCAAGCAGCACAGTGGAGAAATTCAATTTGACCTAGAACAGGCGCTTATTTAAGATCAGTATGAATTGATGACAAGTCAGGAAGATTCAAGGATCAAAGCATCCCCCTTCCCCAACATTTGCTTATATTTAGATAAAAGACCATTTAGAGTTGCAAAAACAAATAAACACAGTTCTGCGACTGCACCGTACCTCCTAGATGAAGCTTCATGGATTTAATGAACTCTAAACAATCATTTATCTTGCTTGTTTCAAACTTCTTAAAATTAATCCTCCCTTTGAGAACAGGACAGCTTCCACTAGCTTTGGATTCTATCAATAATATTCAAAAGGTTAAATAAGCTGATTGAAAAAACCCAATATCTAGTCTACGGAAATTGACCATTTCAAAAGATATATCCTTTGCCTATGATGAAAGTTATGATATCATACAAAAAAGGGAAAAAAAAAAAGATATATCCTCCCCACCATCATCAGGATGATCCTCGTTCTTTGTGAAGCAAACTAGCTTGGTAAGAGAACCTGCCAACACAGACAACATTATGGTTTGACAAGAAGCAGCAAAGCTAAGCAGAACTTTTCTTCAGAAGTTTCAGTATTAAACACGCATTTTCTAGGAGCAGGTTATTAACAGATAATCGTAGCATCGTCGCTAAATACATTGACATAATCACTCCGAAGTGTCATTTTCATTTCGAAAGCCCAAAATAGATTATTAGGAGGAAAAAACTGAGATGCAGATTTTTTACGTTAATTGTTATGTTATATTTTGTGCATTCTATCATCACATGATTGAGACTTTGTTTTAAAAAAAAAATTATATATTATGTTTTGACTTTCGATTAAACGAAACATTTGAAGCTAATGGATACCCTCATTTAATCGGCTCGAGAAACTCAACACATTCAATTGATCAGTAAGCTTGATTTCCGAGCTAAACAACCTCCAAGAAACCCTCTGTAGTCCACCAGTCCACTAACATGATGGACAATTAAGAAGCAAAAGACGCTAAGTACCCAACCATACATGGAAAACCACCCGATAATTGTTTAGATTTTCAGGTAAAGGACTGTAACCCAGAAATGCGTTAAGTAAATACTCCGAAAAGAGCTCGAATGAAGAAAACCAAAATATATGACACTCAACTCTAAAAAAGATATAGTTCAAGAATTACCCCCAACATCCACAGCGAGATGATATATATAATCAGAATGATTCGGATCCATATTTCTTTCGGCTTTGATATCTAGCTTCAGTTGTCTGCTAAGCTTCAGTATGCTAGTCACGGAATTCTATACATCAAGGGCACTAAGAAGTAAGAACTGCAACGAGCTCCTCCCTCATCACTAAAAAGCTGCAAGAACTGACGTGTATATGATTATTCACTTTAAAGAATCGTGCGGAAAGATAAGATTATGCGATCATTAACCAGTCCATCACTTTAAAGAATCGTGTGGAAAGAAAAGATTATGCGATCATTAACCAGTCCATATCAAAGTAAATTATTTACATTTTCCGGAGAACACTGGAAAGTCAGTGCAAGGGATGCTGCTCTGGAATAACCCAAAGTTGCGAGGGAAGAATCAAAATTTATTTGATTATCTTTTATCGTTGAAGTTATGAAATCCTATCCCTGTTTTAAGCAAAACATGGGAGAACTTTGACTTCATCGGTGGTTCAGTCAATGGCACCAATGAAGTGGCGGTGAACCAAGCTGCGATTTGAATATTTGATGGATTGGGAATTCCACGAGATTTAAATACATTGATTTTTTTATACACGCGCGCGTTCAAAAAAATGAATTCAACAGAAAGGATCATGACCTCAGAAAGAGTTCTTTAAATTCCAAACTCCTTTTTTTCTTAATAGCTGAATTTCTCATTTTTCTGTTAATTTTAAAAAATTAAGCAAGTGGCTTTTTAATGTGCTGCGGAGTAAACTATTGGCAGTTTCATTGAGATTTGATTGAGTTAACATTGTCCATTTGCACTGTACGGACATTAGACACCTTGAGGGCACCGCCCATTCTACAAAGAAAGCTTTCAATGGAGGGCCCGGTAGATATCCAAATTCCTGCCGACTCGAAATTATTCCATGGAAATTGAGGCATTGAGCGTTTCTCGGAGGCCGCTATGGAATCAATTCCCTCCGCCTTCAGCAAAATTTGTTCCATTTCCTTCTGCAACCAGCCAGCCAAGTGCCAACCATGTGACTTGTCCCCAACTTCCCTTCAATTCTGGGGACATCAGCCACCCGCCCAATTATCCTGTACGTTAAACCCCAGACAAGCCAGCACATTTGTCTATCTTAAGGCATAACCAATCACTAACCAGCAGTAATTTAAGTCTAGCAAAATGAAGTGGCCCCTTACAATTGACAAACTAAAATTCATTCTCCACTGAGATAAAAACCCCACATTTGGTGCCTGAAAGTACTTCAAACACTATCATCTTCAGTAGAAAGATGCTTGCTGGTAAAAATAACCACCACCAACAAAGACCAACCCAAAACTGGAATTTTCCGGCTTCACGTATATCTGCTGGCAGAGATTTGGCAGATTTAGATTTTACAACTATTCGAGTGCTTACAATAGTGATCCACCTGGACCAAACACACTGCCATAATCAATCTAAAGGATTGAGCTTGACGTTCCAAACGAGGAATAACACGAAAGACTAGCGAGTTCATGGTCCCTTGGCAAATTGGAGGCTCAACATACCCTAACGGACCGAGTTCGCTGTTTGGGTTGAACAGCATGCTGCCTAGAGTGAGGCGAAGTGAGCCCACAACTGAAAACATGTTCAGCCTTGAGTGGGGTGTGATTATTACGAGAGAATAGTTTTCAACCATGAGCGTGTAAGAGTTGCAAGAAACTTGGAAGGCATGCATAAAATAAATTTTAGATTGGGATGGCGCAGCAAATTAGTTTCCAGTTCCATACCTGCATCCAAATCCAATGAAAATCTCATGTATTACATATCACATAATCCAAGAAATAAATTTCCACTACAATTTCACCCTCCGAAATATCCTAGACCGCTGATAAAGAACACAAATCGAATTAGTCTCAGAAGAGGACCAAAAAAAACTAGATAATATTCACCCCTGCATCCAGAATAGCCGTTCCAAAATGTAACTCCCAACGAACATTAAGCCTGGAATGAGAGAAAGATCAATTGAAAAAAAATCTCTGCAATTTCTGAATATCATTTGGCAAAGGCAGCGACAATTGTGAATAAGGATTTAAAAATATGGTCTAATGCCATTGGAAAAACAAGCACATATAAACACAATGCATGGTGCATCCACCTACATGAACTTAAATGTTCACATTTTTTATGTCAATATCTGCAAGAGTAGGAACCAGCTGTTACCTTGTTGGCAATGTTGTTGGAGAGCCATTCCAGGCCCTCGTAAAGGCCTTCCCCAGAAGTAGCACAGGTGCTCTGGATGTACCTGGAAGAACCGGGAGTCCATGTCAAGATAGGCGGTATTAATACAAAACAAGGGATTCATGAATAAAATACATAGCGACGAACCATGAATAAAATACATACCAGTGTCGCTGCCTGAGAGAGTGGAGACCCAGCTTATCAGTGATCTCAGCAGCATTCATTGCATTAGGAAGATCTTGTTTGTTGGCAAATACAAGCAAGACCGCATCTCTCAATTCATCCTAAGATGATTAAGGGAAAGACAAAAATGAAATTTAAACATATTTATCACTGGTTATTTAAAACAAAGAAACAAGAGGAAGCAAAAGATGAATAACATTATCCTTATTTACATCATGTGGTGCAAAGGAAAACAATCCTTCCCAGGAGCTTGACAAGTTAAAAACAGGTCAAGCAACTCCAAAATATTAAATCCAATTTGACAATTATAACACAAGAATTAACAAGGAAATAATACTATTGAAAATTCCTGTACGGTAAACCTACAACAGCAGATTAGTGCAAGTATCAGGGAAGAATGATGTTGACAAATTCTGAAGATCAGTCGATATGCATCATCCACAGCATAGTCAGAGACTCAATTTAAGACACAGAAAAATGATGAAAATTTCCACTGGAACTCTGGAAGCATGTTTTATTAGCAACTATCAGTAGAGACAAGGAACAATCTCATCATTTCAAGACCAGTAACAAATTTATGCATGTTTTATTAGCAACTATGATTGAAGTACCTCATTCAACATCCTATGTAACTCATCTCTGGCCTCAACAACCCGATCTCTGTCATTGCTGTCTACAACAAATATAAGACCCTGTGTGTTCTGGAAGTAATGCCTCCACAGGGGACGAATCTGCATAATCAAACATATATAATCAACCACTGACCTCCGATAGAAAATATCTCAGACAACCAGAATGCTTTTGTAAGAAGATGCATATATTAAGTTGATTTATAAGAAGATGCATCTTCTTACAGATTTATGCATGTTTTATTAGTAACTATGATCAAAGTTAACACCTTGTCCTGGCCACCAACATCCCAAACAGTGAAGCTAATGTTTTTGTATTCCACAGTCTCCACATTGAACCCTGAAAGACAAGGTATTATGTCCTAAAAGTCAGCCTTACATAGCAATAAAAGAACAGACTTAACAATTGAGTATTGATAAACATAACAGCTTGATAAAATGTCAGCATCTGTGATGCGAAAACAGAAGGCTAAGAGCAAGAGGAGAAAGGAGAGAGAAGAGAGAAAGAGTGGGGCGACAAAGAAAATGCTCAATTTTATTTAATCAATCAAAAGGTCTGCTTACAATGAAAGACCTTAAGGCTGTTTATAGAGCCCTAGAAATATTAAAAAAATATTGTTTAAACACTAACACTAATCTTGAAAGATAAGCAAAAATAACAAAAATAATCCTATGATAACATAAATAATAATCTAGATATACCCAGATATCTCTGGTAAAAAAAAAAAAAAGACTAAGGTATTTTACTGTGCTCTACCTTAATTCTAACAAGAACGGTATTTAATGAAGAGACCAAAACCGACTCCCTCTGACAAATTAAGAATCCAACCTAGGTAAATTGATATCATGCCCCAACATAAGACCCAGAGAATATATAACAATACTAACAAATAATAATACTTCATGCATGAAGAATCAGGTCGGAATGCTCATTCTTCAAATTTTACCAAATATAGATATAAGAATTATAGGTAAAGAAATAAGCGTAAGAAAAATGAGCATACTGTAAATTATGATAGATTGTTAAACCTTGAAAGTATTATTATAATTGATTGAAAGCATAGGCACAATGATTGCAACAAGCTGCATCCTGAATCTCATATCAAGCATCAGCTACTAGGTCAAATCTAAAATAACCAACACCAACTGGATTCTCAGTATTCATTTTAAAATGGATTCCTCCGTTCACATTTACAAGCTGTAATTCATTTACCTAAGGGCCTTAGAAAACTGTTATAATTTGCAAAGGACGATAAAATGCACAAAGGATGCACAATGAAAATTTGTAACCAAATATTCTTATTATAGAAATCATTGAAATTATTAAATTTCACTTAGTGAGATAAAGCTTGCTGTTGTAGTGGTATTAAAATTATTACATCATTAACCAATACTAAGAAACCAAAGCACACAACATAGATACTGAATTCTAGGTCTTTCAACTCAAAGAGAAGGCCAGAAACTTACCAATGGTAGGGATTGTAGTGACAATCTCACCAAGCTTGAGCTTGTACAAAATAGTAGTCTTACCAGCAGCATCAAGACCAACCATCAGAATTCGCATTTCTTTCTTGGCAAAAAGCCGACTGAAAAGCTTAGTGAATGTCAACCCCATTTCTCCTTCAGCCTTTGGATCCCTACATATTTCAAATTCCATTCAAATTTAACCAGCCTTAATTTATTCTGAAAAAATTCCAACCAATAAACTATATTAAATGAAACAAAAATCGACCTATAACTTATTGAATGGTCGAGAGATTTCCTCGAAAATTCATCAAACTAACAGCGTACAGAAAGAATTGAGTTAGTGTCATGGGATTTGGCCAGCTCTCGAGTTAAGAGAAGAAGCGAATCCATGCAAATTGAATCGAATCAAATAATCGTTTTCGTGGTTGGTCAAAAACATAAAACGTTTTCGTGACAAAAAAAAAAAGATAAAACGCACCAAAGAAGTAATTAACAGCAAATTTCTTAGATTTCCGATCCGATGCGACACAAAGACAGGAAAAAGCGAAACGATCTGAAAAGCTCGTTCCCGAAATGCTCAGATCAAGAGATATGAGAAATAACAAGATGCAAAACACAAATCGAATCGCAAATCGAAAATTCATTCCAATATGATCTCGAAATTATCATAGAAAACAAATTTTCCAAACGCTAAAAACCCCGATCGGAATCGAAATCCAAAGGAAACACGAATTTAAAATAATATCAAACACGTTTTCAGGAACGCATCGGAAACAGCTGACTAAACAAGGATCTCAATTTAGAATATACCTCTAAAGAAACAGCTTGAGAGAGATCTAGCAACAAAAACCAGAGAGGGATACGAGAGAGGAGAAAGAAGCTTCAGACCAACGCGAAATGAAAGGCGAGTAGCGTCAACATGAGCGAACTTATAACGACGAGAGCGGGGGTACCTCAATTGTTTGTCCCCATGTGCTAAAAATAACGAAAATGCCCCTCTACGGGATTGGTCACTGAGTGTCTCTGCGTCCGTGTCCGTGTAACGCTGTTTGGAAGCTTCCAAAAGCACCAGCTATTTTTAATTTATTGCCTTTGACTGAACATATGCAATTAACTTTATTTTAATTTAATGCCCTTTTTTATAAATTTTTAAATATTATGTGAAGTACTCCTTCAGTTTGGATATATTTATTTTTAGAAAAAATTGTTTCATGTTATTTATCTTTTTAAACTTATTACAAAACATAATTAATGATATTTTTATTTTATTCACATTAAAAATATTGTTAACATATTACATAAAATTAAATTAAGGACAAATATAATAAAAATATTCCACTCCATTATTTTCTGGAAAATACTACCTCTATTCTCTAAATAAGCAAAACTTTCATATGGTTCATTGCATTTGTTTTATTAGCATAACAATAATTTTTAAAAGGATTAGGGTTTATTATATACAAAAGGTTATAGATGTTTCTAAACTTAATTATAAATTAATTTTATTTTTTAATTTTAAAGATTTATTTCCTTATCATTATGTGTTTTCTCATCGTTAGTGGGTTTCACATTATATTTTTTATTTTAAAATAGTTGAATTGAGCAAAAATGACTTTTGAAATAGTAGTTAAAGGACAAAAATGATCATTAATTTAATAAAAAATATTTAAAAAATTATAAAACCCACTGAATGAATGTAAGTGTTTTTGATATCCAAAGGATGATAGAGAAAATTTTTGAAGTTAAAGATCAGAATTGATTCATAATTGAGTTCAAGAACATTTTGTAATTTTTTTATATATAGTTCATAAACAAAAATAACCCTTAACCCTTTTTAAAAAGTATTTATGACATTTTTTTGACTTTTTGATAGAATTATTATTTTTCTAAATTGTCTTCTATTAAAGGATTAATTAGAAGGACATTTTAATATAAAAATTCTTAGTTTCAAATACAATTATTAAGATTAATTAACTTTTTTCATCACCCATATGCATTTTTTTTATTGAAGGCAATCTTGTTTAGGGCTAGGTACTCCCTCTACTCT
Organism: Prosopis cineraria; assembly: GCF_029017545.1. Taxonomy (NCBI): domain Eukaryota; kingdom Viridiplantae; phylum Streptophyta; class Magnoliopsida; order Fabales; family Fabaceae; genus Prosopis; species Prosopis cineraria. Next base: position 12,382,862 of record NW_026555341.1, on the reverse strand, counting down.
AAAATATAAAATATTTTTAAATAAAATCTTATATATCAATAATGTTCATTAAATATATTTTACAACCTTACTTTTTAAAACAAAAATATAAATTTTTAAAAATGACCTTCATTTAATATTACATTAATAAAAGAATATTAAAAAGACAGAATAAATGGGAAGGGTAATATTAAAAAAGTGTTATTAATAAAACTTTATTTTTATCAAAGCGTCTTATATTTTAAAATGTTAAATCTTTTTAAAAATATTTTATAATTTGAGATGAAAGGAATACTAAATATAGACATATCTATTGCAGGATTAATTATTAATTAATTTTTTTTAAATTAAGTTATTTGATTAAAATTTGCTTATATTTAAAAATTGGTGGAGTACAATTTTATATATTAATTAATTAATTAATTATATTTTTAATCTGTGAGAACGACAAATATTTCAAAACAGAAGAAATATTCCACGACACATATACTCTTCACGTCATTAAATGTAAACTCATGCAGACATTAATACATGGTTTTGACAATTCACAATGCTCTCAAATGCTCAAATGATTATTAAAATAACATTTAAACACTTTTTTTTTCTTCAAAAAACGATGTCATTGTCTTCTCCGTTTATAAATATTTGAAGTTGAAATATCCCTCGTCATTTATTCCTTTCAATTTTGTGTCACGGTTTTCTGCCGCATAAATAGACTGTTTTCATCGGTTTAAATGCCAAGTGCCTACTTTATATCCAATAACTTATCGGGGAAGGTAAGAAACACTTAATTTTTAACCTATTCACTCTATCGATTCAATATTATAATTATAAGGTACTATTAATTAATTTATGCATTTTGGTAAGTTTATTAATCACATTTAAAATTATAAATTTTTTATATTTAATTTTATATAATAAATTATTTCAATTAAAAAATTTATTAATTACACCTCTAATTAAAGGCATTTGTGAAAATAATTGCATTAATTACACTTTCTAAATTCAAAATGCATTATATTTTTAACATGATATTCCATAAAAAATTCTTATGATAATAAATAAAAGAGTATTCTCTCCGTTAAAAAAATTAAGGCATTTTTAACTGAATCTCACCTCCTAATAAAGTAAATTACTTACTTTCAAACTAACACTATCTTTCCATACATACTTATCCCTATTAAACACCCTATGATAGATATAAAGTTATTATTAATATGGGCGCTTTTGAAAAAAGATAATGATTATATTTCTAAAAATTAAAAATACCTTATATTTTTTAATATCCAACTTTTTAAAAAATATCTTACATTTTTAAACGGAAGGAGTATATGTTTCGTAGTAATTGCCCTCCTAAATATGAATGTTGTTAGAATTACTAATCTGATTCTGTCAATTGAATGGTGGAACAATTCATCCGGAAAGTAAGGATATAATAATAATAATAATAATAATAATAATAATAATAATAATACAATTCCGTGAGGAAAAAAAAACAAATGGCATTGAAAGCTCCAGCCTTGTATATGAGTCTTGATTGTCTTTTTAATCGCTAGGAATTATCGTGATTTAAGGCATAAGATGTTGATCCAATTATCCAAAGGAAGGATGATGTTTTTAATTAAATTCTGTAATTTAATAATGGCAAGCACTATTAAATCTTCTCAATTATATCAAATTGCCCAATTAATTTGAAGAGTTAGAAGAAAGGTTAAATTCAAATTTTAATTCTACAAGATTTATGAAAAAACGGTGAACAATTGGTTCATTTATGAATCTATAGTAATTATTTCACTGAAGATGTTTAACTTTTATAAACATAAATTAAAGCTAATTACATATATAAAAATTGAGAGAATAAGACAAGGGAGAATCACATAATTTACAAGCCCAATAAATTTTGATATTCCCTTGCAAATCCAAAGATCTCAAGTGCAGTTATTTTTCTTGTTGAAATGACCTAATTACTCTTATTGAATGAAAATGATTAAAATGTAAACACAAACTGTTTTATGTAAACAAATAGACTCTTTGTTGTAAACAATTAAATTTTTCTTATTATATTTGAATCTTCTGTTGTAAATTTTTCTATTAACTTATAAATTTTCTCCTCATCAAATACAAGTGTAAACACACATGAATTATTGTGAATAAATGAATTTCTTATCTAAATAATTGGAGTTTTCTTATTATTTTATGGACCTTTTGTTATTAATTTTATTTGATTAACTTATAAATTTTATTTAGTATAAGTATAAACTTATATATATTCTTGTGAATAAATGAATCTAATTGGACTTTTATTGTTATTTACAAATCTTCAGTTGTGAATTTCCTATAAACACACATATTTTCACTCATGAAGAGTAGTTTGTTCCTTTTACTTTCAAAAATAATTGCACTAGAAGTCCTTATACCAGTGGAGGAATAAATTTTTTTAACACATTTTCTAATTTTTATAATTTTAATTGAAAATAAAAAATTAAGTGTTTTATAATTTTTAACAGAATATCCCTAACAGTGTTAAAAATTGGACTAAAATAAAGGTTTTGAAAATAAAGGGAAAGCCTTTATAATTTTAGCAAAAAAAAGAAAAAAGGTCACTGTATTTTATTCATATTATAAAGGATATTTTTGAAAATATCATGTTTAAAAATACTCCATCTATTTTTAATTATAAAATATTTTTAGATAAAATCTCACATATCAAGAAGTTTTATTAAATATACTTAACAAATTTATTTTTTTAAAATAAAATATAGACTTTTAAAAATATCCGCCATTTAATATATTGAAAAGTGAGATGAATATAAATTAAATAAAAAATAAAAAATAATATTAAAATAAATCTATTTAATGAAACATTGATATTTTTAAAATATCTTATATTTTAAAATGTCGAATCTCCTTTCAAAAATATCTTATAATCTAGAAAGGAGAGAATATGAAATATTTTGAGTTTTTCAAAGTATAAATAATAAGATTTTTTTTAAAAGACCTTTAATTAAGAATGTCATTAATAAAGTTTTCTAATTGTGACACTTTATTAAATAAAAATAAATATGAAAAGAATGTATAATTTTAAAAATAATTAACTAATTTAATAGGAATGTAATTTAGCTAAACATGCCTTATAATATTGAATGGAAAGAGTAAGTTATCATAATCTCATATGCTCAAAAAAAAAATTGTCATACCCTCTCTATTTTTTTAATTAAATTGTTATATCCACTTTAACTTCAAGAAGAATGACAATAAAGTCTAAAATAAAAATTTTTAACAGTGACATCATTGACAACATTTTTTTTGAGAGATAGGTTACAACTATTATCAAATAATTGTTTAAGAGTTTTAATTACAAATAAAAAATTTATATGAGAGAATTAATCTTTTTTTTTTTCAAGTTTTGACTCGAATACAACTCAATCTCTTAATTATAACTCAATATAACTTAATTCCCAAATTATTAATTTGATTTTCTTTCAAGCATTTTAAAAATTAATCCTTAACATTCCTGACTTATGTTGAGTCATCACCCAACCATCCAACTTGGCAAAAACAGTTAATGACGCTGTTAAAAATTGGCTGGTGGTGCTTCCAAGGACGCTTCTCTTCTTCGCCTCAATAGTTTTGGTTTCCATTGAAGTTAAATGAAGAAGAGTTGTTATGTAATTTCTAGTGACCGCCACAATGCTAAATAAAATAAAGAGAATGACAAAAAGTCTCCAAAAGATTAATTAATTTAAATTAAATTTTAAATATTAAATTTTAAGAATTTGTAAATTTATATTTTAATTTTAAAATTGTGTTTTGATGAACTTACAACTTATATTTTAAATTTTAACTTAATAGGAAAAATAAATTTTTTTATTCTTAATCATGTTAAAAATTAAAAAATAAGTTGTAAATTTATTATAATACAGCTGCAAAATTAAAAGATGAACTTGTAAATTTTTAAAATTTAATATTTGAAACCTAATTTAAATTAAATGATCCTTTTAAGACTTTTTTGTCATTCTCACGATAAAATATTGGTTACAAGCATAAAAAAATCCATCCGTTTTTGTTTTAAAATAAATGGCAAAACAAAGAATATGCGATTTGACTTGTTGGCCAAGAAAGTTCCAAGCATACTTGCATTGAACTCCATTAACGTTGAAGATTTATGCTTGCTGAATCAACTGCTTTTGCCATGTTTAACAACTCAACCGTGATTCAGCTTTGATTTATCAATGATAAGGATAAATTTTCTAAATGGAGGAAATCAAGTTTTAACTAAGTTAACAATTCAAAGACTAATTGTATAAGTTACAGTTAAGAGAATGAGTAATAATCAAGTCAAAACTTGGAGAATCAAAAGATTAATTATTCCTATTTAACTTTTACTTTGAAATCAGGATTTTTATTTGCAGTTTGAATCAATATTTATAATTTATTTTATAGATAATTTTAACCACAAAGCAACTATTATAATTTTCCTGTATTGAAGTATCGGCATTCTCCCTTAACTTTAAGGGTGCCATAAGTTTCTCTTCAAATAATTGAATGAGATATTTAGCTTGCAACCAATTTGAACACTTGTTTGATACGCAAAATGAAAAAGAATAAAAGACAAAGATAAATGACATTTTTTGTGCTCCCAAATAAAAAAATTGAAAAATATATAATTTTTTTGGACAAATAAAAATATATAATTATTGTTAGTAATGGTAGTAAAAAATGAAATAACGATAAATAAGATGTTGTTTTAATAACTTCTTTTTTTGTTGGGCGAAGAAAAGGAGCTTCCTCACTCACGAAATGTCGAAATTACTATTAAAATGTTATAAAAAAGCATTCCTTACTGACCCAATGGAGGGCATAACAGATCGGTCAATGAAGATGGCCCAATATATATATAGGCCAGGGAGGTGGCAATGAATTTGTATTTTTTTGGGCCCAAAATAAACACCTTTTTACCAAATGAACGAATTCTCGCTCATGTCATGTATCCTAACTTTATCTTATTGGGCTCTGAAGTACTGTTTGATGGACTATTGGCCTTCATTAAATGCTTGTTTTTGACATTTAAATGTGTTTGTGTGTATCAATAGTGTTGGTCTTAATAGAATGGGTTATGATCACTTGAGCATGAAGTATCAGATTCAGGTGCATGCAGAAAATGCCCTTGGGAGAGTTTCCCTCAGTCGGGCCCGATAATACTAAACTCTAATACAATCAAATGATTATATAAAAAGTGATATATATATATATATATATATTCATTCTCTTGGCGTTAAGACATGATTTCCCATGTATTATATAGAATTTGAGAAATGTATTATGCAATGGTTTGTGAATAATACAATTTCTTATAGATTGTAGCATCCGGATGTGGATATGTGCAGGGATGAGTTAGTATAAAGACTGTCTACGTATAATTGATTCTAATGTTCAAGGCCACATTCAGTTCTTTTCTTCTCTCCTTTGATTAGAATCCCAAAAGTCTGAAATTCTAAAGATGACAATTTTTTTATTACATTAAATAAATGAAAGCGCTGGTATAAATACATTAATATATCACTATAAAGGCAACACTCACTCACTCACTAGTCTTGGCCTCCCGCAGGCCAGTATACTCTCATGACAGCAAATCAAGATGACTTAACAAAGAAAATTTCCTATAAAGAAGGACCTTTTATGTATATATATTAGTGTACATATGCTTTATATCTAACTAGCTAATATAACGCTGTGAAGTGATCTCTAACATTAACAAAAATCATGATCAGTTTGAGCATGATTGCTGGTTGGCTTCCCAATCTGAAGACAATCAATAGGTGGGACTGTGAGAGTTTTCAATTCACCATAGGCCTGCCAGCAGAATGGATCATACATGTGGTATTGTTCTTGATGAGGTTGTAGCTCAATGGAGGTTAAAGAAACATCCACACATGGTAGACTATCACTACAGGCAAAATGTACTGGTTTAACTGTGTATGTCCCTCTTATTCTCTCATAGTTGATTCCTTCAAGAGCCACTGCTGATGTCTTGTTTGAGCATGTTCTCTTATCACAGTAGAATTGATCAATCACTATTGGAAGTTGGACTTCAGATACTTGGATGTTTGAGAAGAACACTCCCTGAACTGACCCTGATCCACCCTGTAAAGATGTTGTATGATTTATAAGGCAACGAGTTTGTTCATCATATTGAGTACTTGGCTAGAGTGGCAAGTTTGAAAACAAGTTCAAGAAAACTCATGTGGACCCCCCATAGAGTTTTTTTTTTTTTTTCAGGTGGCTCAGGTTTTACCTGCCATGTTTTGATTCTGACACCAGTCATTGTGTTGTGCATGTTGATGTCTCTGACGGTAATGTTTGAGACACACGCTCTGGTGTTATCTTTTCCTAGACCTCCAATGCTGATTCCATGGCCTGGCCCACAGTTGATATTGTGCACAAATACATTTGAGCATCCAGTTTGTATGGAGATGCAATCATCTCCTGCACAACAGTTAACATGTAGAAAGCTTAGCTTCACTTGGCCCACTGGAAGTATTCATATACATGCAATCTACAATTCTACATTATATTTTCAACTTTTTAATCGCTCCTATTTTTTGTTATCTGTTTTGACGTTGGGTCTGCTTGTAATGTACCTTTCAGATAAATTCCAGTGGGAATTTTAAGTATTTTGTAAACTGAGCCTGTTTAAGAATTTTCCTTTGTTTTGTGTCCATCATATGCTTTGCTAAGTAGGGCCTCAATTAAAGAGAGGACAAGGAGGAGCGAGAAGCAGAAGTTCTAATAAATACAAAGAAGATAACAGAAGAAATACAGAACAAGACAAGATTAATATAAACATTGGATGATGCAATGAGGGGAGTTGGACTTGACACGTGTCATATACTAGATGGCTACAAGTCTTTGAAGCAATGGGACATTATTACCATGGATAGGATAGGATAAGATAATGTCAAGCAGTTTCAAGGATCATACAATACAGCATGCATCTCAGCTCTGTATATCAGTTTTCATTATTCATTTAAGATTTTCATTAATGGATCATTAAACTTACCACAAGCTAAACTGCTGGTGTGAATCAGAACATCCTTAGAGTTCTGAAGGTGAATTCCATCTGTATTGGGGCTGTCACCAGGAGATGATACTGTCAAATCATGGACCAAAACTCCATTGCAGCTGTCAAACTTGAGATGGCACTGTTGGCTATTCTGAATTGTTATTCCTGTAACGGTTGGATTAATACTCCCATAGAACCGGAGAGCCTGAGAAACAAGAAGACAAACATCATATTAGAGACCAAATCAACCCTCACAGAATTCAGCAGTCTTTCAAAGAGTTTAAGGTTGTCCTCACAGTTGGTTTGATGCTTGGCATTTTCCCACCCAACTCACTCTGAATCTGTTACAGTTGCAGAAGCACAAACAATTAGATTCAGTAGGAGGAAGAAAGTTGTTGAGTAAGGTGGGAAGTGAAGATCAACAAGGACAAATAGTTACCGGCACTGGTGGGCTCACTGTTGTGTGGTTTAAAGGGACTATAAGCTTTTCTTCATTATCTATAACATCATCAAATGGTTGGTTCTGCCACCAAACTGATCCTTTTCCATCAATGATTCCCTTCCCTTGAATGGTGATTCCCACTAGTTTTGAGAATTCCAACCACTGTAACAATCCACTTCCCCAAGCCTTTGGGTCTGTTGGGGCAATAATTGTGCCATCAAGCTGTCAAAATATCACCTCATTAGCTTTCCCCACAGTAAAAAAGAATCTTACTTATATAGAGTTCTCTAAATCATGATGAGCCTATGAAAACTGCTGCTGATATTATAGCTGTAAATTATTATGATGGGGATCAGGCAAGCTATTCTGGCCACAATATTGTAACTGTTACTGATAATGTGATATTTCTTCATTGATGTGTGAATGATATTTGGCTTGGGAAGACTGAGATAAACTTTTCTGCTATCTATTCTGAGGTTGTATGTTACCTGAAAAACTATGTTGGGTTTACAGTATGGACCAGAGAATGAAATCGGTCCCACTTTGAAAACGTAATCTGCTGGGACCAGCATGGTTGATGCCTCGACCTTACAAGCGGCTGCCCATGTGTCTTGGAATGCCTGCATTATACCAAGGTTAATATTAACCTAAGTACTAAAAACCAATCCAGTCATTGAATCAATTAGGTCATTGATTTGACACTTAATGGTCAAAATTATAGTCCAAACATAGTCAAACCAATTATAAATAAAATATTTTATTGAACTAGCCAAGTCATTGGTTTAATTGGTTGGGTTGACCTGATTTTTCATATTAAATTATTAATTAAAAAATAAGGGTTTAAAAAAGGCTAACATTAAACTGTAAAACTGTATTTATAGTTAGAGTAATAGGGATAAGTGTGAGGCTGTACTTGTGTGTGTGATTTATAATTGCTGTGGGAAACAGGATGCAACTGTCTTAACGAGAATTTTTTTCCAAGTGGGTCCTACCTCCTTGGATTTTTCTTGTGCCTTCACCTTTATGTATTCGAGTATTTCACAACCATGAGCGTTCACCTATAATAAATCCCTATTGGAAATAACCTTTCTTTAATGGCAATTATTAACTTCAAGGTGACATAGATGGGAGAAAAAGACAGAAAACAGAAATACTGATAGAACCCTTATGACACAATGGCATATTGGCTCATTATTCTGCTTCTGCCAGAAAAGATTCTAGTCTTGTGATTTTGGACCCCAACCAAAAAAAGAAAAATTGAAAAAGAAAAAGATGAATGCTTTCTGGGACAAAGAACACGGGTGCAATTACCAAAACCTAAAATTTTCCCAACTTCTAAAGTTTCCCTTACAATGCTAGTTCCTGTCAGTTTCATGTTTTTAACAAATTCCCAACCCCATTCTATTGAATTCTGATGCTTAAACTGTAGTCTGTAACAGCTTAAGAAGCGGACAAACATTAGAACAAGACCAAATATGAGTTGGTGTTCCATGTTGCGTCATGATTGATATGATTGAAACATTATTGGTTCATAGATAAATGTCATGAACAATGATTACCTTTTCTTCCCAATTCATATGCCCAGTAAATTCCCATGATAATTCAAAATGAACAGAAACATAGCCATTTTTGAAAGTAAAAGATTCAGTGATTTACCTTTGTATCATCAGAACTTCCATCGCCCTTGGCTGCAAAATCAAGCACGCTAAAGACAGTAGAAGAACCGCGGCCGCCGCCGTGGTAAGGTTTTGGAGGAATTGGAGTTGATGGTGATGGTGATGAAGGCTTTGGTTTTGGTTTTGATCCTCCTCCATTATGGTAATTGTGATTATTACCTCCATGACCCTTCCATTTCTTGTACAGAGATGCAGAGAATCCTCTGTTTTGCCTCCAATGCTTACCTCTTCTCGCAATGCAAGCTTCAAAGTTGAAAGACCAGATAAGGAATGAAGTTAAAATCATCAATGTGAAGCCCCTGAAAGTAAAGCCGCTCATTTTCTTGTTGCTATGTGAGGAAATGTAATCTGAGAAATGAGTGAGAGAGAGAGAGAGAAACAGAGAGCTTCTTTGTATTGCCAAAAAACAAGAGACAGTTATGTTTATATAAGGAGAGAATTTGATTGCATATTACATAACTGTGCAGACATACACATAAGCATAAAATATTCCCTATAATGCCGGGCATTTAATTCATCATTCATTCTCCAATTTTTTTCCCTTCAAAATTGAAACTGTAAATTTCTTCTAGTCCTGTGTGACAAAGACACAAATAATATCAAATATGACAACCCTTTCAGCCAACGGCACTGAGCTAGTTTTTCCTTTTTGTGAATTTTGGTTAGGATTGGTTCATGGAGCAGTAGAAGTTAAGATTATTGGCCTTGCCACACGTCAAGAAGAAAGCAACATCACATGTGAGCAATCCAATTAGTTGTGAGGTTATTATCATATTTCACTCAACTATCCACACATGCCCTGCATTATTATTATACTCATACGCAATACTATTGGATATTAGCTAGCAGAGTCTACCCTGTTTTCAAGTTCAAGAAAATTAATTAGTAGTATTTTTTGAGCCTAGTAATTGTATTGAATTGATCATGAGGACAAGTTGGTGCATAAAATAATGGGGTTTTCCCAGAAATCATGTTAAGCTGAGCAAGATTTGGATGGAGAAGCCAGAAATGAGACACGTGAGTGGGTCAAGAATTGTGATTATAACAGGTCTTGATCATCACATGCAAGCTTCACGGGTCAAGACTTTTATGTACTTTGTCTTCTTAAGCCAACACCATAGTCTCATATCACATCATATCATTTGTATGTGTGGCTGGTTTCCCTCTAATTTCGCTTTTCTTGTCCCTCTTTTTTCCCTTATTGGACCAAAAGTGAAGTATTTCTTGTGAATTGTGATCCTCCTCATCCAATTTGATCCCAAAACGAAAGGGAAAGAAGAAAAAGGAATGAGAATGAGAAGAGCGTAAATGCTTGTTTAGGTTATGATAAAGAAGGATTTGAGAGAAAGCCTCCCTTTTAGCCCATAGATTGGCAGCCTTGTTTTTTGCTTTATCATGTGCAATGAATAAAAACAAAAGTAGTATATCTGATTGCGGTGTAAGGAATAAAAACAAGAGTAGTATAGTTAGTGTATTGAATAAAAACAAGAGTAGTGTAATTAACTATGGTTGGGTTAGTTAGAACCCCAATATTATTCTCTGAGCAATATCCTAGGTTTGAATCTTAGAAATGGGGGAAAAATACGTTTCTGTTTTGGTATTATACTTACAACAAGATTATTAGTGTATTGGAATCACTATAATCCAATTTAAGAAAAATATGATAAATATTTCTTGAATTTATAGTTTTGCTTATAAAAAAAATAAAAAAAAGCATATAATAGGTGTTTTTATAATAAAAAACTGCTAAAGAGAGTACAATCATTGCTATCAAACTCTTGAGTTCACTTTTAGAGTTTATCATTTTTACATTTTTAGCTTACAAAATTGTGTTAATTTACTTATAAACTCAAATTAGATATAATTCAATTAAATTTGTGAGTCTACCATTTTTAAGCTTTTAGCTTATAAAATCATACCAATCAACTCATAAATTCATTGAGTAAAATAGGTATATACTGCGCAGAACTTGGTTTATAGAAGTAGTAAGACCCAGTTCAATAAAAAAAACTAAAAAAAAAATCTAATATTAATAAAAAAGTAAACAAAAATACCAAAATTAAGTTGCCCTATTTTGAAATTTGTATGTTGAGTATAATAATATATGAACATAGAAGGATTTAATTTTAATGATTTATATTTAAAATATATTTAAATTAAATTATGGTCATATTTTACATTTCAATTATTTAGTCATGTAATTTTAAAGCCTATTTATTAATAAAAGTAAGCTTTTATAAATTTATAATTTGAGACTACATTTTAAGTTTACATCTGTGTCACGAGTATACTTAAACTCATGAATTTAAAACTTTAAGTATAACACATAACCTCCAATGTCATGGTGTACTTTGAGGAATATAATCTTCAGTAAATTAAGCTTAAGTTGAAAAAGATCAAGAAGCTAGATTAATTATTTATCAATAAGTCTTCCATTTTTCTATTCACTCGCAATTTGATCTCATGCACATCTTATTTACAAAAACGCCAACTTAAAATTATTGGTTTTCTTTAAATCCCTTTATCTTTCCCCTCTCACACCAATGATAGTTCCAAATTTGATTATGATTCTTTCAAATTTGTTTAATTAATTATATTCATATATTATAATCATAACCAAGGCAAAACAACCGAAGTTAAAAAAACATAATACTTAATAAGATATATTATAGTACTTAATAAAATAATGGCCAATCGACGCAATAATGAATTCTTGTTGAGCAATTATACATAATATTAATTGAAGTTTAACAATTTGAATTTTCATATCTATCTGGATTCTGAGCAGACATTTTTGGTTTTTTTTATTAACATCTAATATTTAAATATTATTTATTTTTATTAGGTGTGAGAGCAATCACGGTATCATGGATTCATGACATCTTGTAATCAATCCCAACATGCTATAACTTTTAGATCTTGCACGCACAACTTGCTGGTCCTGTAATGAATATATATATACACAATACATGTCCATTTTCTAAGTTGTTATATGTACCTTCAGACACAAAAACCCACATGTTCACTTATTTTAATATGCGTGCGTGTGTGTGTGTTAAGTTAATAAGTGGAAGAAATTCAATTGAGAATTCAAATATTGCGAATTAAAAATAACATCACATATTCATTATAGAAAAAATTGATCTTTTAGTCCTCCAACTTTTAAGTTACTTGTAACTTAGTCCCTCAAGTATGACTAGTCTATGACTTAATCCTTCAACTTTTGAATCACTTACAAATTAGTCCTTGAACTTTTATTAATTTTTTTATATTAGCTTATATCTCACATCAATGAGCAAGATGAGGGTATTTTAGAATAATGTATGAACATTTTTTATCCCTCTTATTTGATAAGAAATTTTTTTTAAAAATTTAAAAATAAGGATCAAATTATAAGTGAATCAAAAGTTGAGGGACTGAGTCGCAACGAGTTATAATTAAAGGAATGAGTCGCAATGAGTTATAGTTGAAAGACTGAGTTACAAGTAAGTTAAAAATTAAAAGATTAATTTTTCCTTCATTATATTGGCATGGCCTCTTATCTCACCATTACACGAGTTTGAATTTATTAATAGGCGATAGCAGAGACTGATATAAGAACTACATAATGGGGAAGATAAATCCATCCCTGATTTATAATGTCACAGTGAGTGTAAGTACCTCTAAAAATTTAACTAAGAAAAATCACACTGCTATGAATGAGAGCTATTTTCTATCAATCAAGTCTAACAAAATTCAAATCTAAAAAAATAAAAATACACACAGGCACACATATATTACAAGACAAATTTAACTAATTTCATGTTTACTAAAAAATGTTTGTTACATCATTAAAATTATAAATAAAAATGCAACTTTAATTTTCAATTTTACCCTTTTTAGTAATTAGTAACTATAATAAATTATTGTCTAGAAATTTAAACCATAATAAATTAATAAACAAAGGGCAAAATAGGAAAATAAAATTAATCACTCTAAAAATAGGAGGAAAAAAACTTCCAAAATTTGCTTTATTAGCATCTTATATACATAATTCAAGACGTTATATTTAAATTGTCATAACTCGTCTCCAATTAACCAACAATTGTTGCCTTGTTAGTTGATGGGCTTTGTTTTCAGTATTTGTTTATTTATTATTTTAATTATTTTTGGTCTACGTGGTGACAAACATAAACAGAATTAATAGCAGCCAGGTGGGTGTCATGTATGTACAATTTAGTGAGAGAAAGCTTCTGAGCCGTCTTTTTGTTCTTCTTGTGAACTTTAAACTCGTCTCGTGAACTACATGCATGCACACGCAAATATACATATATATATATATATATATATATATATATATTAAGTAGGCATAAAATATTTTATACTTCATATAGATCATAGGCGATCATCAGCCACTTGCGCACCAAAATATGACCCCACATATTTATTATCCTTCTGTATTAATCTAATTGCATTTTTTTAAATATTAGATTTTGATACAATTCTTCATATTCTAATTATAATACATGGTTCCCTAATATTTAATTCGATAATATACATATATGGAATCATACGCTTAGCTTGTGGTGTTTTGATTGGAGTATGATTTTGTCTGTTTTTTACAAAACTAGAACTGGCCCACACCTGTGAAGGCAGAATTAAAATTTTTTATTCACAGCAATCAAGATCAATAAACATATATATATATATATATATATATTTTACGCAGCCTTAAATAATAATAGTATAGCTGGAATTGTTGCATAGCTAAAGTATCACATCCATCAAATTTAAAACACACACACACACACATTTTATTGTTAAAGTTGGTCAAAGTTATACAGATATTTTTATTTAAAAAATATACAAATATTCATTAAAAAATGACCTTAAACTCTAGTAATCTCATTTTTTTCCACGCTAAAACATAATGGGTGGTTGAAAAAATGACACGTGTAACTTACTTGTTTGTTGAGAGTACGCATTGGATTTAATTAAGTTTGAATTTCTTTGAGTTTGCTTAATGATTGCACATTTTGTTTGCAGGAAGTCTTACCCCCATAATTAAACACTTAAGTTGTTTGGGTTGAATATGACTAGTGGTTGAGTATATGCTGTATAGTTTGTAATTAATGTTTTATCATAAATAAGGATACTTAAAATTTGCATTAAAGTGTATTTTTCTGATCTATAATATTTCATCCGTTTTAAATTATAAGATACTTTTAAATAAAATTTTACATATCAATAAACCTCATTAAATACACTTAATAACTTTATCTTTTTAAAATAAAAATATAAATTTTTAAAAATATCCATCATTTAATATATTAAAAAGAGAAGGGACGAAAATTAATTATAAAGAGAGGATAATATTGAAATTAACATATTTAATGAAACTTTAATTTATTCAAAGTATTTTATATTTTGAGATGAAAAAATTTCTTTAAAAATATTTTATAATTTAGGATGGAGGAAATATAAGTTTTTTGCAAAGCAACTAACTACTAACATCACTAACTCAAGTATAGCACGATTTTACTCATCAATTCTTAAAAATCTTAATTATATAGCAAAGACTTGACGTCCATTGAGTGAGAATTGTGGGTCTCACATGATATGTCATATGTAAAATCGGCTAGGAGCTAAAATATTCATAAACACACCATACAGTCTAATTTTACTCATCAATCTTAAAAACAATGCAAAAATTCTTCATTCATAACAAATGTATTTGTTAGCAAATATTGACCATGGATGTTTAAAACAATGAAATTTTGTTTGACGTTAATTGTATGCATGTTTTTAAATTTTCTTAATAAGCTAAAATTAATTTCGGGCATGACATTTTATTTTGTCACACATTAAAATCACATGAACATATTTTAATTCAAAACCCATTTGAAAGCTGTCTCAACTACTGACTTTCTTCTTTCCGCTACCCTAGTTAGTTCAAATTCCATTCTTTCTCCTCCAACTGTAAAGTGTGATAAAATAAGATATTGTGCTTCGAGTTTATGTTAGTCAAATTTGATCACATATATTTCCCTATTTACACTTTAGGTCAAATAATTTTTTTTTAACATTCACAATTAATATTTGCTAAACATATGTATTTGTTTTAGATTGAGGATTTTTGCCCAATATGTTAGGGTTGTGAGCAAAATTGCACTATAGTGTACTATGTGATAAATATTATTGTCTTCAACTTATTCTAAGACTCATAATGCTTACTTAATAGATGTTTAACTTCCATTACAAGTTGAGCAATTTGCTCCATTTTTTACCATAGATGAGTAAAATTGCACCACAATTGAGTTAATAATATCAGCCAGTGCAACTCCTTGTAGAATACTATGTGGATATTTTTGTATCTTAATCCTAAATTCAATTTACCTTTAGATTAAGGAATATTGTTAAATTGAAATTGGCTAATTAATTATATATATAAATTGTGATATTTTTCCAAATTACCCTTAATTCCTTATCAATTACAATAATTACTCATGATATTTAATTGTATATAAGGATAAAATAGTAAAAAAAAAAATTATTCTCAATATAATTAAATTGGATTTATATTTTAAACTAAGATTTTTTTAAAAAAATACTTATACCGTGGAGATAACTCAGAAGAGGACCTACTAACATTTAATATAATTCTCGTTTAGGGCGGAGGTTACTAGACGGAAAAGGCTACACACACACACACACGGACACACACACACTCACACACACACTGCACTTTCACTTCTCCTTTTCAAGTTTACAAGAAAAATATAATCTTATATTATAATCCCCATTAATTTTGAAATTCACAAGAAATGTACACTAAAGTGAAGGGGACATTGCAAAACAAATAATTAACAGTAAATTATACAAAAACTTTCGCGACTCTTTCATCTTTAAAACTAAAACAAATCTCCCTAAATTTTTTACTTTATGTAGATAACTCCTTGTTATGCACTCCCTGGTGTCTTTAGCTAATGGTTCATGGTTTCCACGATCTAATAAGTTAAAATGAAGGCTGAATTAGTAACATAATAATTAAATAAAAATAATATTATATAGACACACACAACAATTTAAACCTGAAAAATAAATATGAAATTGTTAAAAAATGTGCAGAAAAGGATTAACACTTGCCATGAGGACTATTGAAAGAAAACAAAAACTGATTGAGGATTTATAATTTTTGGTTTAGGCTCAGTTTGCCTAACGTTATCATTTAATTTTGGAATTTGGATTCTTTTTCCCCCCCCCCCCCAAAGAAGCATCAGATAGTCTGATTTGGTTTGAATGGGGGTTTATTTTTTTGAAAAAAAACCTAAGCCATTTTGCCATTCGGCTGATGTTCCAATTGGTCGAACTGTCCGATTTTCAAAACATTAATATTTATTATAATGTATTTTCTAGAAGAGATGAATGATTATAATCAAAGTTGTCAAATTAGCAAGTTTAGGTAAATTCATGACAAAATTGTAAACTTAGATTGTAAATTCATAAAAGTTTATATTTTAATAAATATCTATTAAAAATATATGATAAAATAATAAAAATATTAAATATGACAATAATTTGATTTAAACATATTTTAAATATAAATCATTAAAATTAAATTCATCTAGAGTGATAGATTATCATACAAAATATAAAAATTTTAAAATATGGCAACTTACTTTTTGTATTTTTTGTTTTCTTTTTTATTATATTAGTTTTTGCTTTTTAAGTTTTTTGTCTCTTTGAACTAGGTCCTATCACTTTTATAAACTGAATTCTTCATAATTTATATTTAACTCATCCAACTCGATAAAAAATTGACATATTTAATAATTTTAATTAAGTTTGCATCTAATTTGAGTTTATAAATTAGATAACACAATTTTATAAGTTAGAAATGTAAAAAAAATAAACTTAAAGGTAATCAAATTTGTATTTATTTTGAGTTTACAAGTAAGTAGACATAATCATATGAGCTAAAAATAATTCAAGAGTTTGACAAACTATGATTCTAATCATACAAGTCACTTAATTGATGGTGTATTAATTAAGTTTTTTTATGTTATCCTTATTTAAAATCATTAATTATGAGAGAAAATATGACACAAATATGAACAGTTTTCATTTAAATATTAGTAACATTTAAAATTTATTTTATTTTCAAATAAAATTAATAATTCAACCATCTATTTTCTTTGATTGTAGTCAAGTGGTTGGAGATACTTTATAACCGGGACTAAAGTGGTATAATATGTTGTTAATCAATTATAATATATCCCTTTTATTTTTATTTTTAAAAAGACTAAGTGTAAACCATTTAAACGTCTATATAATATTTTGACAATGTCATACAACTTGCTTTAATTGAAAGTGTGTGTTAATTAGTTCAACAATTAATTAGATTCGAGGTAGTTATGGCTATAATCACGTAGTTAAGTCCACGGATTGCTCTTGAATTGCTCTTGAATTTTAATAATGTCCAAAATCAAACTTGGAAAAGGGGTTCGTAATGACTAATTAATGTTAATGCAATTAATCAACAAGATTTTCAACCACATGTAAAATATGACTTGTGTGGTCCCATGCCATTAGTAAAAGTCGATAAATAAAACCATACCTTTGACTCGGAAAAAAGTTGAGCTTACTAAAGTTTTATATTATAATATTAATTAATATAGACAAAACTGTCATCCAAAAGAGATTTACATCTTTAACCAAAAAGAAAAAAAAAAAAACAGAGAGGTTCATGCATGATCAAATGGAAATAGGGAGGGGAATATTCACTCATCTTCCTCCTCTAACAAGATAAACACTTGGACAGTTTAAATTTGATCTTTTATAATTTTTTTTTCATTTTTGCTTTTGACTGTATTTTTAAACTGTTCAGAGAGATTGAACTTTAGCAATTACTTAAATAAAAATCAATTTACCTCTTTTTATAATGTACTATATTCTAGGGTGTTTTAGAAAAACAAAAAGGGAGAATTATATTTAAATTTTACATAAAAAAATTAATTACTATAGGGTCCATTGATAATTGAAATAAATTGTATTGACAACACAATTAATTGTTAATATAATTTAATTCAGTTGTCAATGAATCTTACAGTAATTAATTTTTTTGTCTAGGACCTAATTGTATTTCTCCCTAACAAAAAAGCTGTCCTTATTATAATGTGTCAATAAATGTGAAATAATATTCAAATTTTATCCTTTAACTTAACAAAGCATTTGCACAAATTTGACTCATCATCTGTAATTAAAAAGTCGATATATTTAACAAAAAATTAAAAAACATATACAAACATTTCTTAAAACATGTGAAAAATGTCTTAACCACTTTATAAAGGAACGGAGGGAGTTATATTTTAATAATATGGAAAACTTATATTTGTAACCTTATATAATTAATGTGTTTATTTGTAATTAAATTAAGACATGTGTATATTTTATATAGTATTTATTCCACAACAAACTCTCTTATTATTAATATTATTAACATATTAAAATTCACTTTTTTGATTTGATTAGATAAAAATATATTAAGTGTATAAAATTAAAAGTTAATAATTATAATTTTATAAAAGATCAAATTTAAACCATATAAATCTTAATCTAATAATTAAGAAGAAGATAGAGGAGGAAAGATGAGAGAACAACGAATCGTAATCAGAACAAAGCTGTGAGAAGTTTTATTATGCCCTACATGTACTTCGTATCATACGTACACATGCGCTTGAAAAAAACGAGATTATTCTTTTAAACCTATGCTTTACAAAAAATTTCAAGTAGCTACATGCACTGTTCATAATTCATAAATTAACTACCTTTATATTCACACACACACACACACACACACACACACATCATTTTTGTTGGTCCGCAGATGATGTAGTAGTTTGTGGATAGAAGCTACATGCATGTGAATTCCCAGTCGGAAAGAGACTTCTTTTGCTCTCTTTTATTATTTCTCAAGCTATTGAGACAAAACTGTATTTCACTCCATCATTATTGTCTCTATTCTTTGGGCTTTGGTCCTTCCTTTATTTCATATAACAAAAATAAAAAAAATAAAAATAAAAAACCCATTTTCGTAATATACTGATACTGATGTCATGTATATGTATACTCACGGATTGCTTTGATCAGTCGCCAAGATTGTTGCTTTATCATTAATCATTTTCTTGCAAGATCCCAAACTCTTTTTTCTCATATACTTCTTGGCCTATAATTGCATAGACACGACCCTTATCCCACGGCACATAAATATATATATATATATATATATATGTATAACAATAACAATACGGCACAATCACACACGGGACATCATTTTTGAGTTATGGTTAGTGTTCCCCATGTGACCTTTTGGTTTTTACTGCTATGGAATGTTCATCAAAAGACCCAAATTATGCAGAAGAAGGAGGACGATGTGACGTTCATAGCCACTGTTATGGATATATTATTACTTTTGTTCCTTCCAAATGACATATCTCAACACTTCTCATCCATCAATCAGTCAGTTCAAAGCATGATTCTAAGCGCAAAACAAGTTTCTTCAAGATCATGTGCTTAAGATTTTCTGCAGTGGTCTACTGTTTTGTCTGTGACTGATCTGTATTTAGGTTTGTTTTATACTCCCTCCGTCCCATATAAGTCCAAAGAAGGTGTATTTGATCACGTGCGTCTTTTTAATTATTTGTGGACTTATAAATGAAATGTACCAAAGATTGTCAGAGCTTTGAGATAAAAGATAAAGCACTTAGGCATGTTTTATGGGTACCAGGTGGCAGATTCTGATTTTCAGTAATATTCAGTGTTGTTTTTTTATTGTCTCAGTTCAGTTGAAAGCATGTGGGATCCTAAGCATTCAGGTTTTGCAATGTTATAATTCTTCAGCTTTGCCACATTTAGTTCATGAGTGTTTGTTTTCCCTCATAGCTGGATAATGCTGTGAATGGTCCCAAGAAGTATTAGGAAGGAAAAATGAGATGGTACAGAGCAAAAAGAATTTTTCTGTTTTCCTTTTGTTTCCCTTTTCTTTTTAAAATTTTAACCCTACATTTGGGATGAAAGGAAAATGAAGAGGAGAGAAAATTATTATAAAAAAAAGTAAAAAAAGAAGAAGATATTGTCACTCTCTAGCACAAAGTTTCTTCTTTAGTTTTTCCAATCTTTGTGAGGAAAATAGGAGAAAGGAAATGTGAAATTTTTTTTTCCTCTAGTTTTTTCCCATTCCTATTCTCTTTTCATTCCAAAGAAAGCCTAAGGCATGGTTTAGAAGGGAGAAAATGAAAGGAAAATAGAGTGAAGAATACTAGGAAGGAAAACTTCAAAAAATGATTAAAAAAATCTTACTATTTTTAGGAATTTTTCTTTCTAATATTCTTTTCTCTTTGATCTGTTTTTTCATCCAAACCAAGGGTAAAAGTACATTATTCAGGGTAGGGAGGTCAATAATAGATATTTACTAACTAGATTTTTTCGGTACAGAAAAAATTGAGAATTGAACCTTGGCTACTTACTTAAAGGACAATAACTCTACTATTTCTTTCTTCTTGTCAATTTAATTCCCTTATTTTTATCAGACACAGCTTACCACATCATGACCTGTACACTGTAGTTTCTATAAATGATAAATTATTGGTGAGTTTTGTACAGTGATAGGTTATGTGTGAAAATATCACAATGAAGGTGTATGAAATGTGGCTCATAATACCTCAAAGAAGGAGATAACTGCCTCTTGGAATCAGAGAGTCAAAGAAGAGAGGGAAAGATGAAGCAGCAGACACATGCAGATAAGTGATGGTACAGAACTGATGATGACTTGTGAAACAATGAATACATTGTCTTTATGGGCATGTCTATCCAATATGATCCCAAGTGAAGATGCTGAGATACCATATATATATATATATATATATAGAGAGAGAGAGAGAGAGAGATCAGCATCTGGTTGAATCCCATGTGACTCGTGGATTGCACAACAAGTTTTAGATAGAAATAGATTATATTTAATTTTGAGCAAGAAGAGAAGCAGAGTTTAAGAGAAGTTATCAATGAACAATTATGCAAACTTTTTAACTCAAGAAAAATTACTAGAGATGAATGAAAGATCATGTTTAAATGTTGTGTTTGAAAATCACACCACTATAACATTTTTTTTATCTTCAAATAGTTTAAAAGTGTTATCATTAGTTTAAAAAATGTTGCCTAAAGACATAGGTAATAGTTTTCAAGCGCTCTCAACTTAAATGTTGCCTATTATTTTAGACAATTATTTTCTTATCTTTGACTACACCCTTTGAAAAATTATTTCATAAAATTATGAAAATAGGAAATAATTTTTGGAAGACTTGTTGCAATAATTTTAAAATGTTTCTTATTACATAAAATAGACAACATTTAAAAATTATTGCAAAATAGTTAAAAAAACCATACATTAATATTTTCTTCCCTAACTATTTGCTAAAAAAAAATTCCCTACTAAGATTCAAACCATGAATCTCTTAAGAAAAAGGAGTGACCTTAACCATTCTCTAAGTTAACTTATTAATATTGTAATGCAAAATATTATATATATATATATATATATATAATTTTTAAACTAAGTTTTTCAATTTATCCAAATAATAAACTGAAAAATTAAGAGAATAACTAAGTAAAAGTTTATATAAAAATTATACAAATAAATCAAAAATAAATTTTTTTATGTATAGAAAAATAACAAGCAACTATTTTTAAGTGTTGCCAGAAAGAAAATCTATAGGCAATATTATATTTTTGTTGCCTGTTAAAATGAGGAACAATTTTGAAATGTTGCCATTAAAGAACTTTTATAGAAAATATTTTTTTATGTTGCTTATTCAAAAAATTTATTTCAACACTTAAAAACTATTGCTTATTTTACGTTAAGGAAATGTTGCCAAAAATGTATTGCTTAAAGTAGGGGATCAATAGCAACATACAAAAACTATTGTTTATGATTACATTAGATAATACTTTTAGAATTGTTGTAAATAAAACTATTGCCTAAAGCAAAAAATATTATAGTGCATGTGTCAGGATGATATTGGGAGATAGTTATTTTGTATAAACCAATATTTTCAAAATTTACCCTATACCACTTAGTTGTTGCTTGATCTTAAGTTTTAACTTACAATTAAAATTAAGGAAAAGCTAATAATTAGTTTTTGTAGTTTTGACCTAGTCGTAACTCAATCTCTGAATTATGATTTATTGTAACTCATTTTTTATAATTTTAAAGATTGAGTTACAATCGACTTAAAACTGCAAGGACCAATCGAGTCACAACGAGTCAAAATTTAGAGAATAAGTATAATTGAGCCAAAATTATAGGGATTAAATGATTAATTTTTTTTAAAATTAATAACCTACTTTCTCATTTTCAATTGGTTTTTATCTTTTGACTAGAATTATCACGACAACAATTAAAAAATAATTGTCATTTTGTTTTGCTCAATTGTCAATGTAGCTTGCTATATTTTAAATATATGGTGTGGGAGTATATGTAATTGATCTTCTCATAATATTTGTCCACTATATATGTAATCCCCCTATCAAGCCAGGACCATTGTAATTTATTTATTTATTTCAACATAATATTTTTTTTATTATACATATGTATTCTTTTATTAAAAATAATCCTATTTGAATTATTATTAGGTACTAAATATAAACAGTTTTTCCCGTGAGAATTTGAGTTGGTTTCAACATACTATTCTAAAATCAGTTTATGCAACAATTCTGAAGTGGGAAACTTAACCAATAATTCCCATGTTGTATAAAAATAGTAACAAAATAAAGATACAAGAAATGATAAAAAGCATTTGTTTTCCCTGTGTTCTTTTCCATTTTCAATGTAGAATAGCATATATTTTAATTTATTACAGTCCATGAAAATTGGTCCCATTTTGTATTAAATGTTACACTGGACAAAAATGTCAATATTTTTAGCAGGCACATAAACAGTTTCGGACAACGCAGAGGCTTGTCGTTTTTTGATGGGAGAGCAAGATAAGCATCGATATGATTGATTATTAATTAGTGTAATAAGTCAGTGACTAAATAGAATGTAATTTTTATTTATGAACATTTAATTAATGCTAATTATGGACTGGCCTGAAGTATCTATCTCGCTGGTCCCTTCTTGTCTCCATTTAACTGATTCCCTAACCTTTGTAGTATACTATAGCCCCTACACTTCAATTAGCAGCAAAATGAAACCATGGTCAATGATGTAGGAAAAATGCATAAATTATCTCTTAAATTTTAAGTTTAGTAGTAATATAAATTTTGAACTCGTTTAATATATAAGTTATTCTCCTAACTTTTGAAAAATAATACAATATAACTTTTGTCATTAACAAAAGTTTACTTTAATCATTGGTTGAGTAGAAAATGACATGAAAAATTATACAAAAATGCAAAAAATTATAATAAACAATTCAAAAATTACAGATAAAGACCTCAAAAATAGAGAAAAGGACCAAATACATTTTTCAATCCTTTTTTTTAATTCTTGATATCCTTTTCTATTAGTTAATGGTTAAAGTTAATTTTTGTTAATAATAGGAGTTAGATTTTATCGTTTTTAAAAGTTGAAAAGACAATATGCATAATAAATAATTTAAAGGATATAACGCTACTAAATTTAAAATTTAAGAGGTAAATTGCTTATTTACCAATACTATATTCCATCTGATTTTTTCCATATAGTATCCTCAACTTATTATAACACTTCCCAACTAATTAAATAAACCCCTCTAACTAATGGTATTTTACAAGAAATAATCAATTTAGCTGACTTTATTAATTTACATAGAGTTGTAAACATGTACTTGTAAAAAAAAGATGGAAGGAAATATTTCTATAAAATTGAGCAAAATGGATAGACTTGATGATTTATCTTGGGAGAATTACAACTAAGTCGCTCACCAAAAACTTAATTATTATAAAATCTATTGACAATTAAAATAAACTGCATTGACAACTAATTACATTGTCAATATAATTTAGCTTAGTTATTAATGAATTTATATTAATTAATTTTTTTACGTGGGACTTCAATATAATTCTCTCGTTTATATATACATAGTGTACAGTATATATAGGATATATGGGTCTCACTTTTTGCCTATATTACGGAGATAATATCTGTTCCTTGTGCTCATCAAAAATAGATATCTGCATCTATTAAAAAATTATTATTTTATTGTATCTCTTTTATTCATTTTAAAATATAATTTAAAAACATTAAATTTTATGTAGAAAATTATTATTATTATTTTATGTGGAAAGCATGAAGAGTAAGTTTTGCTGATAGCAGATAATATATTTTTGAGAAGTATTGAAAGTAATGAGTAAACTTTTTTTGATTAAATTATTACATACATAAAAACTGGAATTCAAACCTTCACTACTCAATTGAGTGACGAAACCCCTATTACTTATGCTAATTTTAGCTGGTAGATTCTTTTTTGGGTACAAGAAAATCATTCTATTTTCTAACATGAGGTTGGACCAATTGCATGAACAGAAGGTTGGAGAGGCCCAATTGATCAAGTCCGATTTGAGCCTTCAGGGGAAAAAGTTAAAAACAGAACCATAAGATCCAGTCCAAGTTTTTTTTTTTTTGGGGGCATAAAAGTCCAAGTTTATTTTGGAATCATCATGTCCCTTTTAATCATTTCGACATTTCCCCATTTTTTTGACCAAAATCACAATCTTTATGTTGAGATGCTGCCATTGATTGATTCGGTTTCTCTACAATAGAGCCGAAAAAGTTAAAAACAGAACCATAAGATCTTGAGATGTTGAGATTTGAGCCTTCAGGGGAAAAAGTTAAAAACAGAACCATAAGATCCAGTCCAAGTTTATTTCTTTTTTTGGGGGCATAAAAGTCCAAGTTTATTTTGGAATCATCATCTCCATTTTTATCATTTCGACATTTCCCCAAGTTTTTGACCAGAATCACAATCTTTATGTTGAGATGCTGCCATAGATTGATTCGGTTTCTCTACAATAGAGCCGAAAAATGTGAGGCCTGCCTCACATGGACTCAGATCCTGAAGCCCTCTCACTGCAAAATTAACAAATTTTTTGAGTTCAGCTTTTATTGGTCGAGCTTAGAACTGGGCATGGAAATCCGTTTTTGTTTTTTTATTTTTCATTTTTTAAATTAAGCTTGACATCATAATATAACACATTCATTATCTAAAGTACAAATTATAATATTCTAAAATCTAAATCTGAAATGAATAATATAAATCCAAATTTTAAGGTACAAACTACAATCCTGTTTAAAAGTCTAAATTTAAATGGGCTAAACTCAAAAATTCAACAAGCCTGGCCCTTAAGTACAAAACACCTAGTTTTTAAAAGCCCAAGTCCTAAAAAAGTAGGAGCTAAAACAAGTAACCCAACAAGCCCACCTCTGTTTCTATATTATCATTTATCCTCTCAAATACAACGGATAAACGACAATATAGAGATACCATGGATGGTAAACCATCTATAAATTGTGAACATATGGATAAATAACAACAAATTTTTTTTTTATAAAAATAATACATAATCTTGTAGCATTAAGGTGGGGAAGGAAATAAGAGTAGGAATACCAAAAAGAGCAGAGGCATTTATGTTGACCTTGCAGGATTCAAAATAATCACTTAACAGTTAATACAGCAACAAAAAAAAAAAGGGTTTTGTAGACAGTGACAACTATTTTAAGCAATTACAAAAAAAAACAAAATTACGCCGAGCAAGAGAAATCAAGTCTTGAAGCATAGATGACTTGCTTTGAATGGTACGCACAACAATACATCTCACAAGAAACAGCAGCAATCCCCTGGTTCATTTGTACAATTATTTTACAGTTACATTGATATTGATATAGCTGATTTAAATGTTGGTGCCACATTCATATTTTTTAATGGTAGATCATACATCTACTTTTTTATTGAGTCCCGCAACTATACTATTTAGTTTCTTTGACAAAATCAATCATTAACTAATTTTAAAAAATTATTTTTTAAAATAATTACTAATTTAATTTTATTAATTAAATTATAGGTTTGTCTCCCACTTTTTTATCATTAGAAATTTTTTTACATATCTAACACCTATTATTTTTACCATGATCTTTTAAAATATAAAAATATTATTTTATCTTACACCTTGTCTAAATTTTAAAAAATTTAAAATTATATGCCTCCACTCACATTTTTTAGTTATAGGTCCACACACCACTTTTTTAAACCACACTACTTTAATTTTTTTAAAAATCAAGTTTATTAAAGTCATACATTTTCTCCATTCCCATTAAATCCTCAATTCATACTAATTTTAAAATATATAAACATATAAATGAATCTATAACCGAGCTCAGCTCTTACACATCTAGCTTTTAAATTTATTTAGGTTGGTTTAATTATCCTAAATTTTTAAAAATTATTTTATTTTATTTTTCTCTTTATGGAGTCCAAATATTGTACTTTTGATTTTTTTTGACCAATTTATATATTTAACATTTTAAAAAAGTTACAAAATTATTTTTTTGATAATTTACATAATTTTTAGATAATATTCATATTTAAATACGAGCATTTTAATTCAATACATATGATTTAATAGTCAACTAATGATTAGATGTGTGAAAATAAAATCTTAAAAACAAATAACAAATTTTAAGAATTTTATATTAACTATCAATTTTTATCATGGATTTTACATAATTTTTTAAGAAATAAAAATCTTCATATTTTTATACGTTGTCTCAATTTTTAACTTTTATAAATGTTGGCCCCACACCCACATTTTTTAATATTAGATCACACATCCATGTTTTATCGAATTCCACAACCATATTATTTATTTTTTTTGTCAACTAATGATTAGATGAATGAAAATAATATCTTAAAAATTAATAATAAATTTTAAAAATTTTATATTCACCATCAATTTTTATCATGGATTCTACATGATCTTTCAATATATAAAAATCTTCATATTTTTTACACATTGTTTAAATTTTTAACTT
The DNA here is from genome assembly GCF_029017545.1 of Prosopis cineraria. Lineage (NCBI taxonomy): Eukaryota > Viridiplantae > Streptophyta > Magnoliopsida > Fabales > Fabaceae > Prosopis > Prosopis cineraria. The sequence goes on along the minus strand of NW_026555341.1, from coordinate 12,355,662 downwards.
TTATAAATGTTGATTCCATACCTACATTTTTTAATGATTGATCACACATCTACTTTTTCATGTCAACTAATGGTTAGATAGATGAAAATAAAATCTTAAAAACAAAAGGAAGACTTGTATTTTATAATTATCTATATTAAAAAAAAATATTCATATAACTTTTCAAAAATAAAAGATATGTATCATCAATTAAGATTAAACAAAGAGAATGTCAAAATTTTTTACTCATTTTTTTATAAGTTTCATATTAACAATTCAATTTTTTATAAGTCCCACATATAAAAAATTAATAATTGAATTTGACTCTTAATACCTTTAGTTTTAAAATTTATTTAAACTAGCTTAACTACTCTAAATTATTTTATTTTATTTTTCTTTTCATTGACTTTATAAACAGCATCTTTGAATATATTTTATTGACCCATTTATATATTTAATTTTTAAAAAATTTACGAAATAACTACAATTAGATAATAAAAAATTATTTTTTAAAAAATTTAAATAATTTTTAGGGAACATTTATTTTTAAATATGTATATTTTAATTCAACATATATGATTTAATAGTCAACTAATGATTAGATAAATTAAAAATAAAATTTTAAAATAAAAAGAAAATTTGTATTTTACACCTATTCATGATAAAAATTATTTGGTTTTAAAAAATATGAAAAAATATCATTAATTAAGATAAAAATAGATAATACATTTTACTCATTTTTAATTATATATCCCACATATATCTCTTTTACTACATGATTCACTTTATTTTTTTCCTTTTTTATTTATTATATAACATTAAAAATTTAACAAATAATTTTTTTAAAAAAAGTTGGATGGGTACTGTATATTTTAAAAAATTTATTGTCAGTTTTTTCTTAAAATTTGTTACTGTTACATAATATTATAGATATAGATATAGATTACGCCGAGCAAGAGAGATCAAGTCTTCAAGCATAAATGATTTGCTTTGAATGGTAAGCACAACAATACATCTCACTCAAAAAACAGCAGCAATCCCCTGGTTCATTTGTATAATTATTTTACAGTTACATTGACATCGATATAGCTGATTTAAATGCACGAGCAGACGACAAGTGGACATGACAACCATTATAAATATCAATCAAATTAATAAAATTACAACGCAGAAGCAATGGCATCCAAAAGAGAGGCAGTAAATCGCATCTGGGTTTCTTCATCGATTCTTGAAAAGAGAGGAACGTGAACAAACAGAGACTTGTTACCATGTTGTTCTGCGAATCGGAGGGAGTTGTAGTAGACATAGTTGCAGACAAAGCGTCCTGCATCATCTGATATAATCACATCAAAAGCCTCCTTCTTCGAGAATTCAAGGATTGCCTCCACAGGCAAAGAAGTCTTCAACACCAAAAGGGAAAAAAAATGTTAAGCGAAAGACACAGGGTTAAGTGAGAGCTCAAGAAGTAAACTAAATAGATTTTATTGCTAGTTGCTACCATATCAAGTGAGCATGAAGTGAAGCGCTTTCTTCATGTTTATCAAATGTTCAAGCACGTGTAACATTACCAACATTTAATTACAGATATTGCACAAACGTTACCACATAATATTGTCCCATGGATCCGGTGGTAGACGAGAATCGTGGGGATAGGACATTCTTTGCTTGTTTATGTTGGTTAAATGTATTTTGCTGTCAATGGTGAAAATTTAAACTCACACCAGAAATAACATTATGAAAGCAAGCTCATACAAGGTGTCTTGGGCATTTGAATCTTCTAATAGAAAATGAGACGTCTCAAAGTTAAAATCAAAGCTACAAGCTTTCCTCAATCGCCATAAGAACCACCATCATCTTTTAATCTTCATCAGTAAGAATAAACGATAAAGTTTTAGCAAATTATAGATAAGATGCAACGGAAAAAGGTCAAAATCCCAAAGTCATCATTAAATGTATTTGTCCAATAACATGCAATTTGAAAAGTTAAGGATCAAAAGATACCTCTCTTGTTCGGGAAATTCCTCCATCTTCAGGCACAATGGGGACTTGCTGAAATATAAAAGTGAAAAACAGACATAAAAGTTAGGTAAAGCAATTGATGAAGAGAAATTTAAGGTATTCCGACAAAATACCATGCAAGTTTATATAACAAATGAAGAAAAACCATAATTCACCTGAGGTTGCCATCCTAACTCATCTGGACAGCGAAAAGTAGCTTCATTTACTGCCTGCCGCTCAATGGCAAACTTCAGAGCCCCACTATTCACCCCCAAGTGAAGCTAAAGCAAGAATGCAGGAAAAGTCCCGTAATTAAACCAATCCAGGACACAATACAGTAATATATATCAGCACACCAATATTTTTATTCAAACATCTGAAAAATTAGTCTACTACAGACAAAGAAAAAACAATATATCATTTTCTCCATATATCAATAAAATCTATAACAAGCTACACTATTCAAAAGCCATGAACATGCTCATTCCTCAAACATCATGTGATGCATGGAGAAACATGTATAGTAACTTATAAATTAGAAAAAGAAACTTTCACTAGAATCACAAGATTAACTTGTTCCCCGCAGCAAAGATAAGATAATAAACAATTTTTTTAATTAAGAGAGAAAGAATATATATTACAAGAAGGGAAAAATATACAACTAGGTTAGGGATAAGTTATCCTCCCAGAAAAAAGAAGCCAAAAGATTAAGAAAGGAAAAGCTTGTAAAGCTTGAGCAATTAGCAATACTACCATGCCCCACCAAAAATGCAGAGCATTCATGTGTTGATGGCAACAAAGTCCTACCTGGTGGCTTCCAGTTTTATAAAAACACCATTAAAACTGGACCAAAAATGACACTGTTAAAGCTGGACCAATATAAGATTAAATGCCTACTGTGAAGTTTTATCAACTTTGTCAAGACTGCCTGCCACTTTAGCAATCATTCTGGAAGCCAGAATGCTCCCATCATATAAATGAGGCGATATAATAAAAAAAAAATCAATTAGTTCTATCTAATACTAGGACTAAATGAATGAAGAAAACTAACCCACACAATATGTGCATTGCTCGCAACATCTGTTTTTGAAATACCAGATTCCAATGTCTGGTACAGCTGAGGAAGTGCACCTTCCCCAGCAACCTGAAGCACAGTGCAGCTCCCAAGAGTAACTCCTGCAGGCAGGCCTCTCTTTTCAACATAATCCTTCAAATTATTAACAATGGACTCTGTTGGATTTTCAGCGACGCCTTGAAACTTTTTAAATCCAGTTACATGAATAGTGATGGCCTTTGGCCCTTCAGACCCCATTTCGTTGTTTTGTATGCGAATGCAGTTCCCAATTTTCGATTCACTTCAGTGATTAGCCAATGTTTATGCCAACACTGCAAAAATAAAAACAATTAGTATCAAATTGCACCCTCTTTAAATATTCCGCAAGCATCTAGGTTCCCCTAACAGTCTTCCATTAAAGGTTATCCCTACATAAACTTCAGGGTTAAGCATTTGTTGCACAAGGTCACCACTACTTAGACTGGAGGTCAACACAATTGATAGTTTTATTGCGGCTTCAAGCCATGAGCAACTGATAAGAGCCAAGGAAAACTGACCTCCATGTTCCAAACCTTTTCAATAAACAATTTTTTGCCCTACTATCCAACTGTTATTTTTCTCCATCCATTTCAAAATAATTATCACTCAAGGGGTTTTCATACGAACCAAACCAATCATGAAAAGACCCAAATTATAGTAAAATTTAATTATAATTTACTAGAAAATCCTTGATCTAAATACCCTCATAAATAATCCACTATTGGATTAAACAGAGATGTTAATGAAGGGTAAAATGGTTAAAAAAACTTGATGCGTTCTTGAAATTCTTAAATGACAAATATTTTAAAAAATTCACCAAAACTCAAAACCGACAATTATTTTGAAACAGAGGGGAATATGTAGTTGTTCCAAATATGCCTATGTCAAACATCAGACTTATTAGTAAATTATGCCTTCAATTGATTCTATTAAGACCAAATGAATGGGCTTGCATAATCAGTAAGTCGGGAAACTAGTTAAGTATCCGAGCATGGTAACAGGGAAAAAGTGAAGCACCTCAGGTAAGCAAGTCGTACTTGATTGCAAAACTTAAAGAGTCGTCGCATGATTGCAGTATTCTCACTTTTAGCATGTGATGATCGTAGAGACAAAGTTAGAGGGCCAAAGCATCCCGATAAAAAAAAAAAGCGTATTACAGAATTGGAAACTAAACAGAATCTCCGTCCAGGTATTCATTTGAAGCCATCGTCAAAAAGTAAATTTCTCTGTACAAGAATGAATTATACCCGAGATCAACTCAAAACAGGCTTTCCATCACAAAGGATAATGTAAGTTTTAATCTTCATGTATCAATCCACCTCCAATTAAAACATGAAAATCAAGCTCAATTAAAATGCTTATTTTTCTCAATAGTTTTAACAGTGACAAAGAAAACGATTGCAGGACATCATTTGAACAAATATAATCACAATCGGGAGAAGATGAATTCAATGTCAACTACAGATAACTGTATATACCAGTAACACCTAGAATCGCACACAATCAGAGACAAGGTAAATTAGAGGAGAAATCGAGACAGAAAGATACCTAGGGAATTGACGCTACTGTTAAGCGAGTGGGAGAACCTCAAACTTCAGAGAATTGAGGTAGAAGAAGAGAGAAGAGACCAAAAGAATCGCATCATGAGTTGCGTTGCGTCGCGTGGCACTAAAAATTGGCTGCTACATCATTTTTGTACCGGGAGGAGATAGTAAAATGCCATTGGTTCATCGTTTTATTACAAGCCTGCCACTGATTCCATAACGCGTTCTGGTGAAGTGGCGACGGGCTTTGGTGGGGTTATATTCGTCATCGGATGTTTCGTGAAGTGACAGAACAATGGTGACTTGGCGCCCAAACGACAAGGCGTTGCCGTAAGGGAGCTTCCCATTACTCAAGACGGCTGCACCGACAGGCGCCGTCCATTTTCTCCGTCTTTGCGTTGCGTCATCATGTCCTTTTGACGAGTCTCGCTACAGGATTAAATTTTAGCTTAACTTAAAATTTGATTTTTTTTATGAAAAGAATCATGTTAGGTAATCTATAACCTGATTCAGTCGGAAAAAAAAAAAAAAAAATCTATAACCTGATCGGGTCCGGTGATAACTCAACAAGACTGAACTTAATTCATAAAATTAAAAAACTGATTTTATTAATTCAATATTCACTTATTTTTTTATAAGAGACAATATTTAATTTTAACTTAATAAATTTAATTAAAATAATTATAATACTTATAATCATAATAAATTTATAATAATTTTGAACAATAAAAAAATATTTCAATTACCATTCAAATGATCTAAATTATTAAATTATTAGTTTGAATATGTGATTAGATGAGGAACTAGACTTATTAACTTATTATTATAAATGATTACTAAATTAATTATTATTATATTGAATAAATTTAATATAATTAGACTAAATCAAATCGTCTAGATGCTCAATTTTTTATTTAGTCCAACCCAAAAAAATAATCTAATTTTTTTAATTTTTTTAATCTTAAAGGGTTAGTTTTTAATAGGATCGAACAATATCAAACTTTTTCAAGTCAAATTAAATCTAATAAAATTGAAGGACTTCTACACAATCCTAACTAATGTTGTTGTTACTAATTGAACAACAAATCTTTAAATATTGTATGATTATTAACAAGTTAAGTCGTGTAATTTAGAACTCATATTAAAAATTTGACAAGTGAAGAAAGAAAACTAATAATTAATGATTTTGCATATCGGACAAAATTAATAAGTGAAGGGTGTTTTAAACTTTTTACCATTAAAATTATTTTTACTTAGATCCTCTTGGACTGAATTTAAGTTTTAAATTTTTTTTAAAACCCACTAATAATTAAGTCACATCCATGATCCTTACTTGAAATTCTCCCAATAATAAAATTAAAATTTATATAATTTTATTTTTTATACTATTCAATTAAAAGTAATTAATTTTTTTATAGTTTACATCCGTTCTTTTCACTTCGTGCTTATAGTTTAAGAAACATTTCAAAGCAATGCATTTAGTTTATGAAATTAATGTTAATCTTTATAATTTAATATGCTGAGTCATTAGTCTTTAAATTAATGAGTTCGCATGCAACAATGTTAAGTTTTTTTTTTTAAAAAAAAAAATCCATCACATGGCAAGAAAAAATGCTGACTTGGAGGGAAATCAGCAAGGACAGGCTGCAATGCCTCATCATGATCCCGTCGATGCCACGTTAGCATTATATAAAAGCAGTTATTCACATAATCTTCTGTTCTTCTTGCTTCTCCCATCCTCTCGCTCAGAATGATTGATAATTTAGACTTATACGCACAAATTGAAAAGGGAGAATAGCAAATAAGTACTTCATAAAAATATTAATGTCAAATTAATTTTTTTTAACATTAACATTCTCAAATTTAGCATTCCTTCTCTCATATTTTAATATAGAAATTTTTGATTTGGTATTAATATTACAAGCTCCTTACATGTCATTCTCCCAATTGAAAATCTTATTAAATAGTCTAAATTTTAATAAAATTTAACAATATTTGCTAAAATGTCTTTATGTTAATTAATATCCTTATCTCTTTATGTTAATTAATATCCTTATCTCTAATATTTCACCTTGTAACATCTCAAATTTTGGACTTAAGAGTTTAAGAATATACTAGAATTCAGTAGGATACTAAACTTTGTTAATCAAGAATCATTAAAGTTCCTAAAAAAGATAGAATAACTCTCATGGGCCACACCATAATTTAAAAGTCTTTTTGGGACAAAAGCCAAATATTTTTAGAAATTTTAAAGAAGTGTCCATAATTGAGCAAGTTATAATTCATAAGAGTGTAGGATAGGCTAAAAGAAATAAATAAGGCTTAGAAGAATGATAGAGGTATTTAAAATTAGTCTTGAAAAATAATCAACAAAGCTGTGAGATTAAATGGGGGTAAAATTATTTGACAACTTTAGCTATACATCATAGGTTTTTTGAAAAAGGATCATAATAGATACAAAAAGGGCTACATGATATTAATAAAGTTGCTAGATTAAATAATAGAGATATCTAATATTAGTCTTGAAAAATAATTAATAAAATTGCCAGATTAAATAGAGATAAAGTTATTTGACAATTTTATCCTTACGTCATTGGTATCAAAGAAAACGATTGTAGTTAGATTTTAAGGATCATAGTAGATCCAAAAAGAATCAAGTGAGATCACAGTTAGATTTCATGGTCGCAGTAGACCTAGTAGAAAGTTACCGAGCCATAAAGTATATGATAGTTCTTTATGAAAATGATAACTTAGGATGAGTTTGCAATACAGTAACATCTTAAGTTTGACTAACTATTATAGAGCTCTATCTTTAATTTTTTTCTTAGATATCTTAACTATACTATCAAGGCTAAAAAAAGAAAAGGAAGAAAAACAAATAAGAATAAAAACCTATTTAGGACTAAATAATTATAATTAGAAGGCAAGGGTTACTTAATTATAGATTAATACAATAAGATTATGAGAAAGTATCCAGGTTATAATGGAGCAAGAAGGCTCGTTACTCAAAAAATGTAAAGCTCAACTGCAATTAAAATGTAATTTTTAAAAGTTTTGTGTCTTTAAGTGTAATTATCATAAATTTTTCCAAAAGTTTAGGAAAATTACATAAAATTTAGGAAAAATGGGTGAAAGGTTTTAAAGTAATTTTTAAGGCCTAAATGAGGTATTTAAAGTGAAAATACTTCAAGGAAAATAAAGTGAGTTAAAAAGCTTATTTTGGCTTATAATTTTATATTGAGCCAAATTTTGCGGTTTGAAAATCATGTAAAGGCCTTAAATAATACAATAATTATTGAAAATAATTATTTGAGGATAAAGTTACTCCTCAAGGAAATTTGAAATACAAGTTTACATTTTTTTTTTTTAGTCAAGAAAAGGTTGAACTTGAAATTTTGTTGCTGAGACTGGTTTTTATATGGTTGGCACAACATCTAAATTTTTTTAGATGAGGCTGTGAACTAATCTAAATGGTTGTGTAAGTTCATATTTGATGTTTAGGTAGTAAAGATTCAAGAATCTCATGTCTTACACAAATTTTAGAGCCCGACTATAAGATGTATGACAAAATGCACATGAGAATTTGCAAGATTGATTTTCGCATTTTCCTTTCATGGTTTTTGACTTGAAAAAAATGGTGAAGTAATAGTTTCATTATGTTTGGTCTTGGCTAATTCCTGTTACTAGCTTGATCATTGATGGTTGTTCTCCAAAGTTGCTGTAATTAATCACTTTTATCACGTCCTATATGTTCTTGATTTTTCTTTTAAAAAGGGAAAACTCCAAGTAAAAATTTGATTGCTGTTTGAGTTTGTTTGATTTTGTTTTGACATATTCCCATCATGGTTTTGTCTCAAACAAGTGAAGAAATTATTGTGATTCCTAATCCAAGGTTGAATTGGATGTAAAATGTGTTTTCACCATGGAAAAATATATATTAACCAACCCAAATCTTTCTTGAGGTCAAGACATCAATTTGCTTTTAATTTTTGTCATGGATAAATAGAGTAATTGGTGCCAATAATGTTATGTAAAGATCATTTTGATTTTAAATGTTTGGATATTTTTGTCGTTATTCTCATTATTTCCTTTTGAATGCCATTTGAGTATTAGCCAAGTTTGAAAAAAATTGAAGGACACATCCTCAAGCCTCAAGCCTAAAGAGGAATAAAATAAAATATCAAAATAGTTTCTTTGCTTTCCTTTGCTTTTATTTTATAAATTTCATGAACCTTTGTATTATGCACCAATTATAAACACAAATATCTCAATTATTTATTTATTATGTAAGATTTTAAGAATTTTGCAAGTATTTAAAATGATCTTTGTAATTAAATCAATAAAATTTTTTAAGTGTGAAGACGAATCTTGTATATATCAAATGAGGGTTCTAATGGCCTATCATTTAATCTAACTATATTTTTTATAATTTAAATCAACAAAAATATTTTTGTCTCAAGTGAGATTTTAAGAATCTCCGTTGAGACTTGAATTAAACACATCATTGTATAGGATAAAAAGTTCTTGCAAATGTTGTGATTATTAAATTTAAGGTCAAGTCCATCTTGTAAATAAATAATATTCTTTATTTTATATTTATATTTAATTTTTAGTTTTTCTTTTTAGATTTATTTTATTTTAGCCAATGAATAATAAAAAGAGTAGTTAAAATAATTTAAAAAGGCCATACTAATTGCACAATTAACTAAAATAACTATTTTTTTTAATGACTATTGTGGGTTGCATAAAATTTTTTTCACTCACTATTGACTCTCGTCTCCCAAACCTATCTTTAGTTACGAAAATCATTCTTATCACTTCTAATTGGTTTCTTAAGATTTTTAAAATAAAAATCTTAGTGGTGACTTCTTTCAGGATTGGCTTTCCCTTGTTTGAAGGCTGGCTCCCTTCCCTTTTTCCTTCATGATGAATAGGCGACCATGTTATGCGGCAAGCATGACAATCCCTATCTTCAGTAAACTGCAAACTTTCAGGGAAGAAGCAACCAATCTTCCCTTTTATAATAAAGTTACCTTAAAGGTGCCAACCAAGGTGGAGGTATCATTAAATCTTATGGTAACGTTGACACTTGTGAACAGTAAAGGAATGGGCATCCAAAACAATCACAGAGGTGTAGTTAGCAAGGGAGAAACGAGTAGGACCGAAGCCAAGGGGTTAAAGTTTAGGTTGGGTTAGAAGAGTTGGTCTATGGTTAAGCAACTATTGTGGTTCATGAAGGATGGAATCCAAAGGGATGGAGAAAGGAAAAGGTAAAGATTTTTAAAAGTGGATATAGTGATCTTGGGTTGAAGCCAGGGAAAGGAAGTAGTTAGAAAGAGCACATAAGCAAGACGAGTTGGAAAAATTGCAAGGAAGGCTAGTTGGGGAGATGAAGAAGCACTTATAGTTGCTGTAATCCTCACCAATGGAAGGCTAGAGATTACCATAAGGAAAGATGCATAGAATAGATGTGATTCAAAGGAGAAGACGTGGGATGATTTACGAGGTGGATGAAGTAAATGCACTGTTATGAGAATTGGATGAGACGGTAGGTTCAACTAGTTGATTTGGAAACCAATCTTAAGTCTAATTCAGTTATAAGAGAAAATCAACCAATATGAGAACTCGCCCAGAACTGTTAAAAACAGTGGAAAAAGCTGGTTGAACTAGTCCTGCTAATTTTTTAATTTTTATTTTTTTAAAACATTTTATTTTATATTTATAAACTATAATTTATACATATTTATATCTCATAAGTATTGATAAATGAAAAAAAAAGAATAAATATACAAGAAAAAGTGTAGAATATGTGTGTGTGTATATATATATATTTCAAATTTATAAATAATAAATTATGAAAGAAGTATATATATTTTGGATTAAAATGGTAAAATATTAATTCTCAGTATTATATATAATTATTTCTTCTTATTTTAAGTATATATTATTTATAATATATTGATTTATTTATGATTGGTTGAACCATGGCTTAGATCATGGTCCAACTATTGAATTATGAACTAGTACTTTGGCAGGTTCAATGACCAGTTCAATTTTTTTAACATTGAGTAAATGTCCAGTAAAAGAGAAGCCAATGAATGGAGGGAGTTTTTTTTTTTGGTTATGGGGAATTAGAATAGGAACTAGAGTTAATTCAAGTGTTAGTAAAACTGGGGCAATGAGCGAGAATGAGGATAGGAAGAAATTAGCTTGAGGTAGGAGTAATAAAACACCACACAAGTAGGTTGAGTGAAAGAGTGAAGTAAGCAAAGTGAAGGGGACCAAGAAGCTAACAAACATAAGAGAATGATAGAGTTGGGTTTTATGAAGATTAAAGAGCAAAGAAATTAAAAACTTTCATTGATGAAGTAAAGAGAAATGAGAATGAAGTTGATGAAGTTCGAACCCTTCTTTGTTAGACACTGCTACAAAATAGACTTTTCACGTTGCATTTTTAGGTCTTTTCACGTCACAACTATAGGGGACATTATACTGGGCGACTTAAAATAATGGCTCATCCACGTCACAAATAATGGAAACATGAAAAAGAATAAACCACGTCCCTTTTAATATTAAGAGAAGTAATTTTTACATAATTCACGTTCCCATTTTACTAGAAAGAGACGTAATTTCCATATAAACCACGTCCCCCCCAAATAAGAGGGATGTGGTTACTCATGTTGTCAAAGAAACCACGTCCCACCCAAGTAAGAGGGATGTGGTTTCTAGGAGAAACCATGTCCCTCATTCATGAGGGGGAAGTGGTTTCTTTAAGAAACCACATCCCCTTCTATAATAGGGGACGTGGTTTGTTGTGAACCTACTTCCCTCCCAATTAAGGGAGATGGATTCACTTGTTGTTATGTCCCTCCTTTTAATAATGTGACGTGGTTTTTATAATTTTTTTATATACAATTTGTATTTTCTTGACAACTAAAATAGAATTTGTTAAAGTATGCCATAGAAGTAGCCAAATTCATACAATAAAAGTTCAGCAAATAACAACTCATTTACAGCCATTCATAAACTATCACAACAAAATATACCAAGTGCATTGGAACGACAAAACTATTATCACCTATTTAAGTGTCAATATTTACAGCCAAATTCCAACAAACTGCATAAACACATTAGGGTTTATATCCTTCTATCTAACTATATGGATAAACTATAAAATCACACTATGTAAATAGCTCTTGAAGAAGATAACTTGCTAAATTGTTTCAAATGTCAGTTATGTCTTCACTGGTATAGGGGTACTCATTGTCAAAAAGCTACAAATTTTTATCAAATGTTTATTAGATATTCAAATCCAAATTCTAAAGCCTTGCGAAACTAATATTATTAAAATAAATAATAATGTAACTTACCATGTGTAAATTTTTGTTAGTTTCGGATTAAATAATCTCATACATATAACAAATAATATAATATCCACACTCTGTACTCCCTATCCGGCGATGGTATTGAAAGTTAAGAATCAGATAATAAGTATAAACAAAAATATATATAAAAAAGTTGTGAATAAAAAGTATTGAATTTAAATTATTTACGTTTGGAAAAATCCAAGTCGGTGAGGGATTTTTTTGAGATGTATTTTTTGCTGGGCATCGCTTTCCCTCAGTAATATAATATATCTTCAATGCTCTATCATGATATTTAAATAAAGTATAAAGTATTAAAACAAAATAAATATCTAACATTTATAAAAATAATCTTAACTTATGTGTTGAATATATTTTTAGTTTCAGCACTCGGTTGCTTGTCCATGGAACAAAACCAATAGATCTCATGCAAATATGGGCATATAACACAAAGGGACCAATGGTAACTACAAAGAGATAAAAGAAATCAATACATGAAAGCATAAAAAAGATTATCAAAATATATATATATATATATATATAAATGAATATAAAAGAACTTACCTTTCAAGAATTAGAGCCAGATAACATGGCAATTTTATTTCTAAAATAGTATTGCCCACGTATCTCATCCTATCACTGATATCATTGTGGGCTGATGTCAAAGAAGCTGGACACAAAAATCAAATTGATCTTTTTGTAGTCCAGTACAAAGACTACTAAGAAAACTATTCATAGAATGACATAAAAATTATTGCATATAAATTAAAATAAATAAAAATGAGATAGAATAGAGGTAATAAAATTACAAGATAGATAGCATAGCCCATGAGATATCTAACTCCTTCAGCGACAAGAATTTCAAGATGTCTTTCTTATCCATTGCAAAAGGATATGACTTGTCTATACCCACAATTCCTTTAGGCATTGTAATATTGATAGGCTTTGTCATTGCCTTAAAAAATTCATGTAATTGTAACAGAGCAGAATAGTCCTCAACCTCATCAAAATCCTAATAAAATATGAAATGAATAAAAGTTATATAAGTAATCAAAAGAGAGAATCAAAGAATAATGAAGAGTTTTTCTACCATTGGAATTGTCATCTCTGTGTCAACAAGTCTTTTATGCTATAAAATGAATTGTCTCAATGTTTCACCTAATTTTTCAACCTTATTAGTAGGGAATGGCACATTCACGTTTGGCTCAAGAACAACCTCAACTGTCACCTTTACTTGATCATCTAAAATACTCATGTTATGGATTGTTTCTGTGAGCATATATAGCCGTGCTAAACCAACAATCCTCTTTCAAGGATTATCCAAATAAAGAAAACAAACTTGTTCCTCTTCTACTAAGGGACTAGAGGCATGTAGTGCCATCTCTGGTGGATTACAGCTATCTTTAGTACTTTGAAGCACGAGAGAAGTCTGGAAAAATAAGTAAACACAATGAAATAAAATAAAATAAAATAAACAAAATTAAATAATTAAACTAATTAAAGGTAATAAAAACTTAGAGTTCCTGCTACCCAATTCCTTGTCCACTGTCTTGTGTGGTTCCTATGTTGGTGACCAGGGATCTAACCTCTTAAAGAATTTGCTCACGGAGTAGTAAATTATCCTGCTCATACTTTCGTGCACATTCATCTCTAACCTTTGCCAGAAGGTCATCAAGCTTAGCTCTTGATACAACTCTGATGAGCCTCGTGAAATTGGTCCAAAATACTCCTTCAGACTAACTCCTTTTCCTACCCCCCTAACACGACCAGAATAATCTGCCGTTCCAATTATTGATGCCAAGATATCCATTCTTCCAGAAGATTGAAATGAACCTTGGGAAGCTTGTTCCTTAAGTGAATCCTGCAATAGTTAATTAATGAATTTATCATAAAAGATATGAAATCTAAAATTGAATCTATTTAGTATAATTACTTACAATTCATTGAGCAACTTCAGCAGCCTCCGGAGTAATATATTAGCCTTTCTTTATTCTGGCTTCTTTCCATTTCCTTTACCGAGTTGGAGGAGCTGGGGGATGAACAACAATACTGGGGTCAGATCTCGCAGCTTCCTTCAATTGCTTCAAATCAACTTCCTTAAGTTTTTGGTTTAGCTTCCTGTATCCCCCCGAGACAAGTAATGCTGATATTTATTTTTGGACTCTCTCTTTATTTGCAGCACTTAATTCCTATAATAAAATAAAAATAAAGTTAGTTGTAAACTAAACAAAAATAAATAAGTTATTAATTATATCAAAATTTACCTGAAATTTAGGATCATCTCGTGACCTCACAAATTCTCTCAAAGTGTCTTCATCAATGAAATTATATTCCAAACATGGATTGTTCTTCTCTTTTGCTCCTCGAATGTATTCCCTAGAAAGTGATAACTTGAAATCTTTCCACCGATCACGTACTTGTTGAAGCCAGTACGTCTTCATCTTATCGGTAGGAGGGATATCATAAGTAAGCTGCAATATGTCATAATTATAAAGTAAGATAATGGTATCTAATATAATAAAAAATAAAAAAATAAAAAAAATATGCATACCAAAATATCACTCCAAATCATGTCCTTCGTAGCTTCTGGTACTTCTTGCCAATTATGATACAAGATTCCAACTTTACTCTAAGCTATGAGACCTATGTAACTTACAAACTTGTCCCTTTCTGGACCAAGTGGTCTTTTACCACCATTAAACTCTAAATGCACTCTCTCTATAGTGCTAGCTCCTTCAATTTTGTACTTCCTCTACCTCTTTTCTTGTAAGTTGCGCTGGATGTGTCAACTACATCTTCATTAGAACCCTCCATGTGCCTGTTAAGATTATAAAATAATACAAGTAAGTAACTTGCATTATAATTAAATATATAGAAATAACTAAATGAAACAAATATATGAATATAAAGAATCAATTAATTCAATGTTTTATTAAGTAATTCTTACTTTATTCATTGTCCCAAATTCCTTCACAATAATAATCTCTAATTGCATATTCATCATCAACCAAATCTACTTCAGTTGATCTAGGTAGATTTATAGTGAAAGGTGGGGTTTCATCAAGGTTAAAAGTTGAGTCATCATCTTCTACATCAATAATTTGTTTTTTGCCTTGTAGTACAATAGAACGCTGTTTATTCGCTGGATCAATGACGTAAAAAACTTGTTTTGCCTGACTTGCTAAAATGAAGGGCTCCTCTTTAAAACCAAGCCTCTTGAGATCAACTGAAATAAACTCAAATTTCTTATCTACTTCAATAGCATTAAAGTGAACCCACCTGGATTTGAAAACATGTACTTTGAATTTAGTATAATTCACCTCCCATATCTTATCAACCACTCCATAATAGTCCGTGCGAGCCAATAATAGGTTGTTATCTTTTGAATTGAAAAAATGCTGGGCTTCAGCTTCTACCATTACTCTACTATTTTACATAGTACTTTTATCATCTTGAGCTTTTGTATAGAAGGAATATCCATTTATATCATACCCACCCTAACACACGACCTCAAAATGAGGTCTCTCAGCTAACCACATTATTGTATTAGAAACACTAGTCTCATTCATAACTTTTTCTTTGAACCATTTTTTAAAAGTCTTGTTGTGCTCATTAGCCAATTGCATTTCATTCTTTCTTGGGTGTTTGTCTTTCAACAAATTTTTATGAGCATCTAAATAAGGTTGAAATTCTTTCATGTTATTTAAGATGTACAAATGTGCTTGCAAGACTTCTTCATGAGACATATACTTCACTCTGGACCCCCGTGTTCCCTTACTAACAAGTCTCGTTCCCTTATGCTGAGTTTGAGGGACCCCAATAGCCTTCAATCCTTTTAGATATGCAGTATAAAATTTAACAGCCTCTTCCGCTACATATCTTTCAACAATTGATGCTTCAGGCCTGTATGGGTTTTTAGAATACCCTTTTAGGATTTTCATGTATCGCTCGAATGGGTAAATCCATTTAAGATAAGTAGGACCGTAAAGTCTTACTTCTCTAACCAAATGAACTATTAAATGCACCATAATGTCAAAAAATGCTGGAGCAAAGTGCATTTCTAATTGACATAAAATAATATAACCCTCATTTTTTAATTCACCCAACTTGTTAGGATTTATAACTTTACTGCATATAGCACTGAAGAACATACACAATCTAGTTATCATGTGTCTCACATCATCTTTCATAATCCCTCGAATAGCCACTAGTAAAAGTTGCTGCATCAACACATGACAGTCATGAGACTTTATGCCTAGTAATTTCAAATCACTTATCGAAACAAGTCTTCTAACATTAGAAGAATACTCTTGTGGCACTTTAATAGCATGCAAACATCCATATAAACTTCTTTTCTCCTCTTTAGATAATGTGTGCACTGCTGGGGGTAAATAAGCTTTCTTCCCCTTTTTGTTGTGCATGTAAGCGTTTTCTTATTCCCATTTCAACTAAATCAAGTCTGGCGTTTATTCCATCCTTAGTCTTGCCACTTATGTATAAAAGCGTACCAATAAGACTATCACACATATTTTTCTCCACATACATCACGTCAAGACTATGCCTCATATCTAAACTTTGCCAATATGGAAGATAAAAAAAAATGGACCTCTTTTTCACAGATTCTTCTCACTTACATTCCTTTTATTCTTACCGAAAATGACATTGATTCCTTCCACACGCTGATAAACTTGGTTTCCAGTTAAGGCCTTTGGAGCCATTTCATACTCTTGTGAGCCATTAAAAGCCTTTTTCAACCTACAGTAAGGATGATACCGATTAAGAAATCTTTGATAACTAAGGTAGACTGTTTTTCTTTCATGCTTAAGTTGGTGGTAGTGTGTGCCTTCTTCACATATAGGACATGCATTATGGCCTTTAACATTATATCCTGATAAGTTTTCATATGCAGGAAAGTCATTTATTGTTGTAAAAACATGGCATGCAACTTGAAGTGCTCTTCCTTATAAGCATCAAATACATCTATACCTTCCTCTCATAGCATTTTCAAATCCTCAATCAAAGGGGCCAAGAAAATATCAATATTGTTTCCTGGCTATTTTAGTCCCAAAATCATCAAAGACAACATTATGTACTTACGTTTCATACACAACCAAGGAGATAAGTTGTAAATAACTAACAAAACTGGCCATACACTGTGTGTGCTATTAAGATTTCCATATAGGTTGATTCTATCCGTACAGAGTTCAAGCTGAAGGTTTCTCAGATCGCTTTCAAATTGAGGAAATATGTGATCTATTGCCTTCCATTGAGGAGAATCAGTTGGGTGTTGAAGTTTCCCATCAGATAGTTTCTCATCAAAATACCATCTCAAATTCTTTACTTTTATTGGATTAGCAAACAAATGTTGAAACTGTGGTATTATTGGAAGATACGACATCACCTTCGCAGGAGGCCCTTTAGTTATGATCTCATTACCATGATCAACATCATCGGTCTTCTTCACTTTGTACCATAAAGTCCCACATTTGGGATACTTGTGTAGCCCTTCATACTCATTTCTATATAGTATGTAGTCATTAGGACAAGCATATATCCTCCTATAATCCATATCCATTGGACACAGGATTTTCTTTGCCTCATACATACGTTTTGGAAGTAAATTATGGGCTGGAAGCATTTTACTCAAGAATTCAAGTAACTCTATAAAACTCGAATTGGTCCACCCACTTCTTGACTTTAAATTCACCAATCCTAACACAGCTGTCAAGAGCGTAAAATTAGTACACCCCGAGTATAAGAGTTTCTCTACATCACTACGCAAGTTGTCATATGCATGTGATTGTGCAAATGACGTCATCCCAATATCACGAATCATATCCTCTATTCTATCATCCCAGTCATTCATAATTTGCTCATTTTGGGACATAAAAGTTGTTCCTGCCTCCCCATGCCATACCCATCTTGTATACCTCAAATTTATCCCATCATAAATTAAATGCTCTTTTATTTTATCAATACCAAATTCAATCTTATTCATACAGTTGACACAAGGACAACAATACTTTCCATTTTTGCTAGGAATATTTTTCCTAGCAAATTCAAGAAATTGGTCTACACCATTCTCATACTCCTCAGTCATTCTACTAGCATTCATCCAATTACGATCCATTCTTTTTTTACCTAATAAATCATCACAAAGTCTATCAACTTAATAATTCACTATCTTACTTGTACTTCAATTAGACTTATTTTTTTTAAAAAAATCGACAGAGTCTCCTCTTAAAGATTGAATATCTTAAAATTATAATAACCAAAAATAAATAAAACCAACAACAAGTAGTTGAATAAATATTTACATATTAAAGTTAGAAAACATCAAACTTTAAGCTTATCCAAGTTTAATTTCTAAATAAAAAAATCAACAGAGTATATATATATATATATTCTAATTGGATTGAGCTTGTTCTTAGCTAAGAAGCTGTTCTTAGACAGTTGGAAAGCCCTTCAACAATGACCGTTGAGGAACATGCTACAACAAACACTTTTTCTAGAGGACATGGAGTTGCTGCCATACAGACTATACCTAAAGAATGTTGGTTCAAGCTTTTTGTTTCATTTTTATATATGCATAAACTAATGATCAGATGGGCCAGGACTTTTAAATTTTTAGATTTTAATCATAGTATATATATTTTGAACATTTTATGATAGCATAAATGTTTTTGGGTTTTCTTTTGCAGGCAGACCAAATCATCAAGTCTCCACCAATACCCAAGTAGGTAGCTTTCTTATCAATAAGGCCGATTTGAGGCCGTAAGTAAGTAATTTCTTATTATATTTAACTGTTTCTAAGGTATGAGCACTGTGACCCTATAATTGAAAAGCGGAATACAATTAACAGTTGGTTGAGCTTAGCATTGCACAAATACTTCATTTGCTCAAATGAAGTATTTGAGCACTAAGACCCTATAATCACAAATCATATTCAATCTATCCAGCTCCTACACTTGTTCAAATGAAGTATTTGTTTATAAATAAATCTTTCATTTCTTACAAACTTGAGGAGTTGAAATTAAATCATGAGATCCATATTAGAACCATGCAGTTAAGACTATCCTAGACTATTATTGAGAATACGTATAGAGCTATTGTATGCTAAACAACCTGAAGAGGAGATGGGCAATGGGAAGAGATACTGAGCTGTTCTTAGTTGAGAAGCTGAGAAAGATGAGAAGAGGATGAACACGGGAGGCAGGGAGCTGCTGCTACATACGAGTTACAGATTGCAGAGCTGAGAGCTTGTTAAAAAGATAAAAATATATAATCATGGTGCAAGATTGAAACCACTGCACGAAGATAGAACATCTAAGGCCATATTAAAGTAACTCTCCTAATTAACATTTGCCTCAACTTTTAGGATGCAAACAAAAATTTATAATAATATTCTCCAATTGCCCCTCTCCTAATTGGCAAGCACAAGTATTTCTATGGGAAATTAAAAGATATAGTTCTTTCCCCTTGCCAGACACTATGTCTAAAGGTTATGTGTTCCCATGCTTTAGTCTCCAATTGGTAAAATCATGCCACTTACATACCACTAAAATTACTTGGGGCCACTCAACGTGGGACTCCAACAGGTTTCTATCAGCTTTACCATAATTGCAATTTCAATAAATTATAATTGAACAAGATTTTTAGTAAAATTAAAGGAGTTTAAGCTAGCTCTGGTAACTAGTAGGTGATTGAATATAGAGAAGTTGAAGAGGAAAAAAAATTAAACATAGTGGCTCCACACCTAACTGCTCTAACATTGCAAGAAATCTCTGTCTCACACTATCACAACAAAATGGTTTGCATTTTACCACGAGGCGTGAATTTAGGTGTGATTTGATGATATGAAACAAAACAAGTCCCTGAAGTCAATGGATACTTCTCACAGAGCATGCTCTTAGTCAATAAAAAAATATTTAATGCATTTTACTCAAACACTACCTTGGCAAGATTGTTAAAGCTACTAAACATATTGAAGCCATTAGAGAGAGCAGGAGTAGGACAAACAGGCCCAGCCTCAAGCGAAGGTGTATAACAAAGGAAGCATTGTGGTAATCAAACTAACTCTTCAACATGACTGTAATTCGGGAAAGTACCATGAATAAAAACACTAACTAAAATTTTGGTGAGAAATGAGAAGCACCGAGAGGCAGAGCAACTGTTCCTGCTAGCCGAGAACCTGAGAGAGATGAGAAGCACTGAGAGGCTAAGAAGCTAAGAGAGACAATCACAGAGAGGGCAGCAAAAAGATGAGACCGAGAAGCTTGGCTGAGCAGTAAAAAGACCAGATTGACAAGCTTGGCTGAGACCGAGAAGTAGAAAGACGGTACTCTGATTGAAGATGAGGGTAGGCACAGCAGACTTTGAGTGTTGTTTTAAAAAACTTGACTGGCGTCAGGCTCAAAAATCGAGTGGGGAAGGAGAATCCACGTCCCCAGAGAGGAGAGGGATATGGATTTGAGAATCTACGTCCCTTTCCTCTTTGGGGGACGTGGCTTCTTACGTGGCTTCTTAAGAAACCACATCCCCCAGAAAAGAGAGGGACATGGCTTCTGCAGAAGCCAGCTGACTTTATTAGAAGCCACGTCCCCCTCTTCAAAGGGGATGTGGCTTCTTCACAAGCCACGTCCCTCTCCTCAAGAGGGACATGGATTCTGAAGAAGCCACATCCCTTATGGGTGGGGGACTTGGATTCTGATAAAGCCACGTCCCCTCAAGAATTAAGGAGACGTGGCTTATTAATTTTTTTTAAAATAATTTTTTTTCAATCTACGTCCTCTTTTTACTTGGGTAACGTGGATTGTGTTCTTTCTAAGTCTAACTTTTAAAATGGGATGTAAATTAGGGTAGTAGAAATACCTTTTTGTAGTAGTGAGAGGAAGAAAGAGAAAAAACCTCTCACTAGAGTGAGGAATGTTTTTGAACACTGAATCATGGCTAGTTTGATACCAACACATCACTATTCTTTCTAATTATTTTATGCTTATGTTTATCGAGAATGACACACTGATCCACATAAAAGAAAAATCTTCATCTAATTAAGATCACAGACATTACATATTACTGTGGTCATATAATGCTAGATAACTATTACAGTCTTCTTCTATTGTAAATACCATCAATTGTCACTGTAGAACTACAGTGTGAACAAATATTAAAGACAATTCACTATTGGCTCAGGAAGCTGTGGGATTTGTTGATAGTATTTTTGATTTTTTTAAAGCTTTATCCACACACCTTAAATAAGCACAGGGTATTTATGAACTAGGTTTGATAGGCAGGGATGGGGATGTTCGTGGGGGTTGCTATGCTTCTACTGGTCATCTGTTTCCTTTATCTTTTTTAATCTTTCATTCTTGAGTTACTATTGGGTTGCATAGTTTCTATTTTTTTTAACGAAACACTTTGGTTTTTTAAAAAATTATTCAAATATGGTTATTTGATTATGTAAGATACAAATTCCAAAAAGGAAGAGGTACATATTTGGCCCTCAATTTTTTTTAGGAGCATTGGATATTCTATATTGTGAGGTGGTGCGAAATAAATTATCAACTTTAAAAAATGAAGCATTCAACAGCATTCGTTAATTTTTATTTAATGAACGTTAACTTCTCTCATATGAGGCTTATAAATTTTTGATTGAAATGACATGTAGCTCTCCACTTTAGCAAATAAAAGTCAAAATCTAGTCATAAATTATTTTTTGAGGAGCACTAGGTAGCTTTTACTATAAAAAATGAATCATTCAGGCCCCATTTGGTAGCTTGGAATCACAGAGAAAGAAATGGAATTGGATATGGAATCTGTTAACATGTGTGTTTGGTATGCAATAATTATGATTCTTTGGAATCAGGATTCAAGGAAATTTGGTAGAATTCAATTCCATCACATGTATCATAAAATCCAATTTCATGGTTCCCTTTCTCTAGTTTGCTCCTTCTCTCTCCTCCAATATAATTTTTTTTAATTTTAAAAAGGACACTTTTTCATTAAAAACTCTTCTATCATACCAAACATGGCCTCAATACTTTTTCATCAATTTTGACTAAACACCATTTATTTTTAGACTTATGAGACTAACAATGCGTCAATATCTCCAATGTCTTGCCTTCATTTTTAGTCTCAGCTTAAGAAGAAGAGGTTCAAAGAGTTCTTATTTAAATATATTCACAAAGATAATACAAACAAAGTAGAAGAGAAAGAGGAAGAAGACAATGTTTCATTTAAATCTTTATAGCAATTCAAGCAAAGTAGCAGTTTGAATTGCGATGTTGCTTGATGAATAACATATTTTGCACACTTTTTTTTTTTTTACATTTGTGATCATATTTTATTAGCTTAGACCCTTGTATGCATGATTTTTAACATTAAATTTGATCATCGGCTCATTGCATTAAGTTTTGACATTAGGGACATTTTGATCATTTTACATATTTTATTAAAATTAATTGTTTTTAATTTAAAATTTTAATTCCTTCACACATTTTTATTAATTGTGTAATTCGTATTCTCAATTTTAGGACTTTGTGATTCAATTTCATTAGATTGGTTTAATTTTTTAATTTTGCGTGTTCAAGCATTTAGGGGCTGATTTGATAATTTTATTTATTTATTTATTTATTTTACTTTTGAGAATAGGAGGAAAGAGAAAGAAACAAAATGCAGAAACGACGGAGGCGCTCTGAGTTTCAGATCATCACACAGAATCGCTCATCACGCTCTCAGTCCGAGTTCGGCCTCACACTCATTGATCGCACATTTCCTCTGGTTTCTAGAGTTTGCTGCACGCCACCGCTCACAGCTTCCAGTTTTCAGTTCATCATCATCTCTCATCTCCTCTCGGTTTTTAATTTCGAACACACGCTGAACGCTCATCTCTGCTCTGAGCCGACAGAGTTCAGACGCTCACACACACTCATCGCATCGTTGCACGGCTCGCTCATCTCTCTCGGACAGAACTCAGTCCGTCGCACACGATTGCTCCTTCTCTCAGTTTCAGTCAGTCGCACGCTCATTCATTCACAATTTCAGCAAGCACTCGTCCATGGGAGCCTTTTGTGGATCTCTCCTGTAGCCGGGAGACATGGAGAGTGAGATGAGAAGTTAAGACTTTATTTAATCAGAGGAGAGAGAGAGAGGATGGGGGGAGAGGAGGAGTTGGGGTGGGGTGGTTAGGGAAGGAATGGTGGGGATCCCTAATCTGGTAGAGGCTCCAAAGCCTTCTCTGTTTTTTTTTTTTTTTAATAAAGTGAAGAAAAAAAATTATTTTTTTTCAATTAAATACTGTTTAAATTTTTAAATTTTTTTTAAATGATAAAATTTTATTTAAATTTCATATTCTCTTAATTTTGGTTATGTTGTAGCTCAAATTTAATTTTAATTCTTATTATGATTTTAAATTTAATTTATTAATTTTGATTAAATTGATTGAATTAGTTTGATATCTTTTTTTTGGTGTCATGATTAGATTGCTTTGATTTACATTTTTATTGAATTACTGCACTTCAAGTGTTTGAGTTTATATTTTAATAGTTATTATTTGCTGAATTTGAATTCCTCTTGAGTCTTGTTTGATATTTATGATTCATTTAATTTCTATTAGGTCTTAACAAAGAGTTGATTGTTTAAATTTAATTGTTCTAAGTGTTAGAGCAATGTTTTAGCGAGGCAAAAATTTAGTGTGATTTGTTTAATCAAAATTTGGCAATTGTTAAGGAGTTATGTGTCTTGATTTAAGCTACATTTACCTGGTCCTAATGGTCATTAGGTTTTTATTTTGTCAACTGAGTCACATAGGGACCGAGCTCATGCAATTAAAGAGTTTGTGATGATGGAATGGATTTAAAACTTGAAGAATTCACTCATTTGCTCGTTTGAGTCAATTTTGCTTCCATTCATTTTTACTTAATATTTCGAAAATCAAAAATATTTTTCTTCTTAATTTTTGTCAAACCAATGTTGATTTTAAGTTGCAAATGGTTCATGAATTAAAATTGTTTGCTTCGCTTGCTCTCTTGGGATAAGAATGACCTAAGGTATACTTCACTACATTCTAGAATTTGTGAAAAGCTTGATATGACTTAAGGCTTTTCATTACCATGTGTGAGAGAAGCTTGATTCAATTAGTTCATTTTTTTATATAAATAATTCATGACTAAATTAAGCTTGAATAATTTTTTATAAAAATAATTTGTAGCTAAAATAGCATTGCAATTATATTTATTAATTTTTATTAAATTTATAAGTAATTAATTAATTCTTGTATTTGTAAAAGTATTTAGTTCGGTATTCTTATTAATGTTAACTAATTATTGTTATTAATAAATATTATAGTTTTTGCATACAATTAATTAACTATTATTTTTAATTATTTATTATTATTACATAATATAATTAATAAATATTATTTTAAAGTGAAGTTATTGAAATCTTCTATCCCCTTTTTTCTATTTCCTTCAAATAAAATATACAGGTGATTTACCTGTGCATCACACGGGGCCTAATTTCTAGTTAATTACCATAAAATCAAGCGTACACAATCTCAAGAGCACAAATGTAAACAAATGGTTTATTCATCATGAATTATGCACACAAACATACTATATATATATATATATATATATATATATGTATGTATGTATGTATGTAAAAGCATATATGCCGCTTCTTCAACCTGTTCTCATCAAAGATATGGAGAGACTGAGATACACCATGTTTCCCTGAGACATACGATGGGCTAGTACTTGTTGGCAATGCTGAAAAACATGATCCATTATAGTTTCTCCAAAGTAGCTAACAAGCAAAGGTTCAGTCACAGCTCTTATGAATTGTGCAACTTGGTATTCTTTACCACCATTACGCTTCTCCTCATATGCCGCCTCCCAATTTGTTTCAAATTCCTCTAAGTGATTAATCGTGAAGGAGCCTTCTTTTACAACCTCTAATTTCAATTCAAATGAGGATGGAGTATAGAATGGAACATTGTATGAATCCATTTTATGTTCCTCTATCATCCCCTGCAATGCACATCAAAACAATTAAATTGCTCTATCATGCACTAATCTTTATTTTTTTTTAGGATAGTGAAACTTTTAGTGTATCAAATTTGCCTCAATTATCAATTTAATTCTTATTATTTTTTTAAAAAATAACATTAATAAAATCTATAGCCATAGATAACAGAATACTAATGGCAACCATGTATATTATTAAAGAGGTGTAATTCTTTTGGTATAAAAAAAAAGATTCAAAAGTTTAAAAAGATAAAATAACAAAACACAATGCATAAGGGACTAGATTGATAAAAAAGAAATTAATTTAAAATTTATTTATTCTCATTTAGCTACATACACATGTTAAGTTATTAAATATACTTTACATATTAGATTAATTTGAGAGTTAATTTGTATTTTAAAATTTCAAAGACTAATATGATAATTTAAGAAAATGTAAAGCGCCAAATTGATAAAAATTAAATTTTAAGAACTTAATCAATAACTAAAATAAATTTTAAAAAATAAATTTTATGGTTAAAGACCATTTCCCCCTAAACTTTTTTTTTATAAGTGCTAGGCACTCCGAACTATAGGATAGGGCAATATCCACCTAAAAAATTTTCTTAGGAGCGAAAATATCCTTCTGTCAAATACCCATCACCTTTTTCCCTTATCTGTGGATGTGGAATAGTTGTAGAGCAAAATGAACATGAAACAATGGAAAATGGATTAGAATGCTTACTATTACTATACATGGGCTCTACAACAATTCCATTTTAGTAGATAACTGAGGGGATGACAAGTTTCTGATGGAAGAGTGATTTTGCTCTTAAAAAAATTGTTAGGGAGATATTGGCCCACTCTTTAGTATAGGGTGCCCATCACTCTTATAAAAAGTTAAGGAGGAAATGATATTTAACCCAAAGTTTTATTATTCCTTTTTCCTTAAGTTAAAGGGCAATTTACCTCTTAGACTATAAGTCTAGGTATGTCTGAGATCCTAAATTAGTTTATGTGCAATATTTTTTCCTTAACTTTTAAAAACGGTGTAATATAGCTCTTACCATTAAGAAAAGTTAATGTTGATTGTTAGTTGATCAAAAAATGACAGAAAAGAATCTCCATTAGAAAATGATAAAAAAAAGAGTTGCATATGATGACACAATAATAACAAACAAGGATCCAAAAAATTACAAAAAGAACTAAGAAAGTTTTCTTGGTCATTCTTTGTAATTTTTAAGGTCTTTTTATGTTATTTTCTAGTCAATTAATGATCAAAATTAACTATTGTTAATGATAAAATTACATTGCATCATTTTCAAAGGTTAGGAAGGAATATTGCTCAAAAAATGAGTTTAGGGTCTCAAATTCACCTGTACTTATAGTTTAAGGGTCAAATTGTTATTTACCCTTTTTTTCCCCCTTTTGTATGCATTTCAAAGAAAATTGTATACTCCCTCCCATCGTTAATATAAGGCAAATGTTAACCAACTACTCACTCATTAAACTAACACTATTTGTTGTAACCTTAAACTTATAATGTTATGTAACTTTTTAATTTCACCTTTCTTTGCAATTAATATCCATAATAACTTATAACCTAAGAAGTCAAACCATAATAAATGAAACAAGGGTAGAATTAAAAAAATAAAATTAACTACTTTAATCTTTGAAAAACTTCTAAACTTTATCTTATATTAAGGATCAGAAGGAATAGTTAAAAACATGCATGGCATACCTCCAAGACCATGTCATTAAGCGCTTCAGCTACAATCTCCCAAATGATGATATATTTATTCATTAATGAATCATCACTTCTTCCCACGAGTGTAAGTACGATACAACCCCCTTCAAAAAGCTCTTGAGCACGAAACTTGAGAAACATTGAAAAATCACTTCGAAATTGATGGTAGTAAGCATTGCGCACATTTAAAGGGCTTATGCTTGTCATGCAAACATTGCCCTTATTATTCTCTACACCCTCAGGAACCTACAATTAACAATCACACTCACCTATATTAATTATAACTTACAAAAACCAACAATGAATTCTCAATACAATCTAAAAGAAATCAAATTACTTATATATGTACCTGAGACATCCAATGAAGACCGTAAGAGGAATGACCAAAATGCAAAGATTTAGTGGGAAAATCCTGCCACAAAAGGAACCAGGAACACCACTAATGTAGCATGGACCAATCCCACCAACCACTTCCTTACTTAGCTTTTGTTTAAAGCTTTCAAGAGATTTGAAGGTTGTGTTGAAATCATTGCTTGGTAGGTCATTCAAGAAAATCATTGTATTCTGGAGATTCTTGGTTTAAGTCTTTACAAAGCTTCTCCACAGTTTCAATCAATTCGAAAGAGATAAAGAAAGTGTTTGATCCAGATGAACAACCCAAATCTGCAATGTTTAGGTTTCGAGGGATTTTATCTTCATAGAAGGAAGCTATGGCTTTGTCTCTTATGAGCTTTGTTGAAGAAGCCGCCCTTTGCTATCACATTGATTGTGTATATTATTAGTAAGCATAAAGCAATAATGCTTGCAAATGGAATGTTAGAAAAGGATTGAATAGATTTTGATATATACCGGTAACAAAGAATTGTGTGAGTAGCTTGTTTCTGTAGTGCCTCCATTCATATGCAACACTTGAGCGACGTCCATTCTCTTCCCTTCACTCCTACAGTTATTGAACATTTTATGAAATAATTTTTTTAGCTACATTTTTAAATTGTTTAAATTAAATTTTTATCGTTTATATTTATTAATTTCCAATAATGGCATATTTTAATAATAATTTTATGAAATGATAAAGGGTTAAAGGGCCACTTTGTCTTTAAATTATAGTCTAAGAGTATCTGAGATTTTAAATTTAATTTTCATATAATATTTTCTTTTAACATTTGAAAATGGTGTAATGTTATCTCTATTATTAATAAAAAACAACTTAATTTTTTTTATAAATAACTTTGAATGTTAATTGGCAAGATAATTATGTAAAAAGAGCTCAAAAATTATATAAAATGATTACAAAATTACAGAAAATGATCCAAAAATTATAAATAAATACTCCCTCCGTCCTAAATTATAAGTATATTTTTGTTTTGACAAAACTAAAATAAAGTGTATTTAATAAGTTTTATTGATACGTGTGATTTTATTTAAAAATATCTTATAATTTAAAATAAAAGGAGTGTTATATAAAAAAATTAATACCAATAAGTTTTATGAAATACAAATAAATACAAAGAGATAAATCTTAATTACTTTATGTATAAAGTATCTTGTAGCCTCTTATGCTTGGGGCTTTCATCGATTTGATCCCTTAACTTTAATTGGTATTAATTTTCTTATGCTAAAGTATACTTTTGGTGATATAATTTTATATAATATTTTAATTTAGTTTTTTAATTTTATAAAGTATATTTTTAGTCCTTTAACTCTAACATTGTTAGTTTTAAATGGTTATTTTTTATAAAAATTATTTTTATTTTAAAAAATTAAACTTAATAAGTCAACATTTGAAAATATTTTATCAATATTTAAAATTTCAATGTTAAAATTTTTGGTGATGAAATTAACAGTGTTAAGATTAAATGACTGAAAATATACTTTATAAAATTAATTGACCAAAATAAAATTTTATATAAAGTTAAAGGATTAAAAGAATACTTCAACCATTTTCTTATATGATAGAGTACTTATTTGAAATTTTTGAGTCTTTTCTATAATTATTTTGGTCTTTTTTAAAAATTTTTTAATCAATTAATAATTAAAGTTAACTTTTATTAATATAGGAGTAACATTGTCCTATTGTCTTGAAATGTTGAAGTGAATGATTACACAAATAAAAATAAATTTAAAATACTAAATATTTTTAGATTTATAGTTTAAGGATAAATTTATCCTTATTTTTTAATAATTCAAGAGAACTCAACAAATCAAACAGCGAGGTAGGTCCCTGAGTTTAAATCCTATCCATTTAAAATCTTATCCAAAAGTTGAGATAATAAGTGGGGCAAAAGTGCACAGAACACGTCCAATTTAAAGATGTCAATTTAATTATAAGAAATGAAATTTAAAAAACAAACAATAGTGAAGTTAAATAAAAAAAAATTATTGATTTAGACGTAATCTTTTTTGAGAAAAAGACTTAATATTTTTAAAATTATATATTTACAATAATTTATGAGTATTTTTATGAGATCTATGAGAAAACTCAAAAAATCCATGAGAAACATTTTTTTTTCATGCCTTTTCTCATGGATAAAGGGCCTCTAAAAATGCTGAAAAAAATTTCTCAGCTCAGAGTCCTCATGTGAAATTATATCATCTCACCAACCATATCTTATGAGAAATTATTGCTTAACCAAAAGCATTCAATCCTTACTAATGATATTCATTGTTTGTGAGTTTCATTAATTATAAATTTACTCTTTGATAAGTTTTAAACAATAATAGTTCATTATTAAACTTATTTTTTTTTATCCCTGTTTTATTAATTGAAATAAAGAAACTTAAGCTTGGAGAACTTAAGGGGATTTGAGATTACTTTTATAAAGGGCTAAGGTTACATACTCAAAGAGGAGTTTGAATTATACTAGGCCAAACAAAGCTCAAATTAATTTTAGTGGACATAGTGAAAAATCTTAAATGTAGTTTGAGAACTAAACATAAGCCCAAGTTATTAGAGTTAAATCCAGATAAATGCACTGTACAAAGCTTAACTTCCCTTCTCATAGTATTGTTTAGTTGATTTCATTCCTAACTTACCTTTTACTTGTGCATGCTTTGCTTTAATTTTAATTAGCCTAATTCAAACAATACTGAAGTTAAATAAAAAAATTTATTGATTTACAACAATTTACGAGTATTTTTGAGATCTATGGGAAAAATTAAAAAATCCATGAGAAACAGCTTTTTCCATGCGTTTTCTCATGGATAAAGCCCTATGAAAATACTGAAAATATTCTCTCAACTCAGAATTGTCATGTGAAATTATATTTTTTCACAAACCGAATCTTATGAGAAAAACTCCATTCACACAATCAAGCAAGAAAATTAAGCTACATTCTCATGGGTTTGACTCCAACGAGAATTTTTATCAAACAGAAATCTATGAGAAACAATAATTAATTCTTTCAAACACCGTGAAACCTAATCTCCCATAGGAGCTTCGTGCCTGAGAAGCTAATTTCTCATGGCATGATGCTTGTGAGGAGTTACTTTGTTTCATAGTTATTTAAAATCTATATCCTTTATAAAAGATTAAAAGATATAATCTATATATTATTTAAACAAATATTTTAATATAATAATCCTGATCAACTAACAACAGCCCATAAATGGAAGAGGCAAGAACTTACATAGACTGAGAGTGGGATTAAAGGATCGAGAGTTGAGATCGAGAGGCGAGAACTTGAGAGAGTTTCGAAGCTTGTGGTTTTGTTTTTGGATGGAGCTGATAAAGAAGTCACAGAGATATTTAATTGGATAGTGACTGAGCGAGACATATACAGGCGAGACATGTCAGCTGCTTCTCACAATAACTCGAGCTCTCGGACCGTCGGACGCTAACCAAATAGTAGAGTTGGGAATAGGATATGCCATTAACATAGGCCTATGAACTAACCTACTTTCAAGTCCAATATAGTCTGCTTATTATATAAGTTTTGGTTAGGTTTTATATTTTTAATTAAGCCTTTTGTTTAAATATTGGTTAAGCTTATTTTTTAAGGTTTAACTTACAAGCCTAACAAATTAATTTATATATATATATATATATATTATAATATATCATAAATATGTCAGTTGCATTATTTGATTTTTAATCAATTTACTTTTAGTTATATTTTCAATCATATTAGACTTATATATTAACCTTGATGTTGTTACTTTATTGTTATATTTTATTATAATTATTAAGTCCTTTCAATTACTCTATATTATAATTGATAAATCTAGTTATATATTATATATAATAATCATGAAATGTTTAAAATAAAAATGCAAGCTCATTTAAAAGATTTACTTTTAAGTAGGTTATTAAATAGGCTTTTAAGCTAAATTAGGTTTTAGGTAGGCTTGGGTCTAAATTTTGAAAAAAGCTTTATAGATGCTTTAAGCTATACTCAGGTCTCTGATTTACCACACAGGCTCAAGTTTATTTGGCCAAAACCTAACTCGGTCTAACATATTTTCACTCCTATCAAATAGTTAGAAACTTTTTTAGTCATTCAGGTATTTATCTAGTTTCAATTTTTATTTTAAATTAATTATTGTTGTTATTACAAAAAAATATAAAATATAAATTTTGAGACACTTAAAAAATATTGAAGATATCATTTTTCTAAAGAAATTGTGGGTCTTAACATTCAAAAATCAAGATATAAATACATGTTTAAAATTGGTCAGCCAAGTTTGGCCTAATTTATCGTTCTAGTAGTAGTCATGTTTCTGCACACATCTAAGGCGAGGCCAAAAATGTTCTTAAAAGTAAATTAATAATTACATGTGTGAGGGGTGGTGTATATTTAATTTTGGGTTAAACGATAATTTTATCTCAAATTATAGGTCCAAGGTTGTTGGTGAACAAACATTTATCAAAAAGGCATAAAAAATTATAAATAAATACCCAATAAAAATATTATTTTTCTTAAATTATAAATAAATATCAAAAGAAAAATGTTATCTTCTTCCCATGTAAAATACTAAAATTATTATTTCGATTTATCAGTTTAATGGGCTATCAGGTGATTATCCGATTACCATTATTGAAGACAATGCTGGTAAGTAATTGGAAAATAATGTGCATGT
The DNA here is from genome assembly GCF_029017545.1 of Prosopis cineraria. Classification (NCBI taxonomy): domain Eukaryota; kingdom Viridiplantae; phylum Streptophyta; class Magnoliopsida; order Fabales; family Fabaceae; genus Prosopis; species Prosopis cineraria. The sequence goes on along the minus strand of NW_026555341.1, from coordinate 12,323,857 downwards.
TTTGATAATATCTTATTAAAATAATAATATTTTAATATTTAATAATATTAATGTTATAATTTATAAATATTTCTCCAAAACTTATAAATATCTTTTAAAAATTAAACAGCTTAAGTAGTGTATCTGAGTATTATAAATGAATGTATTTTTCACACTAAAAAGTTGTAAATTAAAATAGTACAATAAATGATAAATCTTCATTAAAAATTTAAAAGTCCTCTTTGAAAAATTTACGGTAGCGTAAAAAAATTCGTTAACTTTGAAATCATAGATATATAATAGTTAAGTTATAATTATTGGATAAATTGTAAATCTTAAAATTTGACTTGGCTTATAAATTGTAAGTGAAGATTCTTAAATAATAATATTTAAATTATTATATATTAAAGTATTACTATTTGGATAATATATATTTTAGTTACTTGTCGATATTGTTGTTAGCTATTGTAAACCTATAATTACCTAGTAGTCAATAAAGTTGCTAGTTAAAATGGTTTTTAGATAAATTTTTCATTTGCACAGAAGGATGGAGAGCGGGAGAGCTTCTGGCACTGTTGCCGGAGGAACACGATGCCCTAGTTCGTCATCAGAAAAAGGTTCGAGCGGGAGATGGCTCTTTCTCCTTTGAACAGAGCCTCATGCCTAAAGAGGAAGCATGGATGTGTGAGGAGGAAGATGAGGCTAAGGGGTAGAAGGAGGATAGAGGGACGAGTTCTGTGGCAGTTGATCCTGAGAGGAAGACAAGTAAAACTTGGAAGTCCTACAAACATGCTTGTACTAATAGGAGAGACGAGGAGGAAGATGAGGAGGATTGGTGGAGTAGAGACAAATGGAAGTCAAGGATATTAGTGAAGATGACATCGAGAGGGTTTGAACGTTATCATCCCTCTAGAGGAGGAGGAAAGACTAGCTAAGAAATGGAAGAACGCTTTTATTGTCACATTGTTAGGAAGGATGGTAAGGTTAATTATATGGAATCCAAGCTACCATAGATGTGGGGGCGTTTTGATGTGGAAGTTATCGATGTGGGCTCTGGTTTCTTTATGGTGCAATTCAAAAATAGAAAGGATTATGATTCTGCACTTGAGGTCCTTAGTTGTTATTTGATCACTACCTAGCAGTTCAACCTTAGAAAGAAGACTTTGAACTAGATAAAGAGAAGATTACTAAGATTGTTGCTTAGATTCGTATTTTCAAAGTTCCTCTGGATTATTATGATAAGTGTACACTATATGTTCTGGGGTCATAGATTGGTTGAGTCTTAAAAGTATACATGACTACCATGAAAAGGAAGAAGGGTAGATTTGCTCATTTGTGTGTTAAACTGGACCTCAATGCCATTCTTAGACCGATCGTGCTCATCAATGGCAAGGAGAAACGTATTCAATATGAAAGTATCTATCTTATATGTTTGAAGTGTGGCAAATATGGACATGATGCAGATCACTGTTCGTTTAAATAATCATTGACTAGAGCCATACAAGGTCGAGTCTCGAAAACTTTGCAAAAACAAGGAGAACAGATGGATATTCAATCAGATGCGATCATTCTTTAAGAGAAGCAGTCAAAACTTAGGCCTACTCTGCTAGGGGCTTCTTAAAATCTAAAAATAAAGCAAGCAACTTCGAATGAACTGGACATATTGCAAAGGGCTAAAAACAGGTTGGGGGGTTCGTTTGAAACTATCTTAGTTGGATTGAGTGAACAGAACATGGAGCTGGATCGTAAGGGAGGATAGGGTAATTTTACGGGTTGTGTTTCAAGTAAACCTATAGATGAAGATAGTGTGAATTATGAGGAAGAGAACATGAATGTGGATTATGATCTACTAGATCCGGGTGCAGGCCATTCAAAGGAATTCCTTATACATTCGAAACCCGCTTTCTTTTGAGCAACATGCAGATATGTTAAGCAAACTGGCTGTCAATGATGGCCATATAGTGCATGATTAATGGTTTGTTGTATTTTCTTAACTATATTCTCATGGATGGAAGTAGTAATACCATTCTTATTTGGAACATTAGGGGCATTAGTGGAAGAAGTTTCCGAGACTTCTTGTTGAGTTACATTGTAGATATAAGTTTAAGTTCCTTACTCTTCTAGAAACTACACATGACAGCTCCAAAGCTTAGAGTTTAACTCAGAGAATTAGGCTTCTAAATTTTGACTGTGTCAAAGCAGACAGATTTAGTGGTGGTATACGATGCTTTTGGGGGATAATATTGGCTTTCAAGTGAAGGAGAAGCATGAGCAAATTTTACATGGTTGTTTTAATCGTGGAACCAAAGAGCAATGGGATTTATCTATTGTGTATGGTAACCCATATTTTACCTGAAGATAGTCTCTGTGGCAGTCTCTACGTTAGATTGAAGATAACCTGTGTAAAAATGGTATATAGGCAGAGACTTTAATGCTACTCTCAGTGATGGTGAACGTACCTCATTTTCATCCACCCTTGTTCGACCAAATTGGCATTTCAAGGAATGATTTATTAGGTCTATTTTGATTGATATGGGGTTTCAAAGACCTAAATATACATAGAGTAACGGGAGAACATGTAGCAAAATTGATAGGTATTGTGTAAATGTTGAGTGGTTTGAAAAGTTTAATTAAGCCTCAGTGATTGACTTACCTAAATATAAGTCAGACCATTGTCCTATACTGCTCAAACTATGGAAGGATGTCGGTAAAGAAAAGAGGAAGTACTCGCTCAGATTTTTTGCTCCCTGGATTATGCATGAAGTTTTTGAATCAATTGTGAATGGTTCTTGGAGTCCATCTCATAGTTGGGAAGATAATGTGGAAAAGGTTTGTTTTGAATGTGATGGAATGAAATAGACAGGTGTCTGGAAATATCAACAAGCGTAAGGCTAGTTTACTCTATAAGCTTGATTATATTTTCAGGAAACTGAGTAATAATCCGTGCTTAAGAAACTGGAAGATGAACAAAGTACTCTATGAGCTGAAATTGGAAGAAGTGTTAGTGCAAGAAGAGATTATGTGGTTGCAAAGGTCTAGGTGTAACAAGTATTCCTAAGGGGACAAGAATATAAGGTATTTTCATATTATGGCTAATAATCACAAGAGAAGGAAGCAGATTAAGCTCTTAAAGGGGAAGATGATGAATGGATTTATGATAAAGAATGCTTGAAAGGAATAGGTACGGACTATTTTACAAGCCTCTATTCAGAGACATCGCCTTCTCCTAATCATATTGTTTTTGGAGGGAGATTCCTACAATCTCACAAGCGAAGTTAGATTTATTGAGAGAGGAGATTACTTTACAAGAGGTAAAACAGAATTTGTTTTCTATAGGTCCTCCCAAAGCCTCGGGCCTTGATGGTTTGAATCATTTATTTTTCCAACATTAATGGGAATTGGTGGGGAATATAATTTTTCAGCTGGTACAACAGATTTTTGAAAATCCTAATTTGGTAGGAAGAATTAATGATATGAATATTATTTTAATTCTGAAGATTGAGAATCTTGAATCAATTGAAAGACTTCTGTCCTATTAGTCTTTGCAATGTCATTTAGAAAGTATGACTAAAGTCCTTGCCTCATGATTAAAAACTATCATGCCTAAGGTTGTGGCCCTTAATCAGTGTAGTTTTGTCCCTGGAAGGCAAAGTACAGACAATATTGTTGTTGTTAAGGAAATTATTCATTCTTTTCAAAAATTTTCAAGAAAGAAAGGCTTTATGGCCTTGAAGATTGACTTGAGAAAGCTTATGATCGAGCTAGATAGGGATTTATCATCCAATGTCTTAAGGAATTGAACATACCTAAAGCATTTGTGAATTTGGTGGTTGTGTGTCTCTCTACTGCTCTATACAAGTATTATGGAATGGTGAAAAAGGGAGAAATTTACCTATAGGGGGCTAAATCAAGGAGATCCAATATCTCCTTATTTGTTTGTGTTGATTATGGAGAAGTTAGGACATTAATTTAAGGTGAAGTGGAGGATGGCAACTAGTTACCTTTTTGCTTTAAAAGGAATGGGATTGTTATATCTCATCTATTCTTTGTGAATGATCTTTTATTTTTTGCTGAAGCTAGCTTGGATCAAGCTAGGATGATTAAAGTTTGCCTTGATGATTTTACAGTTTATCAGGGGAAAAAGTTAATAGCAATAAATTTAGGATCTTTTTCTTCGAGAATGCAGGGTGAAGTAAAGCTACAGAGATAAGTAATTTCTTGAGGTTTACATCTATGACAGATCTGGAGAAGTATTTAGGTGTACCTTTGCTGCATAAGAAAGTCACAAAAGCTACATATTAACATGTGTTAAACAATATGGAGACTCATCTTTCTTCTTGAAAGGTAAATTCTTTATCTTTGGTAGCCAGACATACCCTAGTTTCTTCAGTGGTTGTTGCTATCCCAACATACATGATGCAATCTACGCCTCTGCCTCTTAGAATATGTCACGAGATTAATAAAAAGTATCAACAATTCATATGGGAGAGTACGAATAACGAAAGGAAAATGCACTTAGTAGCTTGGGGAGATATGTGTTAGAGGAAAGAAGATGGTGCTTTGGGTCTCAGGGAGGCTCATAGACAAAAAAAAGGCATTCATGATAAAACTTTGGATGGGGTTTGATTAAAAGAAGGGATGCATTATGCGTAAGAATTATGAGAGAGAAGTATAAATGTGGAGACGATGTGATACTTACTGTTAAAACTAGACGATGTGCTTCAAGTGCTTGGAGAGGATTTTGTGATGCATGGCTTGACACCAATAATGATATAGCATGGCAATTAGGTTGTGGCACTTGTATCAGATTTTAGAAAGATCGTTGGCTACCTCACTATAAGGGACTATTAAGTTATGTTACTAACCCACTGTCTGATGAAGTTTGTGAGGAGACAATAGATAAATACATTAATCCCTCGGGCAACTGGAATAGACATAAATTTGAAGACTTTCTGCCATTGACTGTGGTTAGAGAGATTATTTACGTGAGAATTTCACCTGATGAGGATGGAATAAGGTGGAGATAGAGGATGGAATAAGGTGGAGATGGAATAATAATGGTGAGTTTACTATTAGGTCTACTTACATAGGTTTGTCCCCCACCAGTAATACGACTCGAAGAGGCTTTTGGAGGAAGTTATGGAAGGCTCATATTCCTCAAAGAAATAAGACTTTCTTGTGGTTATGCAATCGCTGTAGGATTATGACGAACGTGTTTCGTGCTGCCAGAGGACTACAAACGGATACCTCATGTGCTTTATGTTTGCATCACAGGGAAGATATCACGTATATGCTCTGTGATTGCTACTTAGCAGAGGGATGTTGGGAGAGAGTGGTGCCTTTGGAGTGGAGACCCAAATTTCTCTCTTTCGAGACTCATGAAGAATGGATGGATTGAAACTTATCTTAGAGATTCTTGGTGAATGGTTTTAAATGGGATGTATGGTTTGCTATTCATTACAGGCAACTCTGGATTAATAGAAATTTGAGGGTGTTTCAACAAAAAGCCTTTGGTGTTCAAACTATACTTGCTCAGACACAGGCAGTGATCAATAGTCTAATCTGAAGCTGTTGACAAATAATATTACGAAAGATCGGAGTATGTGGTATGCTCCTGAACTTAGGACTATGAAGTTTAACATCAATGGTGCTTGCGTTATAGATGGACGTGTCACTGGATGTGGTGGAATTTCTAGAGATCACATGAGAAAATTTTTAGGTGGCTTCATGTATCATATTGGTACTGGCTCTAGTCTAAATGCGAAATTTTAGGGGGTGCTTTGGGCTCTCAAGAGAGCTTGCGATATGATGTGGACTAAGGTGGAAATTGAGACTAATTGCAGAGAAGTTTTGGCAGTGCTGTGTAAGGAAGATACTAGTGGCTATCCAAATAGAGACTTGATCGAAGAGATCTAAAATATGAGGAGTAAAGATAGGTCTGTGATGCTCTCATGGTGTAGTAGAGAGGCAAATATAGTTGCTGATATCTTAGCCAAGGAGGCTCTGTGTCAGATATCTGATCTTGTGGTCTTCTCAAGCCTATCGCAATGTGTGTCTGTTGCTTTGGATTCTAACATTATGGTGTAGCTTCCTGTGCTATTTTTTTATAAAATACTTATAAAAATACCATTTTTTAGAAAAAAAATGGTATTCAGATCTTTTACACACGTAAAAAACAACATTAGTCTCTTGAATTTTATTTGTAATTTTGGAAACTTAATCTATATTAATTTTCTTATAAAAATACTTATTTGTAATTTTTTATCAACTAACAGTACAAATTAACATTTGATAATGATAAGGCAATATTGCACTATTTTCATATGTTGATGGGCTATGAAGCACTTATACTTTAAATCACTTCATGTATCTGTATCGATACTCAACAATACTTCTTAGATACATAAATGTAAATTATCAAAATATTATTTCTTTTAAATTAAAAATAATAATATTTTATACGTATCCGATATTTCTAAATTGCGAGTTAATAGTTCAAAGACTATATTTCAAGGAAATTTTTAGAAAATTAAATTTTATTAAAGATTGTAGTATTAAACTTTATTACTAACATCTTTTTTATTTACTTTTAAAGTCAAAGATTAGATTTTACTTAAAAAAAAGTTTTAGATGTACTAAAAATAATTATTACATTTTTATTAATTACAAAAACATGGGAATATAATCTTATGTTATATAAAGTTATAAAACCAAAGTAAGTTGCAAGTAGGTTTTGAAGAGTGGAATTAATTGGATATATATAGAAGCTATCATTTTTTTTAGATGATGGTTAATGAGGAAAAAATACTAATACTATACCTATTAGTAGAGATTAGGTGAAAAGCAATTAGATATAGATAGAATAAAAGTATAATTAATAATTATGTTTGAATTGACATTACTATAAAGGACTATATATGTATGTCAGTTTGAATATTTTTAAAATTGAAGTTACACTTTTACACTATGTTTGGAAAATTTTTTTTAGGGGGGAATGAAATTGGGTGGGATGGCTAAAAAATCTAAGCCATTATTTATGAGTTTTTTTTTTTAAAAGTAATGGAATGGCAATGAAGGGCTGCTAAAGCCCTCCTTTGCTATTCATAACTCAATTTTTCTCACACTGGGGGTTCAAGGATAGAGTGGTATAATATAATTATCTCATTTATAAAATTACCCCCAACTTCCTATTCTAATAAAAAAAATCTCATCTGTTATTTTTATTCTCCAGCCATCTCTCTTGCCTCTCGTTAAGGTTACACATGGGTAAGGTTGGGTTGAGCATCACCTCTGCTCGGTGCCTAGCTCGATATACAGTCAAACATCATGCTAACTCGATTGACCCTAAAATATTTTATAAGTATTTTTTAAAAAATATAAAAAAGTTTTCTTTAAAAATATTATTATTATTATTATTATTTAAAATATATTCTTCATAAAACCAATATTAGAATCAAAAGAATTTTTTAAAGGTTCAAATGAACAACATTTGCCGATTATTTTTTATATAATAATAAGTTAAAAATAAATTTTAAATTTTGAAAGAGATTTAAAAAATTTAAACTTTGGCTGATGGGTATTTGAGCATAGTGTATAGTGCAATGTCCGACTTGAAATTACCAAGATAATACTTTTACACGCTGTTGTGATAATTAGGAGGAGGAGTTATCACAACATAAGGGTTTAAAAGATATTAAGTTGAAATAACGGGATCTTAAAAAGCCCTTTTTAAAATATTGTTTGAGCTCAAACTATAGCTAAAAATCAATTAAGAACAATTACGGAAGCATAAAAATCAAACTACATCAAATTAGACTAAAACAAGCTACTTTTCAATAATTCTGGCCCATCCATAGCAGTACAAGCTGTACCCACCACGGCAAATGGCACAAAGGGACGAGTTCCTTGAAGGCCATTTACGCCATGGCGTAACTACTATGTACCGTGGCGCACACTTATTGTCATGACAGTAGATTGCTATCATAATAGCTCTCCAAACTTCTGCAGCGCACCGTTTTACCATCTGATGTTAGATTTGGGTAGTTCAAGTGTCCACACGAAGCTCTTCAAGCCCTCTAGCTAATAGCACTAGTCTTACACTTAAACAATCATCCTTTAAAAGATAGACACCTAAATTTAAAATGGTTTGTTTTCACCTCAAAACACACATAAAGGTGTCCAACTCACAATACCAAATGCCATTAGTTCTAGAAACACTTTGACCACCTTAAATGAACCACGTATAACATGACAATTATTTATATCATACAAATAGCAATCATACTCAAAATGACCACCAAACTCCCATCTAACAATATCACAAAAGGGTGGATTGAATTTAGCACACATATTAACTTGGTCATTTTGGCACATAATTTACTTTCAATTCATCACTTGTAAATGTAACTTGGCTAAACACATACACACTTAATTCACAACATCAACCTTGGACCAAGATACGCACAATTATTATAAATTCATACATGTGATACTAAAATAATATCATATTACTAAGTTGGCATTATATAATGATAATATTTGTTACAAACCTAAAAGAGAAAGGGGAAGAGCTATACTACAATGCTCTTCACTCTTCAATTACCCCTTCCTTTCTCTTGCCCCTATCGGAGCTCTCACTTATAAAATATAACCACAGAGTGAGATAAATATCTCAATAATTAATATAGTTCATCAAATACTTATTACCACAAATAACCATGATAAAGTATCAAAACTAATGTAATATCAAGTATATCAGATTTATGAGAAAAATGCATCTTTTCACAACAATTCCATACAATTACACACTAGTATGATTATCTAACCATTGAACCTTCAATGTTCCCCAACATAAAACCATAGGCTCTCTTGGATCAACTACTTATTGACCCGAGCACACTTTTGGTGGTAGAAATATCCGGTTGAAGGTAATCTAAGCCACTTATGGACTACTTTTTCCTCTCTTTATGCACTTGTGATAAAGGCATCATTGACTCCTAACCACACCATAATAGGTATTAGGGAGTTGCTAGACTACCCGAATATCCCATGGTAACAGTCCCATATAATGCTGCACCGGATGTCCCATAGTGCCAGTTCAACTATATGAATTTTTCATTTACATATCTTTACACACACATTCCCACATATCTTGGGTGAACTTCCACCCCCTATGATCATGCTTTTTTATATTTATCACTGCTTATCTACATTTTCACAACATTTACTTTCATATCATATCATATATATATATATATATATCCATTGGAATCAATGACTTTCTGAAAATCCATTTCACAAACATATATTCATGCTAAAATTATTTTTTAGTATCAAATCATGCACAAGATTCTTAAATCACAAATTCATTACTTTATATTTACTTCTATACAGTTATAATAGTTAATAAACATAATAAACTATATGGTTACCTCAACTCTTTATCACACAAAAGGGTTACCGTGGCTCAATGTTTGCTTCACACGTTCTATAAGCATGATATGTCTCGAGCAACGCTCAATCTACACAATCAGGTGACAATCATCAATTATCACTCCGGCTAACCTATAATTCACTAGCCAATTTTCCACATTATTTCAAAACTTTAGATTATGCTTAGGGTTCATCCAAACCCTCAACAAAAATTCTCAATGACTATAAAACTCATAAACTTAAGGTTAAAAGCTTGATTTGACCCTCCAAAACCTTAAATAATCCAATGGGTTTGGTCTAAACATAAGGGAACCAAAATCAAAGCCTCCATTGCCCTAAATGTCTAGATTTTCACATAATGAGGGAGAGGGAGAAGAAAGGAAGGCTTACCTAATGTATATGAAGCTTGAAAAGCCTCCAAAATCACGTTGGAACCAAGCCCTAGCAGCCACAAGTCTCTCTTTATTGTTGCTCTTGAGTTCCTTCTTTTTCTCTTATGTTTCTCGAGTCTGATTCGCGATATGATAAGTGTAGATTTTGCACGTGTGCCGTGACAGGAGTGTTATGACACAGAAAGTCCCACCAAAATTTAAACTCCCTCTCGTGCCATGGCCAGCTCAAACATTGACCTAGCCCTTTTCTAAGGCTGTCCAAGGATCCAAAAACTATATTAGTTTTTCATAAACCTCGTTAAATCAATAATTTATCTAAATTGACCATATTGCCCTTAAAAATACTGATAATTATTAATTGAGAAACTTAGAATGTTACATACAGCCCTACCTTCCACCATATATCTCTCTCTCTCTCTCGCCTTTCAACACTACAACTCTGCTGTGTTTTCCTCTTATACAACATGTGTGTTTGTTTGAGTAGCTCTGTTACTTGCTTTTTCTTTTTATTTTTCATTTTTAGGGATCTTGTTTGACCATTAATTTTAAGTATTATTATTATTTTTTGTTGGAAAAAATATTATAATTATTTAATGGGCATTATTATTTTCTTTAAATTTAGTCATAAGTATAATGTTGGAAGAAAAAAGTTTTAATCCATTCAATTCTATCCATTTTGCGATAACTCCCAAACAATGGTTATATAAAATCATCCCTTCTTATCATAAAACTCTCAAATAATGAAAAATTTTGTTCTATTTTGCTCCATTCCATTAATGATTATTTCTTTCTATTCAATTTTAAACTCCCAAACATACTCTTAATGTTTTTTATGATTTTTTTATAAATATATATATGCTGAATGGAATGGGGGATACTTTCATGGCTGTGGTTTGAATGTTGAACATATTGAAAAATCTTCTTACTTTTTTTTTGTAGAGTATATTGAAATATACTCTGATGCTCATTAATGTAATGAGATTTAAATTGTTTCAATTTATTATACAATCATATTTGGAATGTGCTTTTATCAAATCTAACAAATAATTAGATCTTCCAAATAGACTTTTATCAAATATAAATTGAAAACCAAACACACACTTAAAGATTTTAACTTAAATCTTTGGGAGAATGACAAGTAAGGACCCCATAAGAATAATAATATCAGATTAGGATTTTTTTTTCAACACTAATGTTCCCAAATTCAATATTTCTTCTTTCATATTTCAATACTAAAATTTTTGATTTGGCATTAATGTTCTTTCAAAATCCTTACTTGCCATTCTCCCTAAACCTTTGAATAAGAATTTTTTTTAGAAAAAGGGACAATTTAAAAACTATCAATGTTTAAATTCTACATATGTTAATGTAAAATTTATTTAAAAATAAATATAATAATATTAAATTTGAATTTTCTAGCTTATTCTCTCATTATCCAGTCATTTTCTGTTGAAGTAATGAAATTAAGCTCAAAAAGAGAAAATTAATAATAATTTAGTTCTTGATAAATTTTTTAAAAATGAGTTACAAATATCAGTTTAAATAATTATAAATTTGAAAGTTCTAATTTCAAAATAAGAAATTTTAATTTTAAATATAACTTTTAATTTATAATTAATTAATTATAATTCTCGTTTCAAACTATCTAGATCAACAAACTCATTTTTTAAAAAAATTATCAAAAATCTATTTGTGATCTATTCTAATGTTATGAAAACCAGATCGGTTATTGAACTAGATGAGTTGTTAGTTCATGGTTCAACAATTGAATCGTGATTTGAATTGTAGTTCAATTAATCATGAATAAATTGATACATTTTAAATATATATGTTTAAAATAAAGGAAAAATTATATATAGGTCTCGTGGAGCAAACTAATTTACAAAAAAATCTTACAAAATTTAAAAATTACAACTAGGTCCCTTGAAACTTGAGTGTAATTTAAAAGTAGGATAAAAAGATAATAATGCCCCTATTATATATATATATATATATATATTACATCAGTCAAATAATTTAATACTACTTCATCAGTATTTTATAACTATAACTTCAACTTTTTATAATTGTTACTACTGAATATGTAAAGTTATAGTTGTAAAGAGTTGAAATTATAGTTGTAAATTACTAATAAAATAGTTGTAAATGATTAATATTAAACTTTATTAATAGCACATGATTGTTTAACTATTGAATATTTGAAGTTATATATAAAAAGTTAAAATTATAATTATAAATTGCTGATAAAGTAGTTGAAAATTAATTATTTGATTGATGTAATATATATTTAATAGAGGTACTATTGTCTTTAGAGCCTCATTTCAAATTACACTTAAGTCTTAAGGGATCTAGCTGTGGTTTTCAAATTTAACAGGACTTATTGATAAATAAGTCTGCTCCATAGGACTTATATGTAATTTTCTTAAAATAAAAGGAATATTTGTATATAATATAAAACTAAATTTTAAATATAAACTAAATAATATAAAATAAAAAGGTAACATCCATCAATATTATATCATTTTAATTCAATACATACACTTATTTTAAAATTTATAATTTGAAACTTTAAAATATATACATATTTCTTGCATTTTTTGTTCATTTTTTTTCCATTTATCAATGTTTATTAGATATAAATATGCATACATTTTGGTTATAAATATGAATTAAAAATTTTAAAATAAAAATTAAAAATAATAAACCAGTTCAACGAGTTCTTCATCAATCCTCAGAATAATTTTCTTGTAACCAGACTAGATTTAGGATCAGTATCTAGTTCATCCGGTCAATGGAGAAAAATGCGCCAGGTTATAATGTGAATATATTTAGATTTGTCTTTTTGATTATTCATTTTTATGTGCCCTCTTAATTTATAATAGACCATGTTTGAGTTCAACTAATTTTTCTGGTCCTCACATGCTCATCCAACTCTTGATAGTATCTCATTACCAAACAATTATGGCAGTCATTTGACAGCCAGCTACCTTCATAAATCATGATCGATAGATCACGTGGGACGTGCTCATCACCGAACAAGATACCAATGACATTAAAATTTTAACATGAAAAAATTATATTAAAGAACCATTCAAATAAATTATTTACAGATCAAGATCAAGATAATAAATTATTATTATAATAAGAACGTAAATTTATTTTTTATAAAATGAAACTTATTATTAGTCTTTGTATGTGATTAGTTTACTTGAGTGGTCCTTAAATATTATTCTCCTTTTAAAAAATTTGAATTATATTTTTTTATAAGATCAAATATTTATTTCATTTTAAAATAATTATAAGATCAAATATTTATTTCATTTTAAAATAATTAAGGGAGAGCGACAATAAAATACTCTCAAAATACACAAATGATAAACAGGTATCACGAACTTTCATAATTATTTTTTAGTTCCAAAGGTCTTATTTTTCAATTAATTTTAAGGTAAAGACTATCTTACCATAAAAATAATTATCACATTTCGCGTTTGAATATTTCAAAAGTACTTTTTTATTATTTTTCCAATAATTAAAAAAATAAAATTAGGATAATTTTTAAAATAAAAAATTACGAACAATTCTCCCATTATATATATTTGGGAATACTTTTTCCCTTAAGGACCTGGAATTTGTTTAATGACCCCAGATCCTTTGCAGGAATAAAGATGGACAAATAAATGACCAAAATTTCAAATGAATGAAGAGTCGTCCGCAATTGAAGACTTACTGTTCCAGTTGAAGAAAACTTACACAAATGATATTAGAAAGTGTGTGTGAAAGAAAATTGCACATGGCTAGAGACTAAAGAGTTATCATATAATTGGAAACCTCTTATTATAGAAACATATATGATGCTTCTTCAACTTGTTCTAGTCAAAGATACGGAGAGACTGAGATGCACTAGATTGCCCTTAGACATACGATGCACAAGTATTTGTTGGCAATGCTGAAAGAGATGGTCTGTTATAGCTTCTCCAAAGTGGCTAACAAGCAAAGGTTCAACCACAGCTCTCATGAATTGTGTAAGTTGGTATTCTTTACTACCGTTACGCTTCTCATCATAAGCAGCCTCCCAACTTGTTTCAAATTCCTCTAAGCGATTAATGGTGAAGGAACCTTCTTTTACAACCTCCAATTTCAATTCAGATGAGGATGGGCTGTAGAATGGAACATTAAATGCATCCATTTGATCTTCCTTTATTATCCCCTGTATTGCACATCAAGACAGTTAAACTACTGTGTTATGCATGCATGAATCTTCATCTTTTTTTTTTCTTTTCATATTAGTTTGCATTTAGAAGAAATTTGTGTGGTTAATGTACCTCCAAGACCATGACATTAAGTGCTTCAGCTACAATGTCCCAGATGTGGCAATATTTATTCATTGATGAATCATGATTGCCTCTTCCCAAGAGTGTAAGTACCATACGACCCCCTTCAACAAGTTCTTGAGCACGGCACTTGAGAAACATTGAGAAATCATTTTGAAATTGATGGTAGTAAGCAGTGCACACATTTAAAGGGCTCGTACTTGTCATGTAAATATTACCCTTATTATTCTCTACAACCCCAAGGAACCTACATTTAAAAATGACACTCACTAATGTTGTATGAAAAATAAAAATATTTTAGACAATATTTATCATATCCTTATCATACATGTCAAATTTATAATAAATTGCATCAATATTGTATTTATTGTCCATTACAAAATACTTAAATTATCAAATATGTCAAATGGGCCCCTTTATTTAAGATTAAAAAAATAAGTGACTTTTAAATAATTGAGAAATTTTATAAAAGCATATTTATTTTGTAGAGATTGTATAAAAAGTAAATACTATTTTTTGTTTGATTGCAAAATGAAAAAAGTAATTATTTGTTAATTATTTTTAAATTTTATATATCTTTCTTGATTTCTATTTTATAAAAATAATTTATTATCTAATTATTTTAAAATTTTATGATACCGCATTTTTAAAACATTCTCTCACATATATTATATTAAATTATTTTTCAAAGCTACTTAAAGTAATTTCTTAAAATAATTAAAAATAATTTTTTGTTTAAAATTTTAAACAATATTATAAAAACTCATAAGCTATATAATTTTTCCAAAAAAATAAGTGATTTTTTATTAAAAAAAAAGCTTAAACAAACTAGCTTTAATTGTCTAACCAAACCAAACCAATACAAGCTTCCATTATTAACCAAAATAACTAATGAGTCATCATATATGACACCAAAAAAACCAATCACAAAACAAATAAAACACAAAATAGCATAGTTTGGGTTATTAAGAATTAAAAAAAAACGGTTTTACTAGATTTTATAGGTTGACCAGACTACCATATGCTAGTTCTTGGTTGAACCATCCGGTTCGATCACATTCTGACAGCCATGAATTAAATTACTCAATACAATTTAAAAGAAATAAAATCACTTATTTATGTACCTGAGACATCCAATGAAGACTGTAGGAGGAATGAACAAAATGCAAATATTTAGTAGGGAGAATCCTTCCATAAAAAGAACCAGGAACACCAGTGATGTAGCATGGACCAGTCTCACCAACCACTTCCTTACTTAGCTTCTGTTTAAAGCTTTCAAGAGACTTAAAGATTGTGTTAAAGTCGTTGCTTGGTAGGTCATTCAAGAAGATCATGTATTCTGGAGATTCTTGGTTTAGTTCTCTGCAAAGCTTCTCCACAGTTTCAATCAAATCAAAGGAGAGGAAGAAAGTGTTTGGTCCAGAGGCACAGCCCAAATCTGCAATTGCTAGGTTTCGAGGGTTTGTTTCTCTATAGAAGCAAGTTATAGCATCCTCTCTTATGGGCTTTGTTGATGAAATCACCTTTTGCTATCACCATAGATTATATTGTGCATATTATTTTATTAGTAGACATACATAGTATTATATTTTATATTGGATGCAATATAACATAATGCATGCAATTACAATGCTAGAAAATGATTAATTAATTAATAAAGTTTGAAATATATACCTGGAATAAAGAACGGTTTGAGTAGCTTGTTTCTGTAGTGCCTCCTTTCATATGCAACACTTGAGCCACGTCCATTCTCATGTTTTCACTTCTACAATTACCTGTCACAATAATAGGGATTTAAAAAAAAAAAGAACTTTATAGCCAATCATCATGTATAAATAGATAATTCTTCTTAATTAAGAATTAAATTCATTACTCGATTCCTTATCTAACATAATTAAGTTACAAGGTTTGTGATTAAGTAACAAATTTATTTCTTCATTAAAAATATTTTTATTTATTTAGTAATTTAGTAATATGTTAATTATGTTCTTGTTTGTTCAGTAACGATATTCATTCTAATCCATTCATTAAAACCATTTTATCTGTTCTTAACCACATTGTCATCTCTTCATTATGATATTCTTATCCATTCATTAACAACATTGAACATCCTCATTTCTTTATTAATGTGCAATTAATGGTATTTTGGGGATTCATGGTTTAGTTCTCTAAAAAGCTTCTCCACATTTTCAATCAAATCATAGGAGACACAAAAAGTGTTTGGTCCAGATGAACAGTCCAAATCGGAAAGGCTATACTTCTAGGGATTGTTTCTCCACAAAAGCTTGTATAAGACCTTTTTTATGGCTCAAACTTGAGCCTACTCAAAATCTAGCCTGGCCTGCAAGCCTATTTAAAAACCTACTTAAAAATAAAGCCTTTTAAATAAGCTCACATTTTAATTTTAAACATTTCAAATATACTTTAGGGCTATTATAATATACAATATATAACCTAGTTTATCAATTACAATATATAAGAATTAAAAGGACTTACTAGCTACAATATAATATAACAATAAAATAACAATATTAAAATTAATATATAAGTCAAATATGATTGAAAATATAACTAGAAGTAGTAAAGAGTAAATTGATTAAAAATCATATGATGAAACTAATGTATTTGTGATAGGTCAAATATGCTTGAGTCTATGTGGTAAATCAAAGGCATAAGCTTGGTCTGAAGCTTGTATAAGACTTTTTTCATGGCTCAAACCTGATCCTACTCAAAATGTAACTTGGCTTGCAAGCCTATTTAAAAACCTACTTAAAAATAAAACCTTTTAAATAAACTCACATTTTAGTTTTAAACATTTCAAATATATTTTAAGGCTATTATAATATACAATATATAACCTAGTTTATCAATTACAATATATAAAAATTGAAAGGACTTACTAATTATAATATAATATAACAATAAAGTAACAATATTAAAATTAATATATAAGTCAAATATGATTGAAAATATAACTAAAAGTAGTAAAGAATAAATTGATTAAAAATCATATGGTGAAACTGATGTATTTGTGATATAGTACATAATATATATAAATAAGTTGGCTTGTTGAGCTCGTAGTTTAGGCCTTAAAAAATAGCATGATCTATTTAATTAAATAGGCTTAATTAAATATCTGAGCCTATTAAGTAAGTGGGTTAAGTTAAGCCTGAAGTAGGTCAGACTGTAAGTCCCTGTTAAGGCCTATCCTATTCCCACCCTTATTTCTACATAAAAGGAGGCTATAACTTCATCTCTTATGGGCTTTGTTCAAGAAACCACCCTTTGCTATCACATTTTGACTGCGTATAATTATCAGTAAGCATCCATGGCATTATATTTTATAATATAATGAAAGCAATAATGCATGCAAATGGAATATGTTTAAAAAGGATTAATGAATACAGTTTGATATATACAAGAAATAAATACCTGTGTGAGTAGCTTTTTTCTGTAGTGCCTTGTCAAACCATATATTTCCATACCATTACCTCATTTTAGTTCTAGATCGTATGAACAAATAAATAAAAATTATCCAAATTTACTTCCTTCTTTTATCCTCTAACTAATAAATCATATATGTTAGATAGATAATTATGTTATTACAAAGTCTTTACATTATCCTACCTAAGACATACATACTTTAATAAAATTACAACATACGTATTACAAGCACAACAAAATGACTAGGGCATTCTGTAATATTTCACTTGAAGTTTGTTTAATTTATGACTTCCTTATCTTTGCTCCTGCTTGTACCAGTACTTGTGGACGTTAATTATGGAAGGGGTGAGATTTCAGAGTGAAATCCCAGTAGCAATGGGAAACCATTTTGAATCATACATGAAAATTGCTTAAGTAGTAATTACAAGCTAGCAACATATCTAAACCACATAAATTTGAATTGAAATTGGAAGCATATACAATGCAACATTATTGGCCAATAACACATGTGAGGAGGAACACCATGCCCTTTCTCACAATCCCTAACTAATGGGGAAGGAACACCATGCCCTGAACCCCTTTTAATTAGGGAAGGAACGCCATGCCCTAACCCCTAACTACAATTAACTCATGCCAAAGAATAATCAACATTAATCATGCTCCAATCAATTCAAGAAACATAATTATGTATCACTTAAAATTATATACAAGAAACAATACAGTCAAGCAATAAACATGTATAAGAAGGGGTAGTATTGCTACCGGTTATTTTTGACTTACAAGTATTTAACTTGCTTCCTCGAACTTGGAAATCTACTCAAGTGACGGGAAAAGTGTTGGCATTCAACACTTGCTGGCTTGACATATAAGAGGGGAGGGGAATGAGAAATAGATGACAACAAGTAGGCTATTTATAGAGGGTGAATGGCGGTACATAACGAGGCGATTGATATTGATATTAAATAAATGAAGGCGGTGAAATTGATTCACCGAAAGCCATGGAAATGAAAGCTAATGAAATAGGCAAATAAAATGGAGAGACAAGATGAGTCATCTCTGGGAGCAACAAAAATTTTCCACCTAATCTCATATTATTGCCACCCTCAATGACAATTTGACACCTAGTGTTTTTATATTAAAAATTGCTTATTTAATTAATCAAATGAAAGGAGGAAGTAGGGTACTTATATGACTAGTACCACAATAATGAAATATGTTTAGGGATCAAGGAAAAGATGATTAATCAGTGGGAGTATTGAGAATGTGCCACCTATCCGTGTTTTTGCCACTAATGTTTCTAATCCCACTACCTAGATAATAATCCCACCCCCCCCCAAGTCTTGACAAACTTTATATTTACTGACTAAAATATATCATTTAGACTAATTAAGGAATAAAGAGAGAAGTTAGAGCACAATAGGAACAAAGGAATTGCAAGTCAAGGGAATTTAACTTAAATGAAATTAAATCATGGAAAGCGACGGCACAATATGCAAGCGAGTTTAAGGGAAAATACATGCTAATTTAATTATTGCTTGTTTTGACACCTTATCTCTCTCTAATTGCATTGCAACCCTTTTTCATTAGCATGACACATGTTAATAAATTATAATTTAAAATAATCTAGAAAGAAAAATAGGAATATAACAACTAAAATGCAAATAACAGCCAAATCCCAATAAAATGTTTGTTATTGAAACTTAAAAGATTTTAGTATAATTGTTATATTCTCGAGTTAAATAAACTCTTCTCACTTTGATATATATATATATATATATATAAAATATGTAGTAACCAAAATTAAAGGAAAGGAAATGGTTAACAAATAAAAATATAACTAAGAGAAAATTAGTGAGACAAATAATTCTATAAAAGCAATTAGTGTACTATTGCAATTTAATTGATATTTTATTCATCCTCCAAAAATCCGAATTATTATAATTAACTAAGAAGATTAATACTCTCTAATCAAATTGGATAGAGTATAAGGTTAATTAAAATTTTATATTATCAAATAAGGAGTCTAGGTAACTTTTAGATGGCAATTAATTTTTTTTTTAATGTAGACAAGCTACTAAATTCTTCTCCTAATTTTTAATTTTTTAAGATAATTTTACAGTAAAATATATTCCAATAGATATTATGACCACGTATCTAAAGAATTTTAAATCATTTTTATTTCTAATCAACTTGTCTAATAATTCACGTTAAAATAAAAGGTAAAATCTAAGTATAAAATAATTTGCATTTTAATCCTAAAAATTTTCTTTTCATTATAGTCCTTATAACTTGCCCTTTGTAACTTAGCAATCCTCTTCTAAGATTAAAAGGTCCTTAAATATTCTTTGATTTATTACAAAAGTGACTACCTAGCTCATAAGTTTCTATACAAACATATCAATACTGATGTATAAAATTGCAAGATGTGACATGCCTCCTTTTATATGCAACACTTGAGCCACATCCATTCTTTCTTACACTCTACAGTTATGTTCCTAATCAATAATAGGGATTAATATATACAACAGTGATCTTTAACTTGTTAACTGTATATCTCAATTCATGTATCAAATAAGATTGGGTAAAGTAATATGTGCGTGCCTGTAGAATTCATAATCACTTTAAAATACCTCAATTATCTCAAGTATAAATAGATGCACAACTCATTAGACCCCCATAGTTTTTAGAGAGTGGAAAGAAAATAGAGTAAAATGAAAGCTATCGTGTGTTTTATAGTTATCGACTGATCGACTTATAAAGACCATATTAATAACCACTTTATTAAATAATTAATTAATTATATTTCATTATCTTTGACTTAGTTAGTTAAGAGATAGGGAATAACTGATGACTATTGGGTTGTAGGTTGGGCCTCTGCCCATTAGGCTCACTTGTGTGGTCCATCTATCATAGTCCACACAAGATTATAAAGATTAATATATTTGAACTTATTAATTAATGTAAATTCATAAATAAATATTTCAACATAACCCAGGTACATGTTATAAAAATGCAAATAGATAGATACAAGACATCATTATTTTTGCCTTTAGCCTGCAATCATGTTAAATAGATAATAGATAAATTTAAATTCTTCCTAGGAATTCGTTACCCCATTTCCTTATATAAAATAAGTGACAAGATTTGAAAATTGAGTAACAGACTTTACTAATGTTGTTCTTATCCATTTATTAATGGATGTTATATTTTCATTAATAATGTTCTTATCATTCATTACTGTTATTCTTAATTATTTGTTCATTAACTTTGTTTTTATCCATTTTTTGATTATGAAATTATTTGTTTGTTGATGATGCTCTTTTTAATTCATCAAAAACAATTTGGATTCAAGAGCTATGAGCTCTTACTTCCCTGATCTTATTTATAAGTTATTTCAAATGTATTTCGTCAAAATTTTAAAAAATAACTTTAAATTTCATTAACTTTGTTAAGGCTGCTCAAGTGGCCCAATTGCCCGATATGCTTGTGGGGTCAGACATCGAGCTGGGGTCAAGTCTCACCCTACCCTACCCAACTCGGCCTGAACATATATGTATTTTTTATTTTTTTAGTAAAGAATAAATTTTTTATAATAATATATTTCAAGTATAATCTTATTTTTATGATTGTTATTGATATTTTATATTATTTTAGTTTTATTATTCATTTTAAAATAATTTTTAAGTTAACAATTGTTATCTAGAATACTCTAAGGATATTTTACTATTTATAATGCCATTATTGAGAGGTATTAATTAATATGATATTGTTGTAAATAGTCACTATTATGTTGTCTTTTTCTCCTTAAATTTATATTGTACTCTTCACAATAATAATAGATATGGCATTTTCCATCTTTGGTTTATCTCTCTTGTCTCTGATAGCTTTTATAGTATTGATTTACTTTAAGGTGAAGCAACCTTAACCTTCGTCTTTTGCATTAATTGACTCTCTCTTTTTTTTTTTCATTGGTAACATTTCTCTTTTCTAGAGTCTCTATGGTTATCCTCCCAATTATAGTTTTTGGAACCATACATGTAAGAAATCCTCCCTTTTACCTTAATGATTACCATTATTTTTTCACTATTCTCCAATTTAAGAAACCTAAATCCTTTAAGGAAGCCTCTTGTAAACCCTTCTGGTAGCAAGCTATGGATAAAGAATTGCAAGCCTTAAAGAAAATGCTTACTTGGGATCTTATTGATCTTCCTCCCGCTAAAACTCTAGTTGGGTGTCAATAGGTCTACAAGAATAATACTCATTATAATGGCTCTTTGAAACAATGTAAGGCTCGCTTTGTGGACTAAGGATTTACTCAGGAGTATGGTGTTAATTGTAAAGAGACTTTTGCACTTATTGCCTATATGACTTTTGTTCATAACCTTCTAGCCATTGTTACTATTAAGCACTGACCTCTTTATTAGATTGATGTTAAAAATACCTTTCTAATTGGAGATGTAGATGAAGAAGTATATATGAAGCCTCCACCTGAGTATCAGCATTCAAAATACAAGGTATATCATCTTTGTCGAGCTTTATATGGGCTCAAATAGGCTCATTGTGCATGGTTTGCTAAGTTCAATAACACTATGAGTCAACTGGGCTTCTCTTGTAATCTTCACTACTTAGCTCTTTTTGTTAGCTCTATTGCTCATGGTATTGTTCTATTGTTGTTGTATGTTGATGACATGATTATTACAGGAGTGATTATATGGGAGTCTAAGAGCTCAAGACATACTTGGGCTAACAATTTGAAATAAGGATCTTAAAAGAATAAGCTATTTTCTTGAGTTTGAGTTCCACCATAGAAGTGATGGTATATCTTTTTCTCAAGTCAAGTATGCCATCGATTTGATATCCTGAGTTCACCTTTTTTACAAGGAAGTTGAAAACACTTCTATTGAGTCGAATATTCAATTCACTTCCATTAATGGCACCTTGTTAGATAATCCTACATGTTATCACTAGTTGGTTGGGGGCCTTATCTATCTTACCATAACTCATCCTGACATTGCTTCAACCATCCACATTGTCATCTAGTTTATGTCAGAACCTCAAACAACTCATTATGCAAGAGTTTTTCAGATCATTTGGTATATTAAAGTCATCACTCTATATTATGGGCTTCACTTATCTGCCAGCTCCTCTCTTGTACTTTGGGCTTGCTTTGATGTTGATTGGATCAATGATATATAGTGATGATTAACAGTCTATGAATGGTTTCAATATCTTCCTCGATCACTCCCTTATCTCGAAGAAGTAAGAAGTAGATGTTAGCCTCTCGCTCCAGTGTTAAATTGAAATACCATTCATTAGCAAACACGACTGCTAAGGTACTTTGGCTTTATTGGTTACTTGAAGAGTTGAAAGCATCTTAAAACTTTTCCATGGATATCTATTATGATAGAGAAGTTGTGATCAATATTGTTCACAATAATGTGTTTTATGAACGAACCAAACACCTTGAGATGGTCATAAAATTAAATCTTTTATGTGGCTATTTACACATGAAAGAGCTCATACTATATATATATATATATATATATATATGTATATATGGCTCTCCAAAACCAAGAGGAATCCAAGCCAATGACAGGTATCTAGTAGGGTGCAACCAGGGAGAGGACTTGGTGCACTTTCTTTGAGATTGTGCTAATGCCTTGAATTGCTAGAAATTTGTCCCCATAGATGATGCTTGGGGGACTTTGATTTCTTTTCTCTGTAGGGTGTTAATGGATCAAACTGAACTTGAAACATGAAGTAGGGCAAGTTTACACAAGGAAAATTTCATGAGATATTCCTCTGGTTTTATTTATAAGACAAAGAGAAAAGAAAAAAATTGATTATATTTATAGGACACTTGTTAATTCCCAATGCTTCT
This sequence comes from Prosopis cineraria, assembly GCF_029017545.1. Classification (NCBI taxonomy): domain Eukaryota; kingdom Viridiplantae; phylum Streptophyta; class Magnoliopsida; order Fabales; family Fabaceae; genus Prosopis; species Prosopis cineraria. Next base: position 12,300,398 of record NW_026555341.1, on the reverse strand, counting down.
CTTTACATTTTTGCCATTATTAAATGTTTTGAATAAAAATATTAGTATTGAGATTTAAGAATATATTTATGAGGGGTAAAATTAAAAACTTATTAAATTTTAAGATAAAGTTCATGAAATTTAAAATTTTCTTGAATTTCAATGAAACATGTTAGAAATAACTTATAAATAAGACCAAAGAAAATATCTTAGAACAAAATAGGGATATATACTTAAACAGGGATATATACTTACTTTTTAGCTAATTTTTCACATAATATGAACAGTAGCTTTTATCTCTTTGACCATCATCCATCTCCAAATTTAATGATGGAAGATGATGAAAGAGTTTCTCTTTGCTTTTTTTTTTCCCCCTGTTTTGTTGATATTCTGTATGTGTTTTAATGGTATTCAGTTTCTTTCTTTTTTTTTTTAGAAAAAGATATTGCATCCATTAAGAACAGCTCATAAATAGAAGGATCGAAAGAAGTACAGAGCCCAAAAAAAAAAAAAACGGTAGTGGTAGAGGATAGAAACTCACATGGACTAGGATTGAAGGATTGAGAGTCGAGATAGGGCTGATAGTCAAGAACTTGCGAGACTTTCGAATGTCGTCGTCTTCTTTTTCGATTGGATCTGAAGATGTTGCAGAGATTTAATTCATGGAGAGTGAGAGATATATGGACATAAGGAGACGCAGATCCAAAAGAAAAAATACAAATGAGGAGGGAGACTCTTCTCGGTTGCTTCTCATGTGCAGAGTGTTAAATATTTAAATGATTATTTCAATTTGTAAAAAAAATATTATTTTAATTATAATTTAATAAAGCTGGTCAAAAATTTCTCATTTCCTCCTAAATAATAAAACATTTTTAAAAAAAATTTACATATTAATAAATCTCATTAAATATACTAAATAATTTTATTTTTTTAAGAATACAAATAAAATGTTTAAAATATCATTCATTTAATATATTAAAAAGAAAAAGCAAAATGAGAATTAAATAGAGAGACATATGATAATATTAGAATAAGTATATTTAATGAAACATTGATCTTCTCAAAATTTTTTATATCTTGTGACATTGAATCTCTACCAAAATTGTTTTATAATTTGAGACGAATAGAGTAATATTTAACAAAGTTTAAAAAAATTAATCATTTAGTTCATGTAGTTTTAACTTAATTGTAACTCAATCCTTAAACCTTGACTCATTGTAACTCAGTCTTTATAGTTTTAATTTGATTATAACTTAGTCCCTAAACTTTACATCTTACAACTCAATTCCTATAGTTTTAACTATTTAAATAGTGATCCCTATATTTTAAAATGATTAAAATTATAAAGACTGAGTTTTAAGAATTAAAGTTCAAGTATTGATTTAAAATAAAGTCAAAATTTTAAAAACTAAATTATAACGAGTCAAAATTTAAGAATTGAGTTATAACTTAGTCAAAACTAAAATGACCAAATGATTAATTTTTTTCATAAAGTTTTTACTATTTATAATGGGTGAATGACATTTAAGGCTATCTCAAAGGAATTTATTGCAACAAAAGCTTATCAATTTTATATTGAATATTATCTTATAAAAATATGTATATGTTGTTAAAAACTAAATCTTAATTTATATTTTTTTTATTAGAGTTTCCTTATAAATTTAAGAAAGAATCACATTCAATAATTACTCAAAAAATTACTCATAAGTAAGGGTCAATATAAAATAAATTATTATTAAAATAAAAATTAAATTTTTTTAAAATAAAACTCATTATTAATTTTTATCAGTAAATAATTTATTTAAATAATTTTTGGACGGGAGTCTCCTTAATTTTAATAATTATGCGTCTTCTCCAAAAACGATGCATCTTCACGTGGACCACGACACATTGTTTTCCCAGCTGTCTGCAATAATATAGATCCATATAAAGCACTCACTTCATTTTTATATATAAAAAAAATTATATCACGTAATTTAAAAAATTTAATTAATTATAATAATTATATTTAAAAATAAAAAATTAAAATTAAAATATCTTATATTAATCAACATAAATATATATTAATTATTTTTCATTAATATAAATTTTGATGAACAATTTAAAAAATATAGTAAATATTTATTAAAATATATAATTTTATTTACATAAAAAATAAATAAAAAGTGGCAATTTTTTTTATAAATAAAAATAAAATAGTATACAATATCTCACAATGATTTCAACCAACATGCATCGCTGAACACGAACAAATCAAAGTTTTAACAACTTATGAATAAAGGATAAAAATATTCTAACAATTTTTTTTTCAAAAACACTTGATATTCTTAAATGAATAAATATATAAGAATATGTTAGAACTTGTTATAATGAATTTAATAGTTCTCATTTCATTGAATTTAAAAAATTACAGTTTATTGACATTAACAACAAATAGTTAAAAATTTTGATATCTTAGAACCCTCATAATGCCATATGAATTATTCCACAGCACGAAGAGTGCAGGCACCAGGTCAGTCTATTTTAATCATCTCTACTATTAACTTATTGTTAATACACTCATTTAATCTCTCATTAACGTAAAAATTAATCTCTTGGAAGCGTTAATTTCATACTTAATAGATTCCAAAAATCTAGGGCTTAACTTAAACCACAAATCATCACCTCAATACCTTACAAATATATTTTTTAAACCCAAATAAACTCATAATCATCACAAAGAAACCTTAATTTTTTTTAAACTTTATTTTCTTTAACATTTTAATTTACTATCACAAAAAATTTCTCCATCCTATAACTCAATGATCTTGTTTCACTCGTTAACTCAAAATAAATCATTAAATTTAAAATATAACATTACCAAATCATAAATCACAAATATTCCAACTAAACTCTCACTTTAATTCCTCAAATCAACTAACTGAATAAAAATCTAAATTATATAAACTCTCTCTTTATATTATTAGCTCCCTAAAAATTTAAATAGTCAGTAAAAATATCCAAACGTTTGAAATTTATCGAACCCTAAAAAAAATGTTTAGAAAATTTATACAGAGAAAAAGATGAAAGGATGGGAAAATGGCTGTGTGCGCCTGCATAACAAATATTTAAAAGAATATGAAAGTGGGCCAAGACCCACGTGTTTAGCACCATGCCCTCTCTCTCTCTCTCTCTCTCTCTCTCTCTCTCTCTCTCTCTCTCTCTCTCTCTTCTTCTTCTTTCCTATTTTCTTTTCCCATCAATCTTTAAAAAAATTATATATACTATATAATTTTTCGAAGGCTCTCTTGACTTCTCAAAATTAAAATCTACCTGTACATTTTGCTCAAACATTATTCCTTAATATTTACATAATTATAATTTTTCAAATATGACATAATTTACATATTTCTATTAATTCCTGCTTAAAATATATAAGGAAAATAATTACATGATAAATTTCATTAACATGCATAAATTCCATTACATTCAATCAATGCTAATGAATATTTGCTACTTTTAATTTTATACTTCTTCATCATAAAGTAATAATTTGATGCTTTAAGACTAAAATTAGAATTAATTTATCTTAATAAAGATTTTTTTCTTCCAATTTCATTAAATCACAATCTTATTTGTTTCTTTACCTCATATAACTAAATTAAATTACTCTAAACCCCAATTTACTTAATAAAACATATTCAAACTTTACCTAAATTCTATGTATAAAATTTGGGATGTCACATATAACACTTTAGAAAAATAAATCACAGTACAAAAAAACAAATGGTGTAGTCTTAAGTTTTCAAGACATTTTTTTTAAAAAAAATGAAAAACCATTTCTAACAAGTTATTCATCAATTTTTTTTAATACAAGGACACGAGTACAGGAAACCCGTGTAAAAGGTGAACAAAATTAAGTTATGTCAGATTTCATAAGGGACCTGCAGCTTGGGGGCGGAAGATCATAAATAGTAAGATCTATATTTTCTTAAGAGGCTTGGTGAACGAGCATGTCCGAATATCTATTTGCTTCTCTGAACGTGTGGTCGAAGGTAATGATCAAATCTTTCATGACCAATTTCTTAACTTTATTGATAATACTAGAGAGAGGATGATTATCAGGGAAATTATGTTGGATAAGCGAGAGTGCTTCGACAGAATTAGAGTATATATTGATTTTACTGAATTAAGCGTTTCAACAAAGCTGAAGTCCTTTTAAAATGCCCAAGAGTTCCACTATGGTGCTTGGTTGATAACCGAGATATTTGGAGAATGCTTTGATCTAATTGCCTTTATCATCTCGTATGGTTCCACCATAAGTAGCAGCTCCAATGGAGTTGACAACCCCGTCAATGTCAAGGTGAATCCAACCTATTTTTGGGGATGTCCATCGTGCCTTTAATCTTCTGCAATCGCGACTGAGAAGATTAACTCTAGATTGAAGCCTTATGTTGTTAGAGATTTACTGGGTACTAGAGAAAGCAATATCGACATTCTGAATGGTTTCTCTGGAATATATTTTTTTGCAACGTGTCTTCCAAATGTTCTAGCAAACTTGAGCAAAAAGCCTCTGCCAATGGGTTTTTCTTGTGTTAAGATTTCCTGCCTTAACTTTCGTGTTCCAAATTATCCAATCCTGTACAGAAAGGGAGAAAAAAAGTATTAAGTTTATAAGTTTTCACCAGTTTAATCCAAACATTACAAGCTTCTATGCAATCTCGCAGAATATAAATTGAGGAATCAAGAGAATTTCATTCGAAAAAGCAACTTCGTTGAAGAGGGGCACTCCCTTCAATATAGATAGATTTGAGTTGAAGTCTGTCCCAAGCATCCTTCTAAAGAAAGTACTTAATTTTTTCATGAGTAGGCTACTTCCAAATCCTTGTCCAAATGTCAGAATTGTTATGATCCTTTTGAGAAACCACAACCTTATGAGCAAATTTGACGGTGAAGTTTTCATTAGAGGAAGGTCTCCAGACAATGACATCATTATCTCCAGAGGGATTGGATGGTCTAACCAGCGCAATGAGTCTTATCACCTCAGGGGGAAGGTGATGATTAAGAAAGCTAAAATTCCATCCCCCAGCAGAGTTGCGAAGATCAGAAACTCAAGCATGAAGGGTAGCTTCTGCACTAAGGTTGGCTTATTTAATAAGAGGTTTCGAAAGAGGGGACCACTTACTGTACTAGAAAGAGGTTTGGTCTCCCTTATCAATTTTTCAACTGACATACGCCATGATTTTATCCCAAATTTTGCAAATACTATTCCAAGTAAAAGAAGAGGAGCTCCATTTGTAGACCATAGGAATAGTGGGGTTATTACATTTGTATTTATCACGAAGAATCTTGACCTAAAGACGATTAGGTTGAGTGATAAGATCCCAATAAAGTTTCATGATAAAGGCAATGTTTTAGATCTTAAGATTTTTGATGCCAAGATCCCCAATAGATTTTTCTATAGTAATATAGTCCCAAGAGATAAGATGAGGTTTTTTGTGCCCATCAGAGGAGTCTCAGAGAAAATTTCTCAAATTTTTTTTCTAATTTTGCTATAACCTTGTTTGGCAATAGCATGGTCTACATGACATATCTAGGAATTGCCAAAAGGACAGAATTAATGAGGATAGTTTTCCCAGCAGTGTTAAGAAACTGACTTCTCCAATTGGCAAGGCGAGAGCAGGCTTTGTTAAGTAAGGGAGCAAAGGTGAATTTAGAAGCTCTTTTATGGATTAAAAGAATTTTTAGATATTTGCCAAGATTACCCGTGAGGGGAATTCCTAATTCAGTGCTAATCTAAGAAGCCCTATTAAAATTAACGTTCCTAGAATAGAAGAGCTTAGATTTTTTCAATGTTAACTTTTTGGCCGGATACATTATAGAAATCTGAGAGACATTGTTGAATTATCCTAGCTTGGTTAATAGATACCTCTGCAAAGAGTAACAAATCATCAATGAAAAATAAATGAAAAATAGGAGGCCCATTAGTTGTTAATCTAATTGACTTTCACTTATTTTTATTAATGAAACTAATAATATAGTGACTAAGACGTTCAATGCAAAGGACAAATAAATAGGGAGATAAGGGATCTCCTTGTTTTATGCCGTGAGAGGGTACAAATTCACTTGTCGGTTCACCATTCCAAGGAACCCTCATATGAGAAGTAGAGATGGCAGCTCTAATTAATTTCCTAAAATGATTATTCAAACTAATGGAATGAAGAGTGTCATCAATGAAGTCCCAAAAGAGTTTATCAAAAGCTTTCTCAAGGTCAACTTGAAGAGCCATAAAACCCTTCTTTTTGTTCTTATTCCTCATTGAGTGAATAATTTCTTAAGCAATAATGATGTTATCACTACTTTGTCAACCTTGGATAAAGCTGCATTGAGAATCCCTAATAAGATTGTTCATGCATTAATAAAAACGATTAGAGAGAATCTTGGTTATGATTTTATAGCTGACATTTGTAACATCCTAATTTTTAGATAAAAAAAATTTATGAAATTTAAGTTTTTTTTTAAAATGATGATAATAATAGGAATTTATATTATTTGAGGTTATTTGAAAATAATAATATGGTTAGGCATTTAATTATGAATTAAAAACTTAAGTTTAAAATTATATAAGAAATATTTTGTTAAGATATAATTTTAAGATTTAAAAAAATATTATTAATGTGTGTGTGTGAGTTAAAAAGAAAGAAAAGAAAGTAAAAAAAAAGGGGAGGGGGTTTAGTCCCACATCGGTTAGATGTGGGAATGAAAGGCACCTCCTCATGTATAAAAAGAGGAGGTGCATTGTGGAGGAAGCATAAGAATTTTTTATTGCAATTTGTGAAAATTGCAATTAAGGGCCCAAGATGCAATTTGTGAAAATTGCAAGTAATGGCCCAAAGGTTTGAATAATTAAATTTAAACCTATAATTTTTTTTAATATAATTTTGAGACCATAATCTCATTTTTATATTATTTTTCTCTCTTCCTCTCACGTTGCTCGGCGTTTTCTCGCAAGGGGGGATTATTTTCTTTTTCTTCAGGTATGTTCTAACTTCCTGTTTAGATTAGCATTTAAAAATTTATTTAATTACAAAATTAATTTTATAGTTATTTTCTAAATAATATTAGCTTTTAGATTTTTTAGTGATATGATTTTTTGTAGGATAGAGTAAATATCTGATTAAAATTTTTTTATATGATAGTTAATCTGATGATATGATGGATTAAAAATATAGGTTAAAACTCTTAGGGATATAATAAATATTAGAGAATATTTTTTTGAGGTTGAAACTCATGTTTAAAAATTTTTTGAGTTAAAATCTAGATCTATATGGTTGAATTTATGTGGAATCTGAGATGTAGGGATAAAACTATGATTATTAAATATTTATTTAAGTAAATAGGTATTTTTGAGGTTATAGAAAGGTGATTTGAGGCTTCAGGATAATTCTAAAATTTTTAATTTATTTTTAGATGAATTTTTAGAATATAGAAGGATGAAATTGTGATACGAGAAGTGATTTAAGGATAAAAAAAATAGTTTATTAGGTACGAGAATTTTCGAAAAAAAATTTGGAAAGTTAAATGAGGCATAATCTTAAATTAGTATTAATATGGATTAGATCTAAGACTTTCTAACTCTTTAATTAGAGTTATTTATTTTAATGTAAAAATTACTATATAGTAGTGTGAAATAATTATGTAGATTATATTGACAAAGATAGTGGTGAAAAGGAGTTGTGAAGGGGAACTTGTTATTCAGACACAAGGTAACCATTATTAATGTGTTGTGATGAGTGTGTTTGTGAATAGTTATGTGTTGACTTCTTGTTTGAAAAACTATGATTATTGAAAATAAATACTGTTATATACTTGTTTGAATTATTGCCAAGTGGGTCCAAAATTTATTTTTATTTATCATGATGAGATATTATTGTTCCGGATCTATTCCTGTTTGGATATTTGAATGATGCATGACTTGTCAAGGTATTTAATATATGGTGTTTAATGGAAATTTCTATTCGGTTAATTATTACCACGTGGTAAGCCCTCATTGGACCCAATGAGTAGCGTATCGCTTGGTCCAACTCACCTTTGGTCGGATGATTTGGCGTCCGAGCATGGCGAAAGGAGGATATAAGATGTAGTCATGTAAATTAAAATACTTGTTCGGTTTGTTTGAAAATATTATTCGGTTAAATATTTTGTGTGCCCACTTAGCAATCGCATGATTAGTTACAACCGCATGCATCATTACATATTAATTTTTGGTTACTGGGACTTTTAAGTCTCATTCCCCGTGGTTATATTTTTTACAGGATCGAGTCCCCGAGAAAGCCCAGAGTGTAACTATGGTGTATGAGACACCATCTTTTACGTTGCCTCTTATTTTGGATTATACAATGTATCTTGTGCCAACTTAGGACATATCTTCTTTGTGAAGCATGTAAACTCTAATCCTTTTATTAAAAGTATTTATATGACCAAGAGGATTATGTCTGTCCCTCTTGATTTATGATCTGATTTGAATATCATGCCATGAGGATTATGTCTATCCCTCATGGTTTTAATTGTCTTTTTTGGATTTTTAAGACTTGCGTTATGTCTTGGATGTATCATGGTAAGAAAATTTTCTACCATGATAATGGTTTTTAATATTTGCAAAAATCGGTCTGTAAGTTTTGAGGGTGTTTACACATTACAGAGAGATATAGGTCGAAAGTTCTTTATACCAGTAGGGTTATCATTTTAAGGATGAGAGTAATGAAGGTATCATTTATCTCACTAATGGTGTTCAGATTGATGAAGACCTTTTTAATGAGTTTGACAATGCTAGTTTTAAGATCATTCTAATAGGTACAGATGAAATCGGCATTGTTAGCATTTGGACTAAGGGCTTTATAGGCTCTAATATTGAAAGTCACAGTCTTGATTTCCTTCTCGATAACCTCCCTATGGATAGCATGTAGTTGTAAAGTAGATAGAGGTGGAAATCTCTTATCAGTGATGAGATGTGTTTAACGAGCATCTTCCTTAAAGAGATTTTCAAAATAAGTGACAGCCATACTCCTTAAAGTATTCGGATCCTGAATCCAAGTGTCATTATCGAATTTGAGAGATAAGATTTAATTTCTTTTCCTTTTGATGATAGAGGTGGCATGAAAGTATTTAGTATTTTGATCACTGTAATTTAACCATTTGCATCTAGATTTTTCAAATAACCCTGTTAAATTCATCCCATAAAGATTTTTCAAGTTTTCTAAGGAAGTAATTATCATTATAATTCCTCTGATGATCTATTCCTTTCA